>NC_067285.1:81720028-82027841 GCF_020740795.1 Apus apus | reverse complement strand
TTACATACATCTGTTGATGTTATCTTACTTTGACCTGGCTAGAGATTTCAGAAAGGAAGTTCATTTCAGTCTTTCCATTTTTATCTTAGCTTCTTTTTAGGTTCTGCTCAAGGAACCAGCCCATTAGTTACATTCCTTCTACACCTTTAAAATCTCAAACAGGTTTCCCATGGGACTTAAGTGATCTATGGTCCTTGTGGTGGTCTTTTTCTAAATACCTGGAATATTTTTTTCTTGTTAAAACAATGAGATTATAAAGGGGTGCTGCTGTGTATTAGCTTTTGATTTCACTTACCAACTCATGCTTAATCTCTGCATATGTATGATTTCTGCAAGGAAATTTCTTGTATTTTGATGATGTTAGTAAATAATTAAGGCAAGACATAGTGTTAGGCATTTTTCTCTGTGTTGTGCATAACGGGATGACCATTTCAAGCATACTTCCTTTACTGCTACAAAAAAGATATCAAAAGCAATGTCCAAGAATGCTAACAAGCAAGAAAGAGAAAGCTGTACTCAAGTTATTTTGAGCCCTCTGATCTTGCCAGTCTGTGCTGAGCCACTAGCATCTTGACCATTTTGGTCACCACTGGAGGAAAAAATCCAAATCCTTTCCTGGTCTTGGAATGGCTCCAAAACAGAGCACATACTCCCTGCTGGAGGTGACCTGTTTTATGGGGATTTTTTGTCCCTGCTAGACTCTAGTTTACCACTATTAAAACTCCAGAGCGAAGCATTTACTAGCTTTGTCCCTATATTTACAATACCTTTTGACTAAGATGTCTAAGAGCTTTAAACATATGCTTTAGTGGACAGTCAGCACTGACATTTGTTACAAATCTTTTCAGCGAGCCGTGTGGAATCGTTTTAATCCTGGAAGAGCCACTGACTTGCTGTGTGATCTGACAGAGTGACATATCACTTGACCTCAGTCACAGCAGCTGTAAAAGCGAGGTGGAAAAACAGAGCCTGGCATAAAAGCGAAGGATGTCTTTTGGCAGAGCTATCCCGAGCAAAGAAGTTTCAAATCTGTAGCTTGGCTTCTTTCTTATTCCTCCAAAACTTTGTGAGGGTGTTTTAGATCCAAATTAGGTTTTACAACATTTATTTTGAATTTCTTTTCAGGTTGCTGCTAACAAACCAGCAGCACTGGGACTGGTCTGGGGCCCCACGCCCCAGGTCCTGCCAACCCCCGTCCAGGGGAGAGACAGTTTTTTCAGCTGATTAAACTATAAGACAAACTTAAGGCTGCTGTAAAATGCTTAAAATTCAAACTGGTTCAAATCCAATCTTAACAGGAAATTGCAGGGCAAACAGAAGGGTCCAGCCTCCATCTTCAGGTATATGACACGTGCAGGTGACATGAGCCAAACTAGGCTTGAAATAAGTGCACAAAAGCATTCTCCTGCCAGCCTGTTGCACAGTTACGATAGCACAGCCTCTGCTAGAGCTGCCTGGCACAGCTGCTGGAGCTGACGTCCTGCTTGAACTGCCCTGGTTCTCTTGCATTCCTGAGCTGTCAGCCAACAACATGTGGAGGCACAGGCAGTGGTCAGCAGCACATGCCAAGCAAGTTTGTTACAAAAATAGAAACACAATAGATCTTTCCATTTTCCAGAGTGTCTTTAGCAATCCTTACCCTTTTTTCCTTCCAGTGTGTCCTGTTTTCAGCTGAGATAGAGCTAATTTTCTTCTTAGCAGCTAGAATAGCATTGTGGTTTTAATTTGCTATGGGATTTGGTAAGAGAAAAATGTTGGTAACACACTGATGTTTTATTTGTTGCTGAGAGATGAAGGACTTTTAAACTCCTCATGCTTTGCCAGTGTGCAGGTGCAAGAGGCTGGCAGAGAACATAGCCAGAGCTACAGATCCATACTGACCAAAGGGATATTCCATACCATATGATGTCATGCTCAGTATATAAAACTGGGGGAAGAAGAAGGAAGGGCAGGACCTTCAGAGTGATGGGGTTTGTCTTCCCAAGTAACTGTTAATGTGCTGAAGTCCTGCTGAAATGGATGAAAGGATGGCTGAACACCCACCTGCTGATAGGAAGTGGTGAATGAATGCCTTGTCTTGTTTGCTTGCACATGTGGGTTTTGCTTTACCCATTAAACTGTCTTTATATCAATCCATTAGTTTTCTCACTTTAACCCTTCCAATTCCCTCCCCCATCCCACCAGGAAAAGGCAAGGAAGTAGCTGTGTGGGGCTTAGTTGCCAGCTGGGGTTAAACCATGACACAGTGAAATGTAGAGGCATCTGAGGTCTGTGTCCTTGCCAAACCTGACCTGTGTACATCTCAGGGTGTTCTGATCTAGTTTTAGTCCAGGCAAAACCAGTTTTGATTTGAGTCTGCCTAAAGGTTTGAAGCAGTCATATTGTAAATGGAATGTTGGTATACGCCTTTTTCATAGTTATATTTGTCATTGTCTTTGGTTTATTCTCATTTAAATCTAAATAAATCAGACTGAAGAGCTGAAGGAGTTACAGACCACAGAATCTTAGCAGTGACAGTCCATGGGAAGATAAGCCTGCCACTTCCCTCTTGCTGGTGTACGAGCCTTGTTATCAATCTCATTGCCATTGTTGACCTGGTACCGCTTGAACAGAGAATTGCACTTGGGTGTCTGACTCTGCTGATGTCAGTAGCCTCAGTGGTTGATGCAGGACAACTAGAATCACTCTAGGCCGTGAGTACGTAGCGTACATCCCACACGTCAGGCCTTTACTACCTCCCTATGGTTTCATTAACTCTTACAGTTTAGAATTAGGTAGTTAGAAGTTGCTTCAATTGTCTGTGACTGATAACAATTAGATTATTTTAACTGGACAGTTCTTTACTAATAAAAATTAATTTTAATCAGCGATCTTTAATTCAGTGTGCCATGAGCATAGAAATAAACTAGTTAGTTTCTGTTTCTGGTTTTCAGACACTTGCCCATGAATTGCTAATAGACTAAAAGCAGTTGAGGTCCATAGAATATTCTTTTCAAATATATTTCCTGACTTCATGCTGGTTTTCTAAGGTGGCTTTGAGTTAACACTATGATTTCCAGTGTTTCTCTAAAAAGGGAGAAATAAATGTTCTCCACCCTGATGATATGCATCTTTTTTTTTTTTTTTTCTTCCCCCCTGTTCTAGATTTTTTAGATGGAACATCTCATTAAAAAAGAGTCAAAGATTATGATGGTTCTAGGCAAAACTCTTGAGTCATTTAGTTAGCTGAACTGGGAGAAAGACCTTGCTATTTGTTTACATGTGACTTTACATTAACTCTTGGATGTTTGCCACGACAGCATCTCGGCAGTCAGGGTGACCCTGTGAAGCTCTTTCCCTTCATTTAGTAGACTATCATAAGATTTTAAAAAATGTATCTATTCATTTATTTTTTTTTTCCCCCTGATTCAAATCTATATGAAATGTGATAAGGCTCATTCTTGTAATCAATAATGTATTTGATTGCATAGGAATTGTATTTTCATATGCTTATCTCACATAAAGAAACCATATGTAAATTGTCTCTGGAAGGGGCAGAGTCTCTAAAGAAAGTACAATTATTCCTGCCTTCTGGCTTCTTTCCCTCCATGTCTTCCCACTGAAGTAAGTCAAGCCAAACCAGATTGTGTAGGACCACTAGGATATTGTTTCAGAGGAAGGCTGCAAAATAGATGTGTGCCAGCCAACAGCATTCTAATTCTCAGTTTTGTTTCATGAAGACACCTAAATAGGGCTGAGCTGCTGGGTGTCTGAACTTTTTCCTGTTGTGTGTGTTTTGTCAGTTCTCTCAGACATTGTGCAGAAGGGTGTATATTGTATAAAAGGCATACAGAAGCTGTGACCAGCCACCCAGTAAGGATATTGAGGGTTCATCCTTCCTCCCACAAAACATATTTAAGGTTGTATAAGATTTGAAAAAAGTCCAGAAATGTTATATATTCAAAGTGGAAGCAGAGCAGTATTTCAGGGAATGGATACATTGCTAGATCAGAATGCTGTAGTGTCTTGGTCCCCCTGACTTTTGAAGCTGGGGACAAACTCAGTGTTTCAGTGAATAGTACTTAACCATTTTGAGAAGAAGGGAGAATATGAAGTGTACTTGAAAACACTTGTATGGCAGGAACTGGCATAGTGGACCAGACCCTAAAGGGCAGACTTGTCTTGCAATTGCTGCCTCGGTGTTCGTCTTGCTGAGTGTCTGATCAGCCAAGCTAAGCTCCCTCTACTCAAAAGAGAGTTCTTTGGGTCATTTACTGATGTGTATTAGTGCAAACTATCTGCTCAGCTTTTATGGGAATTTTTTATAACATCCTTCTTAACAACATATTGCTTTTGCATGTCTCTTTTTATGGTCATCTGCATTTTTGTTCCTCTTTACTTTTAGCCTTTATGCTGAAAACTGTTATAGCAATACTTATTATTTAAATGAATGTTGTTTGCTTCTTGTTAAGAAGAAATCCTTGTGCTTCAGTAAAATCTGTGGATGTTTGGAAAAGTCTTTTGTCACATAGACAACATTTTCATGTGAAAAGTAGCATCATTTTCTTTTTTGTCTCACCACTTTGCCTTTTAGTCGCTGTCATATTTTTTTCTCTCTTCAGACTAGTGGAGTCCCTCAGGGGTCGGTACTGGGACCGGTGTTGTTCAACATCTTCATCAACGACCTGGATGAGGGTATAGAATGTACCCTCAGCAAGTTTGCTGATGACACTAAGCTGGGAGGAGTGGCTGACACACCAGAAGGCTGTGCTGCCATTCAGAGAGACTTAGACAGGCTGGAGAGTTGGGCGGGGAGAAACATGATGAAATTCAACAAGGGGAAGTATAGAGTTTTGCATTTGGGAAAGAACAACACGATGTCCCAGTATAGGTTGGGGGCTGACCTGCTGGAGAGTAGTGTAGGAGAAAGAGACCTGGGGCTCCTGGTAGACAGGAGGATGACCATGAGCCAGCAATGTGCCCTTGCGGCCAAGAAGGCCAATGGCATCCTGGGGTGCATTAGAAAGGGTGTGGTTAGTCGGTCAAGAGAGGTTCTCCTGCCCCTCTATTCTGCATTGGTGAGGCCGCATCTGGAGTATTGTGTCCAGTTCTGGGCCCCTCAGTTCAAGAAGGACAGGCAACTGCTGGAAAAAGTCCAGCGCAGAGCCACAAAGATGATTAAGGGAGTGGAACATCTCCCTTATGAGGAAAGGTTGAGGGAGCTGGGTCTCTTTAGCTTGGAGAAAAGGAGGCTGAGGGGTGACCTCATCAAGGTTTACAAATATGTAAGGGGTGAGTGTCAGGGAGATGGAGTTAGGCTTTTCTCAGTGATGACCAGTGATAGGACAAGGGGTAATGGGTGTAAACTGGAGCATAGGAGGTTCAAGGTGAATATCCGAAAAATTTTTTTTTACTGTAAGAGTGACAGAGCACTGGAACAGGCTGCCCAGGGAGGTTGTGGAGTCTCCTTCACTGGAGACATTCAAAACCCACCTGGATGCGTTCCTATGTGATGTACTCTAGGTGACCCTGCTCTGGCAGGGGGGGTTGGACTAGATGATCTTTCGAGGTCCCTTCCAACCCCTAGGATTCTATGATTCTATGAAAATAGAATAGAATAGAATAGAACAGAACAGAACATTTCAGTTGGAAGAGCCTACAATGATTATCTAGTCCAACTACCTGACCCTTTCAGGGCTGAGTGTTAAAGCATGTTGTTAAGGGCAATGCCCAAATGCATCTTAAACACTGACAGGCTTAATCCACCTCTCTAGGAACCCTGTTCCAGTGTTCAACCACCCTCTTAGTAAAGAAATGCTTCCTAATGTCCAGTCTAAACCTCCCCTGATGCAGCTTTGAACTGTGTCTAAACTTCCATGCATTTTGCTGAATACAGAAAGAACACACTAATTTCACAGTGACTTTATCTATTTGCGTAGGAAGACCTTTATTTGTAAAATGCAAACATAACAGAAATATGTAACAATGTGTCTGTAGCTGCTGCACCTTAGACTTGGTGACAGAACTTCCCCAGAGCGTACTTGAACCACCTGCCTCTAGCTCAGAGAAGAGTCTTGTTTCCTTAGGCTACTTCCTGACTGCTGAAGTTCTAATTTCCTTTTCTAATTTTCCTTTTCTGATAGGTTTCTAGTATCTGTGGATATTTCATTAACTTTAAATTTGCAAACAAGTATCACCATGTATGACTTGGGGTCCAAAGAAGGAACCACAGAAGGGTCACAAAGATGATCAAAGGACTGGGAAGCCTGCCATATGAGGAAAGGCTGAGAGAAGTGGGTTTGTTCAGCCTGGAGAAAAGAAGGCTTCAGGGAGACCTCCCCACCATGTTCCATGGGGGATGCTGAGAAGCTCTAGGCAAAACGACTCTAGATCCAAATCTTAAACCAACAGCAGATTAGAATTAAGAAAATTACAAAAGGAAATTATTAATAATAAGCTGTGATACATCTTAAATACAAAAGCAATAGATGCTATGGTGTCTGATTTACATTCATGAGAACAGAAGCAGGAGCTGTCTGGATCCTTAAGTGCCTTGGCAAGATGGAACTAGAGCATAGCCTTTCTGACTCTGAGCTGAGCATCCTAAGTACTTGTCCACCCAATCTCTGAAGTGAAAGAGTTCTTTTAACTACAGGCCATTGAAACCAACACAAAATGTTAGAGAAGACAGAATCTAGAAACAGTGAGAAATATAAGATCTCTGCTTTCAGCTCAGTCTTGTACTCCATGTGAAAGGCTACAGAGACCTCTGGTAATTTTATATCCTGTAGTTTGCAGCCACATCAAATAGGACTTGGCAGGTAATGACAACAAGGGCATTAGTTGATGGGATCCCATTCAAGTCTTCTTGTATTTCCCGGAAAAATCTTCTGTTAAAATTGGTTTCTGTGAATTCAGCTCTTTGCACATGTAGCTCTGCAGAGCTCCAGATGTAGCAGGGTCTCCCAGTTCTAGTTTGCCCGTTTTTAATTTCTTAGACTGCCAATCTAGTGAGTTTTTGTGATCTACTGTTCTGATGCTTCTGGGCTTTCAGCAGTCTGGGCTACCAGATGCCAGAAAACATTAATGGATGGCTGCTGCACATTCAGAATGCAATTGCACGTGCATAGAGCAAAGAGGAAGGCCTCCTGGGCATCCCTTGGCAAAGTGTACTGCTGAATGCTAGGACAGTTTAAGTTACTGTTTACCCTTGTCTTCTCTCTGGTCCTGCACTGAGCCCTGCCTGCAGAACTCAAGTCCATATTTCCCTTCTGCACTGAGGTAGCTCTTTTCACTTCTGTAGGTGGCTGGCCTCTTTACTTAGCAGAAGAAGGACTCACAGCCACTTTGACTCTTCTGTCAGTCATTAAGCAAAACATCTTAATTAGCAGCTAAAGAAGGAATCTAATTCTGCACAATTTGGGAAGTGAGCACTGAAGCTGGAGAAAGTGGGAAATAGTAGAGAAATCTTAAAATGAATCAGTGGGGAGATACATGAGAGAATATAATATTAATGGAAATACTAATAGTATAGCTAATGACTTTGACAGCAAAAGTAGGCAGGTAGTAGGGATGTTTTCTCATGAGATACAGCTAAGAAAGATTGTCAATGTAGCTGAAGTTAGAGACAACTTAAAAGATGAATGGGATAGTCTTGAAAACATTAAATTCTGCCATAGTACTAGGTCATACCCTTGCACACTGATAATAAGTATCTCTCTTACGAGCTGGAACTCCATCCATTTGAAATGATGAGCAAGAAGAGGCCTGACATGTGCTGCTTGTTCCTGAGAAGACTGAGCTCTCAGTGCTACATAACTCTTGCTTTAGGTCCTGCCATGGTAAAAGGCCCCCAGACAGCCTATGGTGCAAGGACGCTCAGCAGGCTCCCTGGTTAGTGTGTGTCACAGCTCTCTGTGGGCTGCAGAAGCTGAGTGGTAGCGTAGTAGCGACACATTGGCATTCCTATTGATCAAACCAATCCTCACACAGCAACGTTCAAGGGAGAAAACAAGATTTTTTGGCTCCAAGGAGGAAGCAGATTTTCTACGTGACCTGTGTTTTTTTGGATGGCCTGGAAAATTCTCTCATTGAACTTTTAATTTTTGGTATTGTTAAAGAAATGTGTTATTTAAAATACCTTATCTTTTTCTCTTTAGTAGCCCTGACTCCAAAATGACATAGAGAAGGCTGGTTTTGAGAAGAGAGCCTAAGAATGGCAAAGGGGAGGGAAGTACCATGGGCAAAGCAGAAGTACGTAAGATGCCATTCTGCATAAACCTGCCTGTCTAGTTTCAAGATGAGTAGGTTTCCATTCATCTTATGGCTTATTTTAATTATCCCCAGCACACCTACTGATGCTTGTCCTGAAGAAAGGTAATTCATGGTGATCTGTCCTGCCCAATCTGGATTTAGTGAAAAATGTTCCTTACCAGTCAGCCTTCAAGTGTGTCTCTGTAGAAGGACATAAAGCCCAGCAGGACTCTCTTATCACATGGCATTAACTGACATGACGCTGTCATTTTGGATATGTGTGACTTCTTGCCTCCAACCCCCATGCTGAGATCTCGTGTTCCTTTATTCCCCAAGGTCATGTCATACACAGAATCCCCACTGTGGCTTTGCTCTGCTGGGTCAGGGGAAACATGAGATGACAGTTTTTACCCTTTCCTATTAATGGTTACATTTGAAAAAGGAAAAACAAGAGGTGTTTGTGGATTTCATCTTCAAGACTGATTATATAAATCAGGGCAAAATGTAAAGATAGGCCCTCTCCAGGGCTTTTGACCTCCTGTACCTTTAAGAGAGGGGTAGCTGAATGGCATCTCACAGGCTCTGTAGCTGTCCCAGATTTTAACTGTTTTCTTCTGAATAGCAAGTAAGTGATTCAAGGAGTGCCTGGCAAAAGCTTCTTGTATTTTTTTGAGGTAGCAGCATTGGAAATATTTTGTGCATATACAAGATCCAGCATCCACATAGACTGTTGTTGTTTTCTGCAACTTTTTGTAAATTTGGGGAAAACTTAATAAGTACTGTTTCTCTTTCTTTCTTTTAAAAAGACAGGCAGAGAAAGCCTGCATTTTCTGCCATTTCCCAAGAGGCTTTTTATCTGTTTAAACCAACTAGGGATTTTTCACATATTGACATAAGCATTCATTTGCTAATTTGCTGGACATTAAACTGCACAGCATTCTTGAATGAGACTGGAATATTTGGGTACTTAGTGCTGCTCAGACCCCGCATCATTCCCAGTACACATATGGTTTTCCTCTTCTATCTCCTAGATAAAAGTCACTGTTTGATCGCCTTAAGGAAAAGAATGAGTTAAATGGACCAATATTCTAGCCTTGGCTCTAAAACTGGGCCTTTTCAGAAACTTCGCAGCACCTGCAGCAGCTAGGTCATTTGCACATACATAAATAAATAAATTAACAATGAATAAATAATTTAATCCCACCACACAATGCCACCTTGCAGATCTGATCCTTTGCTCCCAGTGAATTTGTCCATTCCTAATTCTTTTTGATAAAGTCCTCAGATACTTGCTGACTGTCAGTCTAATTTTCTTATTGTTTTCGCTTGATTAGTTCTGTATGACCTAAGGTCGCCCTTAAAATCCACATCTCTCGTGAAGACTCCGAAAGGCCTTTTTTTCAAAGGGATGGAAAGTGCCTGCTATTTCTCCGGACAAAAGCCTGGAAGGTTTTCAGTTATTAGCCTCCTGAAGCAGCCCTTTCGCTCACCCAAGCGCAAAAAAAACTCATTAGGGGGCACCTTTCTTTCTGGCTTCTTTATCTGATGCATGTAGGGTTTACGTGTTTCAAGATTTGTAGGTCTTGGATGAATTTGGACAGCCTCCCTTTTAACCCGGCCAGCCCGCAGTTGTCCCCACCGCAGACACTTGCCATAGCTCCATGCCCTTAACCACCTGGAGGTGCTTCGTCTTTTTCAAAGCTGCTTTACACCCCACTTTGTGGTGAGCAGAAGACACGGGAGCGTGCTGCTGCGCTTGGAAGCCACGCTCCTGTGGGGTGTGGGTGAAAAGGCGGGCAAGGCTGCCGGCTGCCGACGGGCTCCACGTTTTGCACTTTGCGATTAAAATATGAAATCAAAGTTTCTGTCTCAGTCGTGCAGCCATCATTGCCATCAGGGGGATTTGCAAGACTAAGGCAGTACAGCCCTGAGAGCCTGCCCTGTCTGAACTGCTTTATGCCCTGGCCTGCACATTCTTTTCCAGGCAGCAAGGTAAATGCATCTTGGCTGAGTTGTCTTCCTGAGCCATGCCAGGTGGGCTACAGAGACTCCCTAAAGACATGTCCTCAAATGCATTATATCTGGGCATCCTGCTTTTCAGAGGGAATGTGCAAAGTTACCAGCTCCTGCACTCACTTGGGCTGGCAGAGTTTGTAAGTCAGGACAGCATCCAATCCATCATAGTTAAACAGTGCTGCTCAGCAATGCTGTTTTTAAGAAGAAAAACAGCCTCAAACTGTATAGGCAGGTGTTACAGCAATGAATGGCTCCTGCTTACCTCGGCCCTGGTATGTTTGTTAAGGAGACATCATGGGATTGCAAAGAAAGACAGGAGGAAAGTGGTTATGTTTTATCTTTCAGAAAAAGGCTGCATACTGTCCTTGGTTAGAGACCTCAATTCGGGCTCAGGTATGAGCCTAAAGAGGAGAAAGATGCACCGAAGCAGAAGGAAAATAAGGAGGTCCAAAAAGCATAGATTGGAGATATTCTGAACAGGCACAGAAAAACGTGTCACCCTCTTCGGTACCTCTTCTTTTTGTCCTGAAGAGCAGCTTGTCTTGCACTGGGGCAGAACTGACTGCCATCCCTCTGGGTTAAAATTTGGTAGGAAAGCTCAGGGCTTCATCTGAGGTTCTGCTCCTGGGCATGCAGATGAGAGTTTTGTGACCGCTAATCATGGTCCTGGCCATTTTCAGGGATGTTGGTTGTCCTTGTTAGGTTGGAAGAATGTGCTGTTATGGCTACTACTTTTTTCCTAACTTACCAGTTCCTCCGAAATCCCAGTGACACCGACACTCCATCGGGTTTTCACCAGAGTTCCTCTGAACTCTGAGTGAAACAGCCCTCAGTAAAGTAAAGCAAACCAAACCAAGTGCCTAAGGCTGAGCTATGTGCAAATCCTTGCCAGGACAGCCCTGCAAACTGCTCTTTCTGCTGGCACAAATTCTGAGCGGTGGTTAGCTTGAATACAGTATAAAATAATGCAGAAGCTATGTTAGCTACTCCATAGTACAAACCAGGAGTTACATTGTGGTCTGAAGTACAGCAGAAACAAGAAGAAATGAGAAACAAGATGGGAATTTCAGGCTGCAGCCTGGCAGTAATGCTGAGTTTAATCTTGATTTGTAGTCCTTCGTCAGTAGGGACCTGTTCCCTGTTTCTAATCTGCTGACTAAGTAGCTGCCAAAATTAATTCCACTCTTTGTAATTTGGGTAATCCCACCTTCTGGAAAACTTCAAAACTACAGTGGATTCTGGAGCATATCTTAGGGACAATGTAGAAATCCTGGTGTTGGAATATATCAAATCAGTAGAGACAGATGAAGGCACTAGGAGACAAATGACAAGGAAAAATTGCATCAGTATGATAATGGGAGACATCCTGTTTATAACTTTATGCATCAATGTGCTTTCCCTGCAGAGCTATTAAAAGCTTACTGAGTAAACACTACCTGGAAATAGAAACAGAGTTTGAAGATACAGGTGAGATAAACCCAGGTGTCTCACTCAGGGGACTGTGTACCTTCTGTTGAAGTGGGAAGACATCTGACCTTGGAAATCCTGGTAAAAATAAGCTAGAACAGTGGTGAGTAGTGATGTCCGTGAGCATACACTCATTATTCCTCATTCGGAGGATTTTCTATCTGAGCAAGCATTATTTTAGCAGTCTGATGTCTGTTGGCCTAGAATGATGATCTTTAGAAAAAATTCTGAAGATGCCAATGACTTTGCTGGAAGTTTGCTGGTTAAGTACACAGTATTTGGCTAATAATTAACTTCCCGTTTTCCTTCAAGTAGTTATTATGTATTGTTGTTGCTCATTTTAGTGCCACTATGCTTTATATTTTGGTGTACTTATGCAGGTTTTGGTATCCAATCTGAAATTACACGTGAACTCTGCAAGCTTGAGAAACTTAATTATAAAGAAAGATAACACATTGGGTTTTGGCGAGTTTGTGAGACATTTGGCTGCTCCTTGAACTCTGCATGTTTTCCTGATGCCACGCATTGTCCACTCCAAAAGGGAGCTAATGACTGAAGGTTAAGAAAAAGCTCAGCTGTGATTCTGACATCCTGGTGGTCAGTGTGGGCAAATGTAATTTCTTTTAGTGGAAAAAAATGGTGATCCTGAAACTGTGTTCCAATATGGTGCTCTGTTTCAAAAATCTAACAAAAACGGATGAGTAAGGGGTTCAGCATTAAAAAAATCACCTGGCTAAGGATAAGCTTTCTTTTTAAAATGCATGAAGCACACAATTCAGCAGCAAAACAGGCTGATGATGAATCCTAAAAAAAATAAAAATAATAATTACTTTTCTAAAAAAAAGGGATTAAACATTGTCTATCCTATAATTTATCTATTTGTGATGAAATGCCTGTTCCTAAGTACATTCATGAGAATGCAGCATTATTCTGTTCGTTTGTGTCAGCAGCCAGAATTGCTAAAATTACAGTGATTGTAATGGAGAGGAGAAAAAAAAATCATAGAATCTTAGGGGTTGGAAGGGACCTCGAAAGATCATCTAGTCCAACCCCAAAAAGGAGAATTGATTTCCATTTAGATCAATGGCAAAATTCTCCCCTAATATGCACATATTTAAGAATATTGATTTTCTGATTTTAGATGTAGGTATTTTATACGTGGACTTAGAATCATAGAATCGTAGAATCATAGAATGGTTAAGGTTGGAAGGGATCTTAAAGATCATTGGGTTCCAACCTACCTGCTATGAGCAAGGACACATACTAGACCAGAATGCACAAGGCCTCATTCAGTCTGGCCTTAAACACCTCCAGGGATGGGGCTTCCACAGCCTCCCTAGGCAACCTAGTCCAGCACCTTACTACCCTCACAGTGAAGAATTTCATCCTGATGTCTAACCTAAATCTACCCTCTTTCAGTTTAAAGCCATTACCCCTTGTGCTATCAGTACCCTCTCTGGTGAAAAGCCCCTCCCTAGCTTTCCTGTAGGCCCCTTCAGGTACTGGAAGGCCACTATAAGGTCTCCCTGGAGCCTTCTCTTCCCCAGGCTGAACAGCCCCAACTCTCTCAGCCTGTCTTCATAGCAGAGATGCTCCAGCCCTTTGATCATCTTCGTGGCCGTTATCTGGACCCTCTCCAAGAGCTCCATGTCTTTCCTGTGCTGGGTTTCAGAGCTGTACACAGTATTCCAGGTGGGGTCTCACCAGAGCAGAGCAGAGTGGCAGAATCACCTCCCTGGCCCTGCTGGCCACACTTCTTTTGATGCAGCCCAGGATGTGGTTGGCCCTCTGGGCTGCAAGCACACCCTGGTGGCTCATGTCAAGCTTCTCATCTACTACCACCCCAAGTCCTTCTCCTCAGGACTGCTCTCTAGCTATTCTCCCCCCAGCCTGTATTTATGCCTGGGATTGTGCTGACCCAGGTGCAGGACCTTGCACTTGGCCTTGTTGAACTTCATGAGGTCGGCACTGGCCCACCCCTCTACCCTGTCAAGGTCCCTCTGGATGGCATCCCTTCCCTGTAGAGTGTCAACCACACCACACAGCTTGGTATCATCAGCAAACTTGCTGAGGATACACTCAATCCCCCTGTCCATGTCTCCAACAAAGATGTTGAACAGCACTGATCCCAATACTGACCCCCGAGGAGCACCACTCATCACCTGCCTCTACCTGGACACTGAACCATTGACCACAACTCTCCGGGTGAAGCCATCCAGCCAATTATTTATCCACTGAGTGATCCATATGTCAAATCCATGTCTTGTCAGTTTGGAGATGAGAATGTTGTATGAGATAGTGTCAAATGCCTTGCACAAATCCACCTAGATGTGACCCAAAGTAACCCAGAGTTCCTGAAGCCCTTTGCTTCATGTTGGCAGAGATGGCAGAGGAATAACATGGCTGCTCTTATGCAGGCATCTTGGAGCTCAACTAGTGCTGTGGAGAGGCACGAGATTCTAAACTTGACATTGTTCTTCTAGCTATGTCATACACATCACAAAGGGATGCATATCTTTGACCTACTTGTTCCTTGCCATATTCAGTACTTTGCTTTGTGCTGGGGTGGTAGAAGCTCTTTCTGGGAGCATAAAGCAAAGCTTAATATAACACAGTTGCTAACCACATGTAACATAAAATAGACTAAGTAAATTAATGCTACTAAGAAGATCAATTTTCTGAAAAGGAGAGGCAAAGATGCAGTATGGAGAGTGGCAAATTGCTTTTGAGAAGATGAAATATTTGGTGAAGAACAGCATGCCAATTTGCTGCTTGGAACCTCCTCACCATGAGAAGGAGATCCTTTGGCCTCACAGAGGTGGATTGACTCCTGCATATGCACACAGACAGAGGCTCACTTTTCATTTATGTATAGATCATTGTGCCTGGTTGTGTTGTTTTTTTTTTTCTTGGAGGAGTATTTTATGCACTGAGTACCAGAGGCAGTAGGACCTGTTCTGTAGCTGTTCTGTACATGACTTCATTTTCATGACCAGAGTAATTGTGTGCTTAGGACCAGATTAGGCTATTTACTTTCCACACATCTTTATAAACATGTGGCTGCATAGGGGAATTGATAAAATGAGCGTGAGGAGCCACTGAAATACATATCACTTAAATGTTTCTTAAGCTCTCTGCTGATGCAGTTCCATCCTGTCTCCTGCCTGTGGAAGCATCTATAGCTTCAGGGGTCTCCAGGAAGCTTTGCCCACCTGCACTAGCTGAAGATTTGGTCCACAATGTATGCACATAGGTAACAAGCCTCTTGTTTGTTTTAACCTGCTGCCCTTCCTGCAGATGATGATTTGTAACCTACTGTAAACAGTGGTACCTTGGGCCATCATGTTACTGCTTTTCATGATCTTTGCCATCTAACAGGTTTTGGCATTATGCAGCAAAGGAGGTACTCCTGCTCTTGCTCTTTTTCCAATTACTTTCTCTTCTTCTCCAGACATCACAGAGAATTTACAATCCTCTCAGTCATTTCTTTAAGAGAGGAGAAGGTACTGTAGGAAAAAAGTTTGTGGCATCACCAAAGTATGATTAAGTCTGATGATAAACAGGTGTTTTATAGTGGAATATGCAAGACTCAGATTTTGTTGGTTTCCTTAGAACATTCCAATATATAGTTGTGTTATGTGTAATGTACACTGTCTCAAGGTTTTCTGAGGTTCTTGAAATGTTGTAATCTCTGCTTGGTCGATATAATTGGTTCCTGTTACACTTCTCTCATTTTGAAACTTAAGCTATGGGTTATTTGTTCTATAGGTTTTGCTGTTACTGTTCCTACTATAGATCCCCATCTGAAAATCCAGCAGTCAATCCGATAGTAAGGGTAAATTATTTCTGTCCTGCCACCTTTGGTAGAAAAACTCTGTACCCTAACTTTTTCTCACAGTGACAGTGGCATCACCTGTTGTAGTAAGATTGTACAGATGTATTGTGTATCTGTCTGTATCACGCCATGAGGTTGCCCTAGGATAAATTAAAGAACATTTTAGTTTGGGGGAAAAAGAAAAAAAGACCAATCCTGTATCTTAGTCATAGAAGACTGACCTTTAAAGGCTGATCTCTATGAATTCATCCCCTGAAATGGCACTGATGTAGCATGCATGGAAATTTATGCGGATCTAACAAAGCCATATTTAAGCAGAGAACAACCAAGCTAGACGAGGAAATGCTGAGAAAAAACGAAACTGAATCCAGCTGTACTACAGAAGCGGGCCTGTATAGGTTTCCTATGTACATAGGAAATAGGAGTATACACATGGTACACAAAGCACATGGTACACAGGGCACATACACCTCCAGAGGAGGAGAATTGGAGGTGCAAAAGCTATAGTCCACACTTCTGCCTGGTATGGAGAAAGCACTGACACCCTGTCACATCTTCATGCTTGCAAGTCTAAATTAGATGTCTCCTTGAACTTGATATCCTGAGATCAAACCCTCTAACCATAAACTACCATCTACTCTTTCTTTTTAAAGTTCTAACCAGGGCACAGTATTTCCTTCAAAGACAACAGAAATAGCTTTGTAGGGGAAGAGTGGTTATGAGCAGGAGCTCCCGAACAACACCCAGTTGTTAGCCTGAAACACTTCAACCTAAGAACTCCAACTTCTTAGTAGAATGTCTAAGCCTCAGGCTAGGAACTAAGGGCTGGAAGATGGAGGGACAGGCTGTTGGATCAGAATGAAGGCACTTCCTGCTGTAATCCTCATCTTGAGGATTTCAGTTGGACTGCACCCTACTCTAAAAACCTGTACTCTTCATGGGACAGAAAACGTCATGTTGGTGCTGGCATTCACAAGAGACAGAGGTGATCTCAGAGCTCAGGAGCTGCCTTGTTTCCACAAAGTTAGCAGGAGACTGACATGGTGTCTAGTAAAGGACCACAAAGTGAACTGGTATGAGTCCTTCTATGCACTCTGAGTTAAGTTCTCAATGAGGCTAAAACAATCTTTTTAATGTTCACCAAAAGCCTAACAACTGAGTCAGAGATCCTGTCATTAATTCTCTATTGCCTTGCAGTAGTCACTTTTTCCAAGAGCCTCGTTTCTTTTATTACCCTAGGACTGCACTTTGAGGTGTTGTATCCTTACAGTAATTTAAAATTAGATTAAACTTTTCAGAGCATATGTGCAGAAGTTTAGATTTCTTGCTAGCAAAAGCATTTTTTAGGCTAATTAACTGTATTACTTCTGATGAAACATTATGCACATTTCAGTTGCTGTAGCTTGAAGATAAATCATCAAATCACAGAATGGTTTTGGTTGGAAGGGACCTCAATGATCATCTAGTTCTCACCTCCCTGCCATTAATATTAAACAATCTATTTGCTAAGTTGGCTTGGATATTCTGAGTTTTGAATCTTCCAAACTACTACTTTTTTCTTACACCTGATGTTTCATCTGATTGATCTCAGTGTTGCTCTCTCTCCCCTTTTAAAATGAATTTTGTTTGTTTTAACATGCCAGTCTGAATGCACTATGGTGTGGGGGTAGATATCAGTACTTTAACCTCATATACATATTAAAATGCCTTCCTTATACATTTTGCCATAATTATGTGTTGTCTTCAAGAGAATCCAGTGTTCTTTTCCTAAAACAGCCTTTATGCAATTGTGGGCACGTTTGCTAGAAATCAACATGGTGATATGAGAGGAGATGGACTTGGCCAAGGCAGGAGGCAAATCTGTGAGATCAGATGCTGCATCTCAGCAAATAGGGAACTGTTGACTGGAGGGTTTCTTTCCAAAAGACTACTTTTGAAAAGGAGTGTTGGACTAGATGATCTTTCGAGGTCCCTTCCAACCCCTAAGATTCTGTGATTCTGTGACAAGTGTCTAGTGCTTCAGCAGCCTGTGTCTAATACACAGACTGGTTCCCAACAGCCACAGGTGAACAAAAGGTCTCCTCCTCCTTATACTTGAGTCACTTTATGAAATCCACCAATCCAGGCTGGGAAGCACTATTAACTCTCTCTGAGTGGTAGCAGGGCAAGAAGCTGATCTGGATAGGTTGGTCATTGTTCCCTGGTGCTTGACACCCTTTGCTTTCCTAAGCACTTCTGGTATGACCCTGGTCAAATCATGCAGGCTACCCTGGCGTACCTTGGAGCCTGAGGAACACCAACAGCATCCCACAGAGCTGTGGGACAGCAGTACTTACAAACTGGCAGGATCTTTGGTATCACGGGAAAGGCATCATATCCAAACCACTAGGAAGCCAGCTATCAGGTGCATCACTACTGGAATAGATCTGTGATTAAGAATCTTCAGCAGTACTCTTCCTCCTTTCCTCAGCTGCTTTTTCCCAACCCATGGCTCAGTCCCTCTAGATCTGCTGATAAAACTGTTTGTGGTCCAGTGCTGTGAGCAGGGCTGGGTAAAATTTACTTTTACCCAAAGTAAAATAAAATACTCATTTCTCATTAGATGGTGACTTGATCAATAAGTTGCCCAAATATCACTGTTCTGGCATGAATTCAGGGAGTGTCCTCTGTTTCCAAGACTGGAAACTCCATAGTGTGGCACTGCCACCAGAGCCCCCAGATCTTTGAATGGTGCTTTCAGACTGGTGCAAAACCATGAGAATAAAAAAGAGTTATGATCGTGCTAGATAATGCTCAGAGTTCACAAACATTTTTTTTTACTTATTTAAATAGTAAGAGAAGCACAGTAATCCTTCCTTCCAGACTTTGCCTGTTGCCTGTTTAAAGCATAAATTTTTAAGGTGGAAAGTTTGCGCACAGAATACTTACCTAATTGATGATGTTTTACTTCAGTGATAGTTCAAATAAATCCTTACGATAAATTAGGGAGTTGGAGATATTTTCAAAAATGCAGTATTACAAAGATTGACATAAAGTCTTCTACTGTCTGACCAAATGACGAGTGAGATTTAGTATCAGATACAGAACTGTCATCTCCTGTTTTGCTGTCCTTTGATCCTAAAATCATTCTTTGCCATCAACATAAATTACTTATATGTAACTATGCTGTACAACTATTTTCTGGGGTGAGAAGAATTGCAGTATATGTAAGACTTGGAAAGTGTGAGCAGAATAGAGAAGTTCAGGTAGCAGGGAGAAGAACAGGTGGCAAAGAAGATGTGAAAGGCATGGGGGGGAAAAAAAAAGGCAAAAAGAAGCAAAAGAGATTTGAAAGTCTAAGAAAAAGGATGCTAGCTGAAGGAAAGCAACAGGAAATGATACAGCAAATCATTCATCATTAGGATTTTTAGCCAAGCATTTGGGTAACAGAGAAGCTAGTATTTGGGGAGCTTTGAGAGTTAAAGTAGTTTATTTTCAGGAACAAAACCCCTTCATTTGTTCCCTTGGTAGCTGCTGCCAGACACCAGTAAAGGGCCCTGCCATGTGGGAAGATGAGCACTGCCAGCTCAGATGGGCACCCCACCTAGGACCAGGTATGGCCTTTAACTGACCTAGCACAGGAGACATTCAGCTCCTAGCTGCTCCCACCAGAGCTGGCAGACAATGCTCACAGCACAGTAGAGTAAGTCCTGGGGCGGGGGGGGGGGGGGAAATCTTCCCTCCAGGCATAGAAACATATTTGCACCTCTGTCAAAACACAGGGGATCCCTGTCCTGGGGGAAGCTCTATGCCCTGCTGCCTGTGTAGCTCAGGTCCAGCTTTGTGGATCCCACCCCTTGGTACCACTGGCTTTATCAGGTTCCAAAATACTTTGGGGAGCAAAAGCTGGCTTCTGCAGGACCAGAGGGGGAGCTCAGAGCCCTGCCTGGGTAGAAGGAGGAGACTTACCCTAAAGTCATTGTGAAGCCAAAGTGGGTTTTACCCTCCACAGCTAAATGAAAACAAGAAGGGAAAAGGAAAAAAAAAAAAATCCAGAACAGCAAATTGGAGATACAAAGACTGCCATGGACCAGTGCGAGTTTGCAAAATTATATGTAAATGACCCCAGTTTTGACCGTGGTGGTCCTTTGCTAATCCCAGAGAGAAGATCTACTTAGCAAAGAAAAGTTTTGTTTTACTTGGTTAACAGGAACCAAAATGCTGAATATATTAATAATTTATAATTCCAGGGAAACGCTGTATCTTTAATGCTTCAGTGCCACAAGGCGTTCACAAGAGCTTAATGCTCACAGAATAAAAGTCGTGTAGCATTTTCTCCATACTCTACATCCAGGGCCGGTGCAAGTGAATGCAGAGCATGCGTTTCCCTAATAGGCACCAGCCATCCTGCTGCTGCCGCTGAATGCGTCTGGCTGATCCCATATTGCTCTGTGTACACTGAGCAAGAGAGAGGTTCCCGCTGGATTTACCATCATCCTAAAGGTGCCAGAAGGAAATGAGGGTTCCCCCCCGCGGCTGACTCAATGCGTCATCCCGCCGTGTGACCTTTTCCCCACTAATCTGAAATAGCAGCTTTTCCCGTATTTAGAGGTTAAATGGAAGATACACATTATACTTTTTACTCATTGTAATGAAGATCTTTTTGTCTGTCTCCAAATAAAAAGAGTCGGGTTGGTTTACAAATTGCGGGTCAGCCCATTCCGTGGCCTGGGCAAACAACCCGGGTCTAATCTCCTCAAAAATCTCCCCACCCAACTGGAATAAGTTATTTTACCCCTCGGTGGCTCCGGCACCGCTGGGCAAAGCGGGTGGCCGGGGTCGGAGAGAATGGCTGGGGTCCCCCCGGCCCGCCTGCCGGAGGTGCGGGGACACGGGGGGACGCTTGGTTGCGGTGGGACCGAGGTTGTCCCGCTGAGCAGGGCAGGAGGGAGCCGTGCCCCGGCCCCGCGGCGGCAGCCCATCTGGAAGGACTCGCTCTCAGGAGCATTTATTTGGTTTATTCTCGGCGCTCTGCCCCTCCTCAGCGGCCGCCTCCTCTCTCCGCCTCGTCCTACGCTTCCCACTTCTTCCTCCTCCCCTAAACAAGCTGCGCCGCAGACAAATTTGCGGGAGATCCCAGTGCCGTTAGGACGCGTGTCCCCGGGAACATCAGCAGCCACGGCGGGCAAGGGGGGCATTCCCATCCCGCGGGGCACCCCCGGGACTCCATCCCTCCCGCGCCCGAGAATCGCCTCGGAGCATCCCCGGGCGGCACCGAGACCCCCCGGGTGGCACCGACACCCGCCTGGCCGCAATGCCAACCCGCGGCGTGCAGCAGCTGTCCCGCCCCTCGCCGACCACGTTTCTTTTGTGTTTGTTTTTTCCCCCTGGCTGGGTGGGTTGGGGGAACCCCCACCGCCACCCGAGGAAGTTCCCTCCCGGAAACAAGAAGGGGCGGCGGGTATAAACATTTATTCCAAGGCATCGCTTGTACAGGCACCGCACCCGGAGGTGGGAAGAAGAGCGAGTGGGGGCAGATCCAGCCCCCCGGAGAGGACGGGCGGGGGCAGAGCCGGTCCCCCGGGGCGGGCGGCCGGGGGCTGCTGGCCCTTCGCCACCGCCGCGCATCTCCCTGCCCCGGCAACCTCCCCGTGCGCGCAACTCGCAGGGTCCGCGGTCATAAATAGGAATTTTCAGGAGGGGACGAGTCTCTATAGCATGGAGGGGTGCTGGCCTGGGGGCACCCCGAAGGCGTTGGGGTGGGAATGGCCGAGGAGATTGAGGTAGTGGCGGTCCAGCCCCTGCACAGAAGAGAGGAAGGTGCTGCGCTGCTGGCCGGGGCTGGCGAGGGGTACGGCGGTGTTGGGGAGGTGGTAGGGCAGGGAGGGGCTGCGTGCGGCGCCGTGCCAGGGGAAGGGTCCCCCCGAGGGCGGCTGTAGCATGGCCTCGCCGGGGCTGTGGCCGTGCCCGGGGCATTCGGGCCCGGGATGCAGCTGGTAGGAAAAGTCCGGCTCCGGGAGGGAGCCCAGGGAAGTGAAGAGGGGCTCGGTGACGAAGTGCGCTTTGGACTGTAGGAAGGCCAGGATGCGGGCGTATTTGGTGTCTTTGGTCTCCATCCTCTCCACCGTCGTCAGGTAGTGGACCAGGTTCTTCATGCACTCGTGGTAGCCATAGTGGAAGTAGTTGGCGAACTCGGAGAGCAGCTCTGCTGGAAAGGAAGGGGCAGCGGAGCCAAGCTCCTCAGGGTCCGGCCTGGAGGAGGGAGGGGAGCTGCCACGCCGCGCGGGTATCGGCGGGGAGCCGAGCCCTTCCACCCACCTACCCTTCTCTCGGCCTCGGGGGAAGTCCGCCGAGTGCAAGGCCCGCAGGTACTGCACCGTCATCTCTAGGATCTCCGCTTTCTCCAGCTTCCCCGAGGTCTGTACCGGGCGGGGAAGACGGGCATCGTTACCTCTCCCCTGAAGCTGCGCTGCGCTCCGCCGGGCCTCCTCTGCCAACCCGCACCCATCGGGGTGGGGAGTCGGCCCGGACCGGGGAGAGGGACGCAGGGACCGCCCTCCCCAGCCCCCCTCTGCCTACCTGCTTGGCCAGAGCCATGGGCACCGTCTTCCCTAGCTCGGTGAGGCAACGGTTGATACGGTCCCTTCTCCGCTTCTCGATTACTTTGTGGGAAACCGGCGTCCTCTGCAAAACAGACGGGGCGCGTTAGTTGGGGGTAAATGCAGCCTCCAGCCTCGCCAGGGCAACCGGCCCCGACCCCTCCAGAATAGCCGGTCCCGACCCCGGTCCGAGCAGCGGCGCCGGGCGCGACGCGGCCCCGGGATGGATGCTCCAGGGGCCGCTTCTCTCCGCGCCGCCCCGGGGGCTCCTCGTGTGCGCGGGCGGCCTCGGCAGGGCAGACTCGTTTGGGAGGTGGGGGTGGTTGTTGGTTTGTTGGGGTTTTTTTTTGGGGGGTGCGCTTTCTGATGGGAAAGGCGGTGAGTGGGCCGAGGCCGGGTCCTCCAGGCGGCTCTGCAAAGCCGTGCGCGCTGGGCAGGCGGCGACTCACCCTCCTCTCCTTGAGCTTGGAGGCCATGGTGGGCACTGCCTCCCTGCTCTCTCCGGGCCCCTTATAAAGCCATCACTTATTGGGGGGGACCCTGGGGGGCCTCCACGGACCCGCTGATCCCATAGGATTAGGGGCGAGAGGCGCCAGGGGAATGTATGCATTAAAGATCAGGGTAGAAGGGGGCGAGAGAGGGATGAGGGTTTGTTGTGGGTTGTGGGGTTTTTTTTCTTCTCTCTTCTTCCTTCTCCCCCCGCCTCCTCGCCCCCATCCACGCAGCCGGGGGCGGCCCAGCTGTGTCACCCCACGTGGACCTCGGGGACACACGTGACGGTCCCACAATAGCGGTGGAGATGGGGACGGGGATGCGGCGAGAGGCGCGCCCTGCGCGGTACCGCGCCCTGCGCGCCCCTCGCCGCATCCCCGTCCCCATCCCCGCCGCCTGCCTGCAAATCCCCGGCACCCCCCAACCCCTCCCCTTAGTCCCGGCGCTGACTGCATTTTAAAGCCTGTCCAGAGTCATTAAAGTAATTAAGTAAGCCCTTAATAGGCTGTTCCGCCCAGTTCAAGGGAGAACCCTTGGAGACGGAGTGGCCCCGTTTGTTCTCAGGCTTTTCTCACACGACTTGGTGACACGTCCATCTTTATAAGAGATGGCAGCGAGGCTTTTTTTGTTTACACCGCTTTATGCGCCGGGGACACCCCGGCAGGTGTGGGACCGAGGGGCTGGCACACGATATCCCCCCCTCCCTTTCTCCCTCCTCTTTTTTTTTTTTCCTTTTTCTTTTTTTTCCCCCCTTTTTTCTTTTTTTTTCCTTTTTCTTTTTCTTTTTTTTTTCTTTTTTTTTTTTTTTTCCGCCGGCCCGGGGAGGTTCTCGCCAGCCTTTGGCACACGACGCTCCTTTTTTGTGTGGTGTGCGCGTCTGTGCCTTGTTGTCTTACCCCCCCTGCTCCCCCTCTCTCCTTTGGAGAGGCTCAATTTGTAGCCTATTATCCTATAGGAAAATGTCCCATTGAAAAGTATGAATAGTTTCATTGGGCCTAAATTTTAATAATGCGGGTCAAAGAAAAGAGGGGCAAATAAAGAGGGGATCGCAGCTGGTCCGAGAGTGCATTATTCGGTGTCACCTGCGAGCGGGGTCGCCGACAGACCCCCTATTCATTTGCCTAATTTTGGTCAATTTAACAAACTTCAGGAGAAATTATTGTGGCATTGTTAAGGAGGGTAAAGCTTTCTGATCGAATTAACAGCATGTTTTGATCCGGTAAATGTCATTAAAAAGAAAGAAACAATCGCGTTTAAAGGGGGGCTCCGAGTTAAACGCGCCAAGTGGAGACGCCGGAGCGCAAAGCTCACAAAGGGAGCAAGTAACTGCCACAGGGGAACTTTTGTATGCTCACATTGCTGAGGTTTTTTACACAAAAAGGCATTATTTCATACTTGAATACGTTTAATCCAACAATTGTCTATTTTCTGCAAACATATTTTCACAGCATTGTTAGCTTTCCTCTCCGCGGCCCTCCGCCCGTGCAGCCGCGCTCCTCGCCTGGAGAGCGCACCGAGCCCCCGGCCCTCCCCGCCGGGGCCGCCCCCGCCGGGGCCGCCCCGCACCGCCCCGCCGGGGCAGCCTCGCCGCGCCGGGGGGGCTACCGGCCCCCGCAGCCCGCCTCCCCCCGCGCCAGCCCGGCGGCGGGACAGGACCCCCCGAGCCCTCTCCACGGCCGGCGGCGCGTCCCCAAGGCTGGCACCGGGCCGCCGGGCCGTCCCAACGCCGCAGCCCCGCGACCCCGCCGCCGCCCCGGCGGGGAGGGAGAACCCGAGGGCGGCCGAGGGGGCGGTGGAACCTCCCGGTGCCGGGTCCTGCCTGCCCGGGCGTCGCCGCCGAGCCCCGGGCAGAACCGTGGAAAGGCCGTCTTTTCCAGCCGTGTCAGCTAGGGGAAGTGGTTCCTCAGAAACCTCCACCTCTCCTCCCGTGTCCTGTGTTTTCCTACCCGTTTTCCTTCGGGATTTCAGTGAGGAAAACCACCTCCGCTTCACCCTTCCCGGGTGTGCACGGCGGCGGGCATCCCCGCTCCGTTACCCTCCCCGGGGGCGGCCGGGGGAGCGGCGCGGTGCCGGCCCTCGCGTCACCCCTGCTCCTTGCCCCGCTGCCCCGGGCTGCCCCGCGGCTTTCCTGGGCTGCCCGGCGGGGCACAGGAGCGTCTCGCCAAAAGGCGGCGGCTGCTGCGGCAGCCCCGGGGCGCCTCTGCCCCGGGCGGCGGGGCGGGATGGGCCGGCTGCCCGCCCGGGCGCCCCTGCGTGCCGTGCTGCTGGCTGCATTATTCTTCCAGGAGCCGTGTAGGTTTCGGTATATTCATTCTCGTACAATGGGATTAAACACTAACCGTTATCATCCAAATTAACTAAACTCTGAATAGCAAATGCGGGGGCTTTTATTATTTTTTTTCCCCCCCTACTCTTTTGCTCCACTGGCGGAGATGGAGTTGATCCTCTTACTGTCTGTGTTAACCGCCAGCTGCAGGCACCTGCGAGGCAACTTTTTACACTGTGAAAGTTGTTTATTTTCTCGCTGGCTGCTCCCGCATCGCCTCCCCCGCGGGCCGGACCTCCCGGCGGGGTAGCCGGGGTTGTTGCGGGCCTGGGTGGCCGCGGCATCCTCGCTTATACCGCCGACCCGGCCTCAAGAGCGCGTCTGGCAGGGCTGGAACTAGGGGGGCATCACCGGACACTGCATGATCGGACTGTCACCCTTGTAGGGAAGCCAGGAGAAGGCTTTTGAAAAAAAATCTGTGTAATTTTTAAGTCCCCGTGAGCGCTTGCTCCCTTGCGGGAAACGCTTGCAGGGGTGTTTAGCAACCCAAGGCGGACACCCGCGTCCCTATCTCCCACCACGGGTTTTCTGCTCCCGCCCAGGTCCGCCGCCGGCCGCAGCCCTCTCCCCGACAAGAGCCTGGCCGGGGCCGGTGCTGGCTGGGGGCCGGGGCACAGAGCCCCCGTCCCGGAACGCGCAGAGGTTGGACGAGCACGCTGCAGCCCCGGGGCCGCGGCGCGGCGGGAGGCTGCTTCGCCCCGGCCGACCCTCGCCCTCTCCCCGCCGCCGGTCCGGGGGTCCCCAGCTGGTGGGACCGCGCTCCGGGAAGCGCCCGTCCCGCTCCCCGCGGTGCGCTGCCGGCGCACGGCTGCTGCGGGAGCGGTGGCTGCAGCTGGGCTGCTGGTCGCCTCTCAGGAGCGTTTGGCACCTGTCCTGTGGGTACCGGCGTTGCCGGCCGCTGCCCAGCCACAGGGCTCTGAGCGGGAGGCCGGGGGACGGGATGTCCTTTGGGAGGTGTCAAGCTACTTTTAACTGGCATCTGGCTTTTCCATTTTATGAACAGTTCGCCTTCCTCCTTTTCCCTCGCTCCTCTTCTTTTCTTTACTCCTATGTAACTTTGGGCTTATATGCAATTACTTCACCGAACAGTTGATCCTGCAGATATTAGGATTCAAAAATTAGCAGCATGTGCATGCAAGGAGCCAGCTAACAGGGCTCCCATGGGAAAAGTTGACTGTGCAACTGGTGGTTGGAGTGCAGGAAGTCAAGCTGGCCTAATGCCTGTCCATCTGGTTTGAGGTTCCCAAGAGTGGTACTGGGGAAGGCAGTCTTAGTGTTGGTTGATCTTGGCTGGTAGGGAATGGGAGAACACAAAAGGTGCAACAGGTCCTATTTCTAAGAGGAGGTAGCTTTATTTCATGACAATCCTCAACCTGAACCGTAGGAGAAGGCTTTTCATTTAGGAGGAGTTTATCCCTCAGCTGTGCATGTTCCTGAGGCTGTACCAGCTTTTGCTGTGAGTTTGTTTACTCTTGCACTCCAAGTCAGGCTAGTCTGGGCTAGGAAGTTTGGAATAGATGTTTCGAGTCTTATAGCTCTTACTGCTCTCTGCCTCCCGGCCTGGGGCTACTTGGTTGTCATCTTGTTGCCCCCTTTGTGACTCTTCCTTCCAGTAACAGGCCACCTGTGTCTTCCCCCACTGTTCCAGTGGAAGGACCATGCTGCTCTGTTTTGCTCATCTGCCATGAATGGTGGCATCAGCAGGGTGGAGATGAAAACATGGCAAGACCTGAGACTCCATGAAGAGGTGGTCCTTCACAGAAGAAGCCTTTCTTGTAGCCATGACACTCTCTGGTATTGTTGTGTTCATTACAGGGCAACCTCCTCAAGAGCCCAGAGTCCTCTAGGAAGTACTTCAGTAGATGTTGTTCTTTTCATGCTGTGAGATACAGCAATGCCCATAAGCTATACTTTGATCCTAAAAACTAAAACTTTGATCCTTTTCATAGGAAGTTGTCAAATACCTCTTGTCACTTGTAGTGGCAGACAGGACATCCAGGTAAACAGTGAGCCTGAGTGCTGCTATGTGCTTGTCATACGCCACCTGCGAGAAGGCATTTCATCTGAAGTATGTTTTGTAATGTCACTTCAATATACCACACTTTGTTCTTCAGTATTAAAACCCTTTTGTAAATGTAAAATCTGATCTGATTTGCTTTTGAATTACTCTGGTTTGTATGAGTGCCAGCTAGAAGGTTGTTATGGTCATCAAAACTCAAATTTTTGGCCTGACTGATTTGAAAACATGTTGCAATCTGCAGTCCATATGTCAGCCTCAGCATCATTTCACTGTGAATGACTGTGGTAGCAGAAGAGGAAGATTAGAAATGGGACACTTGAGAAAGGTCCCGCTTTATTTGAGGGTTTAAAGGAAGTTTCAACGGATCCACAAAATACCTGAAAATACATAAAACCACCCACTCAGCAGCCTGGCTTGGCCATCCCCAAAATGATCCATCCCCAAGATCACACAGGGGTGACTGTTCCCTTGCCTGCAGTCTCATTCTTTCTCTGCTGAACTGACTATGGTCTTTTACTGACCATCTTTATGGAGCAGTCCTGCTTGATGGTCTGTCTGACAGCACTATGCATTCTGACAGGATATCTCCTATAAGAAAAGTTAGAAAAGAGAACTGCTGGATGACACCTGCAGAAACAAGGGCTTCAAAAGGTAACGATTTTTGGAGTATGGATTATTTGTAATAAATTGTAGTATCTCCTTTGTTGAATTTTTTTTTTGTTACTTCAGAAATAAATTTCAGGCTTATATGTAGCTAATGGACACAGAATTCTGTAGGAAAAAAATCCTTCACTGATTGTTATGGTTTGACCCAGCAAATTATTTACATCTATAAGAGGAACTAGAGAGAGAGGGTCCCTGAAGGACCCAGGAGGGTCAGAACAGAGAGGGGTCAGTATTCCCTCCCATTTCCTGCCATGCTCTACGAAAGCCAGGAGAACCAGAAGATCAGCCCCTTTTTCCTGCACCTTTCTTCCTTGTAGCTGATGCTGTTCAGAAGTTCTTCAACTAGCTCTGTAGATTCCAACTCTGTTGGGTGCTGTGAGGAGCCATGGACACCTCTCCAGAGGCGGCCTGGCCACAAGAGACTTTCACCCACCTCTTCCTGTGATCTTCGAGATTGGTTTTGTATGTATCTGTATATAAGTTGATATATCGGTTCCTCACCCCACATATTACTCCCTTTTCCATGTTACAGTAAACTTGTTCTAGTTTCAGTTGCCAACCTTTACGTCTCTCTTCCTTATTCCCTTTTTATCTTTCCTTGGGAGGGTGGAGGGGGATGGGGTAATAGAGAGCAATTCTGCCCTCTGGTTTGTGGTTCACCCTGACCACTAAACCGTGACACTGATTAAAACCAGGTGTAGTTATATCTATTACACCCATTTACAGAAGCTGATAGAAGACCTGACAGCCATCAAATGTTTGTATATATGTATACATATATATGGCAAAGCTTGAGGCCACGCTGTGTGTTTGTATATGGTGAGTCCTCAAAGCGGTGGAAAGATGTCTGCAGTTTCCCTGATGACCACTGTCTTCTCAGTCATGTCACTGTTGAGACAGGATGTGTTGCTTTTTAAATGACAGCCCATCAAGATGACAACTGAGTGCTAAAATTAACTTCAGTAGGCTTTAGATTATCTTATATCTTCGGTGCAGTGTACCTTGGAGTGCTCGTGGCTGAGGTGATCTAAATAGCTAAATAGCTGGACTTAGTGCCTGCCTGGTGTGAATAAAGGCTGAAAGATTTGGTTCAGAAGCTACAAGGGCTCTTTCTGCAATGACATGTATAATGCTGATAAGATGTCTACCCTCTCCTCTCTGGTCTTAGTAAAAACTAAAAAAAGTAAAACGTAAAAAAACCACAACTCCCTCAGCATGGCTTCACAGAGAGGAAGTGATGCTTGATCCACCTGGTAATGTTCTCCAGTTAAGTGACTGGCTTGGTGTATGAGGGAAGAGCAGTGGTTATTGTCTCCCCAGCTTTTGTCATTGTCTCTGGAAGCATCCTTGTAGAGAAGCTGATTATGTGTTAGCTGGATGAGCAGCCAGTGAGGTGGATTGAAAACCAGCTGAATTGCCAGGCTCAGAGAGGGATAATCAGTGGCATGAAGTCTAGCATCCAGTAACTAACTTGTGGTATTCTCCAGGCATCAATACTACATCTAGTCCGATTTAACATCTTCATTAATGACCTGGATGATGGGGCAGACTATACCCTCAGCAAGTATGCAGATAACACCAAACTGGGAGGAGGAGCTGGTACACCAGATGATTGTGGTGCCATCCAGAATGATCTCAACAGATTGGAGAAATGGGCTGTCAGGAACCTCATGAATTTCAGAAAAGAGAAATGCAAAGTTGTGCATCTGGGGAGGAACAACCCTATGCACCAATACATGGTGGGGGGTGATTGGCTGGAAAGCAGCTTTGCAGAAAGGGACCTGGGTGTCCTGGTGGACACCAAGTTGAACACAAGCCAACAATGTGCCCTTGTGGTAAAGAGGCTAATGGGATCTTGGAGTGCATTAGGAGGAATGTTGCCAGCAGGTTGAGGGAGGTGATCTGCCCTCTAGGCTCAGTACTGTTGAGGCCATGCCTGGAGTGCTGGATCCATTTCTGGGCTTCCCAGAGAGATGGACATACTGGATAAAGTCCAGCAAAGAGCGTAAGGATAATTAAGGGCCATCAAGAATGAGAACATGCTGAGAGAGCTGAGACTAATCAGCCTGGAGAAGAGAAGGTTCAGGGAGAAGCTTATAAATGTGTACAAATACCTGAAGGAAGAGTGTTAGGATGTTTGAGCCAGGCTATTTTCCGTGGTGCCCAGAGACAGGACCAGAGGCAATATGCACAAACTGAAATATGGAAGTTTCTGTCTAAAGAAGGAACTTTTCTGCTGTGAGAGTGGTCAGTCACTGCAACAAGTTGCCCAGAGAGGTTGTGGGGTCTCCATTCTTACAACTATTCAAAAGCTGTCTGGACATGGTGCTGGGCAACTGTCCCTAGGTGGCCATGCTTCAGCAGGGAGGTTGGACCAGATGACCTCCAGAGATGCCTGCCAACCTCAGCCATCCTGTAATTCTGTAATTCTGTGAGCTGCCTGTATGAACGGTTAGTCCTGATGTAATTCAGTCCCAGTTTGGTTTGGCATAAAAGAAATGTATTTCAGTTTTTTGAAGATACAGAGCAGATTCAGCGCTTTCATCTATTCTCAATAGAGTGCAATTCATTCAGATTCAGGGCTTCTACACCTGTGTCAAGCAGAATAAATGGGAGGGAAGCACAGCCTTTTTGTTTATTGTACTTCACCACTTGTGGTGTACTTGTGTTGTGTTGTGACTCAACTCACTGAAGACTCATTAACAGCCATTATATTTATGACTGCTTTGTAAATGATGCTAATTCATAGGACTTCAGAGCTAAATTCCCTCTAGAGTCCTTTGAAACTCCTAGCCATTACTTTCTTTCTAGCTGAAGTGGAAAAGTGGACCCCTGTGAGAGATTTATGGACTCTGCAAAGCCTGTTAATTTAATAATGCCATAGTTCAAGCATCCTATTATTACAAACCCTCAGTACTGAGCTTATTGCATGGACTAAGAAAATAAATAACTTCTTTTCAGCAAAGCAATAACCTTTGGGACAGCCCAGCTTTGCTCTGACTTCCCAGAGATGGAGTTGATCAACCACTGCTCCCACTGGCTTCCAGAGAATTATTTCTGAAACGTGCCCTTGTTGCTAACTATGAGAGATTTAGGATGTTGGAACTGCATTATGGACAGGCTGTGCCCAGCTTTTTAAATTTAAATGTTGGACTTACAGTAGTCATGACACAAACACAGAAAAAGAGGACAGTTGGTGGGAACCGTCCCTCCGTTTCCCTTTCTTTGTAGACACAGTGACGTGGTATTGGTGGTCTAGCATGTAACACTGATGCTTGGCTTTTGTGAGGTTTGTCCGGTGTCAGCTTGTGGCAAGTAGAATTGTAAGATCTCAGAGACTTTGTGAAGGCAACTAATATAAAGTTTATACTATGAAATAAAGATAAAGGAACTCATGCCTTGTGGTTTCTGCAGAGTCTGTTGTCTCTCTTAGGCAAGGACTGAGGTCCCATCCAGTTGCCTTTTTCACCTTCATTGTTGCTGGGTGGGTGGGCAGCCTTCTTGCTGGCTTTATTTTCTGGAGTTGCCTTTGTTGCTGAAGGCTGACTCATCATTTGTTTCTCTGAATCCTGTAGCAGCTCTGAGTAATCTAGTGTCTGGTGTGTCTTATTTATTCAAAGGGAGAAGAGGTGGATACAACCAGAAAAGCAGGTCTGGGTCATGCAGCTGAGAGGCCCCATTCTGTTTGCTGCTGGGAAGAGGTATGTTACAAGAATTAAAGGCTTTCCATTGCTATCTGAGTTTTTGTTCTGTGAAAATCCTGCTTCTCTGGCTGAACACTGAAAAGTGTCCTGCTTCTGGAAAATTCAGGTTCTCCTTCTTCAAGTAAAGTTTTTTGTCTTTGAACACTGCCAACCACCCTTTCCTGTTTGTGAGCTTGTGGCCCAGAGGCAATCCCAGAGGTTAAGATAATGTGTGAAGATCCCACAAATTTCTCAAAATCAAATGTGAAGTTAGATTGCTACTCCTGGCTTCAAAATAATCATTTATTGCATGTAATCACTTAGCAAGGTGAGACCTCTTCTGCTACACAGGCAAAACATGACTATTAAATTCAAAGGCCTCCTCTAAAAGCTGTGGAAGTATTTTGGATAAGCATCATTCACTGCTTGCCCTGTTCTCTTCTTATTCCCTAGTGCACCGCTATCTAATGTCAGAGAGAGGACAACAGAGCTCTGGTCCAACCTTGCAGGACCATTCTTCTGCCAAAACTGGGTAGATCTGACACAGAAGTATCACATGGTGACCAGATATTTCTCTGCTAAGTCCCTCTTAATGGGTAAAGTTATGAGTATATTGAAACCCCAGTGTTCAGAAGTCATGAGCCAAGGTGCCAAAATGTTAAGGTGAGTGAAAAGTTAGGACCTTAAAATTATCAGCAGTAATAATAAGCCATCAGAAGATGGGTTATTTCTGTGGTTTTCTATGGTTATGTTTTCCTTCTTCAGCCTTTATGACTTGGGTTTTCAAGCATTCCTCAACCGTTAGAATAGAAAAGTAATTTTTATTATATCCATGGATCCTGAGGCAGAAGTATAAACCACCAAATAACATTAGAACTGCTAAGTGAAACAGGATGTTTTTAGAAACCCTAGAAAGGGTGTCTGTGCAAGATACAGTGCCAACACTTTTCATCTGGCTCATTTTTTAAACTATACCAGGCCAGGAAGAAGTACCCATGTCCCCTCCAGCTTTAATGCCACGTCTGTCCCCATGGACCATTTGATAGAAGGTTATACTATATGCCATAAGTGTGTGTAGCCACCTCATGCACGGTCTCAGAGTCCATTTCTTCTTCACATTCATACCCCTTCCCCTTGGTGGCAGAGATAGGAGTATGGCTGTGCACCCAGCCTGTTGTGGAGCTTCAGACATTAGTTGCTGCTTTTTCTACTAACTTGTGTTTTGGAATGGAATAGGGAAAATGAAGCATGAAGGTTCCAGTGCTAGAAAGAAGAGCTGGGAAGAGTTTGTCAGTGGGAAGCATTGAAATCCCATACTCAGTTCAACCAATGTGGCATTGTTTTGCTGAAGCAATTATATATATGGCCTAGATATAAAAAGTACTATTTTCTGTACTGTTACCTTATACATATATACGAAAATTGATATAAAATGCAGATTAGAATGTCATCATCATGCCCCATGGCACATGTGGCTGAGAAGATAGGAGGAAGTGGAGTATTAGTCCCACAGTTTGCTCCTGACATGTGCAAGGTAGAAATATCCTGCCTTTTCCACCTCTTGACCTTATCAATGTATACAAGCATCAAAAGGGTGGGTGCAAGGAAGATAAAGACAGGCTCTTCCCAGTGTCAGAACGAGGGCAATGGGTACAATTTGAAACACAGGAAGTTCCATTTAAATATGAGTAAAAGCTTCTTTACAGTGAGGGTGACAGAGCACTGGAACGGGCTGCCCAGGGTGGTTGTGGAGTCTCCATCTCTGGAGATACGCAAGACCTGCCTGGATGCAGTCCTGTGTAAAGGGTTCGAGGTTATCCTACTTCAGTGGGAGAGTTGGACTAGATGATCTCTAGAGGTCCCTTCCAGCTCTTGAAATTCTGTGATTCCACAGCCCATCCTGTGTGAACTATTCTAGGTGTCCTGCCCTGGCAGGGGGGTTGGACTAGATGTTCTTTCGAGGTCCCTTCCACCCCTAACATTCTGTGATTCTGCGATCCATGGTGCCAGAGGCAGGCGCCATGGATAAAGAGCAGCACTGCCTGTATTACTTGTCACCAGGAACTTTTTGAAAAAACAGCTTAATGTCGAGGGGTTTTAGTACTTGTAGCAAATAGGAAGATTTCTTTTTCACCTTCCAAAACGTGAGCATCGTCACCGGGGAGGCTGCTCGGCCCTTTCCCCCTGTACGAGCCATTGAAGTTTTGAGGGAAGCTCCGGTTGGCTGCTGCCCTCTAGTGATCGTCACCATGAGCCAAGGTTTCTACCTCGCTGAAAATTAACTTTGTGTGTGAGCAGATGCCTGAAATTCTGTGTTATGGAACAGAGCCTGATACACGAGGTCTCAGGATTTACACCAGGTGACAGTACGTACTGTCCCTAGTGGGGGCACCGCCTGATACATCTCTAAAAATACAGTTGCTGCAATCCCAGCATGCCATGTTAGGTGTTTTATGTTATCACCTAAGTTAGGTCTTTCCTAATTCTTTACAAATTGATACAACTCACTTTGAGTAAGCTTATTGATAAATTTGTTTCTTCAATGAAAACGTATCTGCCTTTTAATAATATGCAAATAATTTCAAAATAATCATAATTACTATTGGGAAACGTTATAGTTTATAGATCATTGAGAAATGGTATTTGGTTCGAAATAATTATTTAGTTGACAGTTTGTAAGTAGCACTAAAAATCTCTCTTTTTTTTTTCCCTCTGTCCTAAAATGAGCAATTGCCTGCTGGTCAAGAAGTAGGATGTGTGCTTTTTCGCTCAAGTTATTATTTCGAAATGCTAGGTTCCCTAAGTTCTCATCAAGTTCTGCTCTTGCCATTAGAGGGCAGTCTTGAGGGTTTGTTTGATTTTTTGCGTTTCAGCCTGGCTAGGATCTAATTTAAAGCAGGCTGGCATATGGTTATTTTTGCTCTATTACCCAGACTAAATGCAGTACAGTCAATTAAGAAAAATTGTCTCATTAAGCTTAGTGCTTAGCTGTGTTGCTCATCAGTGAACATCAGAAACAACGGGTTAGGGACAGCTGAGTAGTTCTGCAGGTAGGAGGCTGCAATTACAAGATCCTCAAAGCGACGTGTGTTGATCTAATTGGCCTATGTAATAAGCCCAGGAGGAACGACAGTCACCTTTACTTTTATTCTGGAAGACTAATTGAGTGATTAACAGCTTTAACTTGTTTTCAGCAAGACAACTTAGTGAAATGAATGCACTTAAATTCCATCCAGAGTTACACAGACCACTCCAGGTTGTGATTCAGGGACATGAGACCATCACACGTATGAACAGTGCAGCTTATTTGCTTTGTCACACCTTTTGTGCTCTTGCTTCTATGCTGATGAACACTGCTTACCATCATCTTTATGTACAACGTCTTCCTATTTCGTCACTTTTCCTTCAGAATTATGTAGGGCAAAGGTTACAAAAGTTCATATCATGTAGGAGGAAATAAGCAGCACCAAAGAGTCTCTTGTATAATCCACTGATCTTTTTTTGAGATAAATTTGGATACTAATATGTTTGCTTTATCTAGTGGTCAGTCTGCTTCCTTTAGAGTAAAAACTGCATCTTGTAAAAAAAAAAATCTTTGAGACAACTTTATAAAATAAAACCTTACAAAGCATCAGTATAATTTGGAAAGCCCAGATTTATATGACTTAGAAGGAAATGTTCTGCAGCAAAGAGAAAGCAAATGATTTTTCATGAACATGAGATTGCCAGAGGATAGTGATTCACCATTCAGCTGAGGGAAGGAGAATAGTAAAAAAACAAATGGGTGGAAAAAATGGTGAGCTAGGGGAGGCATGTTTCAGATCCTGAATCACTTCTATGTAAGCCATGCTAACAGCTACTCTGTTTTTTTTGAGGATTGTCCCAAATTCAATATCCCTTGTCTTGAAATTATCTTGAATAGTCCTAAAAGTAGCTTGGCACTGGAGAAGCCAATTTTTTCCAGTGATTTCCCTAAGATGGCAACAAAATTATTGGTATGAGAAGCAGTGCTCTACCCTCACCTCCCTGGGAAAATTATGTTTGTCTGTTGCAATACAATACTTCAGAAAACTGCATCCTCTCCATTTCTATGACTTTCAGTGTGTCATAGATATATTTGGAGATAGCCCGATTTATTGCTGATAACTGCAGAGGTAGGAAGGTCTCAAGTCTCCTAACCTGACACTTGGACCATTCAAAAAGGTGAGCAGGGGTCTTGCCAAGTGCTGAGCCAATACAGCATGTTTTTCCAGGTAATGGGGTAAAGCAGAGACTTTAGGGTAACTTCAGGATCCCTATAATCTGGCTAAGCCAGAGTCAGGCTCTTTTTTTCCCCTTGGTCTCCTGATAGCCTCCTTCCCCTGCTGCAGCATAGATCTCTGCAGAAGGAACCTGATAAGAGTTTTTCCCACTCTTATCAGAGTCATAATGATTCCAGCAACAGCCAGGAATTTGGAAAAACATGATTTCCAGTAAAATCAGCCAACGGCAATGCCTTTTGATACTAGATAGAGGGTAATCTCTTAAGTATATTTAGGAGTGGAGCATTTGAAATGTGAAAATCCTGGTAACCTTGGACAAATAGCTTCTCCAGATGTATCAGTCAGCCTGCAGTATGCCTAGCAGCTCTGATAGCGACCGCAAAGTCCAAAGAGGATTGTCCCAGACCCTTGGAAACCTAAGCAAGGAAGGAGTCCTGTCACAGCACATCTGACCTATGGGGCTCAGCTGGGTTGCAGAAGCTCCCACTTCAGTGGGGAGGCCAACTGGAGCCGCCAGCAGCTCACTCCACCACTCTGTTGAGCAGGCTCCATCACTCAGCTGGTTGAATAACAAGGAAGAAGGGTGAGGAGTGATAAAAATTATAGTTGGAAGAATAACTGGTGTGAAAAGCGAAGTTTTTCTCTCTCATGCTGGCTGCAGGCAGGGCTGTGTAGCAGCTGTTAGTACATAACTGCTGAACTCCCTGGTCTGCTGGATGGGTGCTAGCCACTCCTTAGCTTCTCTTAGCACTGAGTCCCAAGCCAAGGATACTACCAAAACACTGCAGATCAGCAGAGAGGAAATATTGCATTTTATTAGCAAGGCATCCTGGGAAAATCTAACAGCCATTTTATACTGATGGAGTAAATACTATTTAGCACCATTAACAGGTACATAGGATACCCAGTGGCACATGTTAAAGGATGAGGTAGACTGTGCAGGGAAGATCATCAGGTTTTCCAAGAAGACTATTTTCCCAGAGTCTTTCTGTCATTTTCCAATTGCTTTCTGTCCTCTCTTCTGTGCTTTGGAATCCCTACCTCCACTTCTTCATCCTCTTACCTGTGGATGGGTGTACTCAAGAGTGAATGCACAGTGAGGAGCACCAGCAAGCACAGGCAGTGCTGCAACAGTTGCATTTGCTGTGTGAAACAGGAGCACAGCTCGTGGGTTCAGTTTTGTTCTTAATCCCCATGCATCAGTATAAAGTCAACTACAAAATAAACAGTATTTGACATAAAGTCAGAATAGGTATGTGAAGTAATGGTTACATGTTTTTCCTTTTTGTCATATTTCTGTAACATGCATCAGCTAAGTTTTCTTGTTGTAGTTCAAAGTAGCTGAAAGCTAAAAGCATGAATGAAACTGCAAGGGAAATTAGGAGAGTGCAGGGCATTTTTATTTCCTTTTGGTACCTCTGTCTGTAATAAACATATCTTTATTTAACAGCATGTTAGCCAGATGACATTGCTCTGCAGGATGGGAAGAAGACTGTCAAGAACTACATTGATTTAATAGATTGATGAATGCTAACAGGCTATGAAGCAGGATTAAATACCTAGGATATTAATTTTGTATTGCCATTAAGGAATAAATCTGTACTGTCCTCTTGACTGTTTTTGTAGGATTATGGGACAGGAGAAATGAGTCCCAGATGTACATGAGAGGCTGGATGGACACAACTGTGCCTGACAGCACCTGGAATGGGTTGTTTTCATTTTGAATTACTACTCTGCGATTTTTATTAAGCAGTGATTTTCAACCACGGTTTTTTAAGGCCCTGCATTGTAAGTTCTGTTACTTGGATCCTCACCTAACCTCAGCTTATGGATATTTCCCTTTTTATATGATAAACAAATTCCAGCTTTTCATTGCACTGGACGTATAGACTAAATATGCTGAGCAAGTCATTCTGCTACTGATGTTGGCACTGGAGCCTTTAGGTGTATTTTGATCATCACTAAGATAAATCCTGTAGTGTGATCAGTCCCATCAGCCACGTAAAAGATACATGCGGGGTACCTTTTCAGAAGTACAAACCGATTCAGTACACATTATGTGCTGTTTGGGTTTTTTTTGTGTCGGTGGCCCTGGCCTTGTCTTTTCAGGCAGGGTTTCTGGTTCTTTATCACCCTTTCTGCCCAAGCTGGCATTGCCACCACTTGCCTCTCTTTGGGTGCTTCTCAAACCATTCCTGGTCTGTTGCAGAGGTGGTCTTAGGAATCACCCTAGCCATGGCATTCACTTTTATGATGTAAATGTGGAGGGATTTCATTTTATATTTTAGACTTCCTCAGGGTGGGGATGTTGCCTGGATGCCCCTCTCCTGCCTACAGAGCAGTACTCAGGCATGGCAGCTGGTACTGCAGGCGCTGACATGGGAGTATTTGCATCGCATGATGCCAGGCAATGAGCAGGAGGAAAGGGGCCATGGCTACAGTTCACTGTTGGTCCTGGGTGTTCCATTTCAGAACAAAAAAAATACTATTCCACAATCACTGTACCTTTTAACTCCAAAATAATCCCTGTGAATCTATTTGAGTCATTCCATTAGCACCAAAGGGCACTAAATTATGTCTCATGGCTCTGAAAGCCTCTGTTTTCACTCACCAGCATGTTCAGCCTATTTAATATTTTTCTTTACCCTTGTGTGTTCATCTTCTTGATTTTCTAAATGTAGAGTTAAAGCACTGAAATGTCTGTACAAACTTTCTTTGTTAATGATGGTACTGATTTTTGCATTGAATACATATTTTCAGGAAAAGCACAACTTTATTGTGTAAGGCAAACATCTGAATAATGCTGTAGTTTTTCAGAGGTGTGTGGAATCAACAGGTTAAATTCACCTCTGCTGTACTGCTTCTGAACTTAGTGAATTTACATGAGGGATAAACTTGAGCAAACATGTTGATCTGCTCTGGTCTTTAACCTCAATGTTACAAAATCTCTAAAGTAAAGTCTTGGCGATCTGTTTGGTAACAGAGATAGATTTCTTCTTTGTTCACAGCTACTGAGTACGTAAAAGACTGCTTGAGCTGCAAAAATATCTTCTAATGCTGATGTTCAAGCACAAACAATTGCCAGAAAGGTGTCAGGAGGAGAAAGATCCCTCAGGGATCTGAAAGCTCCGGAATGTACCATGTAGCAGGGCATGGTGCAGGGAGCCCACAGCTAGCACCAGCTGGGATGTCTGCTCCACAGTGCCATATGAGGTGCCATCCCATGTCTGGGAAGCAGCAGAGCCTGTTAGCCAGGTCAGACATCTTGGTATCATGTTATTTGGCACTTTTGAAACATACCTGGGAACTTTGGATGTGGCATCTCTCAGGGTACAGCAATGCAAAAGACCAGCTCGTGGTCTTTTGAAAGTTTTTTTGCAAATATTCAACTTCTTTTTCAGTTTTTGCAAAGTTTTGGGAGTCCAGAGAAGAAAATGAAGCAGCATTTTTTCCTGACTTTTATACAGATATTCTTCACTGGAAGTTGTCTTGTTTACCAAACCGTGGCAGGTACCTCCTCCTTCATTCAAGGCACTTTGTGTTTGCCACTGTTGTGTTATCAGGCAGTTGGAGAGGGAGATTAACTGTGGCCTCAGGCAAAACAGGTAAAGGCAGAAGGAAGAAGACATTAAGAGAAAATTCAGGAAGAAACCAGATTGTTGTTTGTTGTTGTTGTTGGTTTTTTAATTAAATCTATTATACTAAGGCATAATCTTTCAGAGAAGCTGCATGAACCAAGTCATCTTTAAACAGCCTGGACAGAAAGCTCAAGGGAATTGTAGGGAATTGTCCAACCCGGGAAAAAGGGAGAAGTAAATTGCTTAATAAGCAATTCTTCATTTGTAATCCTTATTAAATTTCACTGAATATTATTAATCACTGAGCATTAACAACAACAGCTGTGATAGCAGAAGTCATACATTTTTTCAGGTCAGACAGTTATCCCTCTTTTTCTGAGAACTTAGTTTTCCACTACTATTTTGGGAGTTTAGGTGCCTTTATTTAGCAGTGTAAACTTTAGTCTCAAGACACACAGAGTGTATTTTGTAATAAGCTTGCTGAAGGCCAATTGCCAGTATTATGTGTCCATCAGGTGTATTGTCATAAAATTTAAGATTTTTAGAAATTTAAAACCAGCTGAGATCAGGAACCTGTTTATTTTGCTAAATAAGACTGCATTTAAGACCATTCCTTTTCTAGTGGAATTTGTAGTCTTTAAATCAGTTTGAAAGGTTTCTCAGTGAAGCACTTAACTCGATAAGTAAATAGCTGAACAGCTAAATAAGCTATTACTGAGGGATTTTTATTTTCCTGTGGTTCTTAGAAAAGAAGATGGATGAAAGGTGATACAATATGACCTCTAAATATGCTGTGAAGTTTGGTAAACAATCCAGGGTATCTCCCACAGAATGAGGAAAGCTCTTCCAGTAGATACTGGCTTGTTGCAGCAATACTAGGTCTAGAATAAACAATGGATTTGAGCTTTTCCACTGTTTGACCTAATTTTTTACCAACTTTTTTGTAGAAAATAATGTTTTTTCTGGCTGACCTTTTTGACAGTTGTAGGCTGCATTTGAGAAGGAGCTTCGAGCCTCGCACCAGGTGTCCCACCTGAGAGGCAGAGTCCTGACCATTAGTCACAGGTCACCATGCGCAATGCTTGGGGTAACTTACATCCCTCAAAACAGGATCCAGAGTTGAGAAACTTCTGTAGCATAGGCTGGTGGCTACCTTCCTTCTGATTACAGGTGCCTGCTTTCTTTTGGGTAGCTTTCCCTGCATGTTTAGTCTGTTTTCTCATTGGTTACGTTTGTTTCTATAGGCTCTCTACTGTTGCTTTCCAGTTAAGGTGTTTCATTGAGTTTTTTCAAGTTCTGCACAGTTGCTGTTCATTTTTTCTAATGCATCATGCCAGGACTTGGCTCCTGGTGCCTTCAAATGGAATCTGGTTTAATTATGAGATCTGCAGTAATGCCTGAGAAAATGCTGGGCAGACCATCCCATGCTAGGAGATTTGATGACTTGCTTCAGGGTTTGGTCCAGAGTAGTTTCTCCGATAACTGTAGTTCACAGTTCATGAGAGGCCAAAGAGCGTGTATTTAACTTGGATTGATATGTCAGCTCAGCACTGGACTTTACCCTTCACTGGCCTTTCGTTCTGCCTGTTACATAAGTTTGTAGCCTAAATCACAAATCTTCTATTTGGGGATTTTAGAAGTCAACATTTTCAAGGGAGAAGGGGGAGAGAGAGGCCCTATAGGCAGCAGCTTGGTGTGCTGAGAGCTCAGTGATGCTGACATGTGAAATAGAGAAAAAAAACTTGGCATTGGTCATCTTTCCAGAGTATTCTGTGAATTCTTTTGAACTTTGGCACTGCTCTCATGTCTCTCTGATTCACATCTGCTTTTGTCTGCTATTTAAGATTGCCCTCTGTGCTCACAGTACCAGAGTACTGCCGCGAACAGCAAAGTTGCACTGTGTCAGGGTGATGGGGGTGCCTTTCTCTGGCCAACAAATGTTCATGGTTTTGTCCCAGGTTAATTCTGGGTCTCCTTGCAGTATCTTGCTATTAGTCTTTTTGTCCCATATCTAAATTATGTCTCTTGTTAGAGGTCCACCCAGCTTCTCAAAGGTACTTCTTTACCTCCCACCAGTCACAGATACTCTTTCCTCCCTGTTTTTGTACTCAAAACCATACTGCTTCTGGGTCTCAATTTTATGTGGCACCTTACTCCTCATTCCTTTATATAATGCTTCACAGTTGGCTTCATCTGCCTTGCTTAACTGGAAGCTCCTATAAAGTGCTTTTGAGATGCCTGTTACCAGAATACTGATTTCCATGACTATGATTCTGATTGCCTTCCCTTTTGCTGGCACTCAAGGCTTGTAGGTAAGACATAGTTGAAGTCTTCTCCAAGACAATTCTCCTGGTTTCTTTCCCTGGGTTCAGTGAACACTAAGAGCCAAGAGTCTGCCAGAGGTCTGTGTCTTTTGATGTCTGAGCTCTACCTGCACAGCAATAGGACTGGCTTTGCAGCAGCCTAACAAAGATCTGCTTCCCTACAAGAGTGACTTGCTTTCGCTGTCTCGTTCTGCATGCGAATGTGTTGCCAGTCTGGTGAGGAACGGGGAAAAGAAAGGAGGTGGGGTGGCTCAAGAGGAATTGAGCTGCAGGGAAGGTGTGGCTGGACTGATGCATTTTGGTTGGTAAGAAAGGGAGCTGGCCAACCTCTGGAAGAAGCTGATGGAACTGAAAACATTCTTTAGCCAGGCAGCGTATTTTATTCTGGGGGACCTCAAAGGGCAAACCTGGATTATTTTGATATCTCAGCTCTGAAAAATTATATTGATCCACCTACAATCACACCTCCTTATTCTATTTCCTTACTACTTCAGGTAGTTCTTTTCCCTTTTGCGAGTGTGAAAAGGAAGAAGAATACTAAATGTAGTGTAAATGTAATATCTTAGAAATTACTTGAGGTGTGATGCCCAGAAGTATTGCCATTTCTGAATTTTCTAACAGGTGTTTCCTTTGATCTGTGCCTTGCAGGTAAAGACTCTTGTGGCAAGAAAGGTGAAGTGATCTTTAAATTGATTTTTTTTTTTACTTGCTTTGAAAGTAGCTTAAATTTAGCCCTTGCTGTTACTCCAGAAACTCTGTCATTGAAATCAGGAGTTTTAGCTGAATACATACTACCATGATTGAGTCAATCTGCAATTTGCATTTTTTGATAAAATAGAAGCATTTTAACCTGAAAATTTCACTAAAAACTCAGTAAATGCAACAAGAGATTATAAGAACAAATGGGTATTTTGAAACTTTAAATGTGTTTAAGAAATATTATTTTTAAATGCCATCATCAAATTGTGCTAAAACATCTTCAGGGCACCTCTGCCTGCATATTCTCTTGCAAATATCTGAATCTCTAATTAATATGGAATCATAGCATATATAGAGATTTTTTACAACTAATGTAATACAAATAAGCTTTACAAGCAGTAGACGTGTACGATGCATTTTAAAAGGATAATTGAGTTGAAATTGTATAAAGTGTTCTGACAAGCATGGTTTTTCTTGGTGACATATTGAGGACATTTTCTGGCTAAAGGCTGTTAGAAGGATTTCAGTGGACCAAAGGGCAGCTTTATCTGTGCAGAGGCTCCTGCAGTCTTTGACAGGATTGTGTAAACCTGATCTGGTCTGGTTAGCCTTTAGATATATGGGCCCACCTTTAAAATATGACATGTACAATTGTACTTATGTGGGCCCTGGGCCAACAGTGAGAAGCATGGGCAAGTTAGAGTGTTGAAATGTGCAATTGTGAATATTAATGTGCAAAGAACAGGGTCATTTCTGTGTATTTTTCATTAAAAACTGTGCTTGCTGTTTTCCTGGGATACCTGAGGTTTTTGCTTGGGTTTTTTGAAGGTAGAATCCCGTGCGGTCTGTACCATTATTGTGAACATGAGAGTCAGCTTTTGTAACCTCCTCTCTTCTTTATTAGGTTATCTCTCGTCTCAGTGATCCTCTCCCAAATAACCTCTAATTACCTGTGCCTGTGGGAGCAGAGCAATCCTAGTTTTGCCCCTCAGGGCACCTCAGCATTTGTGAATGGTTAACTCTGATCTCAGATGACTTTCGGGAGCCAAAGCTAATGACATGATTTTAACCTTTTACCTACATAACTTTTCCCACAGCAGCTACAGTTCCCTCTGCTCTACCTACCTTGCACACTAAGCAAAAGGTTGAGGTGTATTCCCAGTAAATACGTACTTTGCTATGTATTTTGATGCATGCAAAGGACCTACGGTTGTTACCTGCAAAATACTATCTTCCCTCACACGTTATTCTGCAGTTTTTGCTGCTTAAGAAATTGCAGAGACAAGCACTTTAAATAGTTTTGCAGTTTGTGGATGGGTACATGTTGCTCCAAGATGCAGTGTCACAATGGGGTTGGCAAAGACAGCCTGAAAAAGAGCCTGGACAGGCCTGAGTTGCCACAGCAGTCTGACGAAATGCTGTAGAAAATGTAGTGTTGCAAGTCAGGCAGAGGTGAGCCACAGGGAGTGTGAGGAGGACAGGTCCAGGCCTCGGGAAACTCGATCTGCTGGAGCCTCAGAGGTGTAAAGGTCACAAAATCTGCCTCAAGTGTGAGAAGCCATGCCTAGCCCCTCTTTCCCACATTGCTGGTGCCCCCAAGACAGGAGCTGGGCTCAGCCTAGCTGTGCAGATTCACTGTCATCTGCAAAGTCAGGATGCACCTTAGGTCTCTTTTGCTGGTTGGTGGGTTTAAAATACAGCTTGTGTCCATGCCAAGCCTTGTGGACCTGACCTCCACTGCTCCCAGAAACTCAATAGGAACTGATGGATGGTGGTGGAATGTCTTGGCTGCTGCACACATAGGCCGTAGGGATGTGGCCATAGGGATGGTTGGGACATTTCCCAGGCTGCCTGTCTGCTCAGCTTCTTGCAAGGGCGGCTCTTGGGCATGTAGCCCAAGCTTGTGTGTTGGTGGAGTGCTGTGCCACCAAGATGTGCTTGGACAGGTGTAGGGCAAGAAAAGGTAGGTACAGAGCCACCAGATGGCACTAAGGAATCTGCATGGGGTTCTTGCAGCATTGACACCAGTAGTGTTGATGGAAATATATGATTAAAATCTGTCCGTTGTTTGGCTGCAGTGGAAGCCAAACAATGCAGAGAAGATGATGAGAAGATGATGTACTACTCAGGCAAAGGCAACTGCTTCCAGACTGCAGTTGTGGTAATACATTTTTGGGGTTGGTGAGAATGGGAAAAATGGAAGAAATTGAAGTAATTTTGTCTTCAGGGTTGTTTTTTTTCTGCAACAGAGATCCCACAAATCTGCACTGGCTTGAATAAAACACCCTTTTTTGCTTTCAGCCTTTTTAAAAATTAGATTTAGTTTGAAAGAGTAGTTTGAAATTACAAGCTGAACTCCTGTGTTGCAGATGTCAGAAGAAAAAAAAAAAATGTAGTGGTGAGTAAATGGTGGAGGCCTGAAGCTGTTGAAATTGATGCAAATTTATGACTCGTTTTATTGAGCTGCAGGAAAAAAAATAATACAATTACCTACAGATCATGGGTTTGAAATGTCTGTGTACTTAGCCAGGAATTAAAACAATAATTGTTCAGGCAAAACTATTTTCAGCATGAAGGCTGTTGCCTTCAAGGAATACTGCCATCTGTTTATCCATCGTACAATTTCCATGCAGTTTTGTCCTTTCCATCCACTTAGCCTGAGGACCAATAAGACAGTTGAGTAAAGCAGATACTTAAAAACAAAACAGAAAGGAAATGTCTCCTTATGTAAAGCAGTCAGACAATGCTCTTGGACCAGGTGTTAATAGGTTCTGAACAAACAAATATTCCCACCCCAAGGAGCTCAGTCTGGGTCCAAGCCTAAAGGCATTTTGGCAGGGCAGAAGGAAACTGAGAAACTCTAGTCCAGCTTAATAAGTGGTGGTCCCAGCAGACCTTTTCTGAAGGTTTTTCTGAAGGCCTTCTTAGTGTAGCAGTGCATTGAGAAAGCATTGAGATGAAAGGAACAAGGAGCACATGGAAGCATCTCAGGAAGGCAGTGACCAAGCGTGGATGTCAGTAGCTGGGAGAGCCTAAAAGGTCTGCATTGGGAGGGGAGAATGGCAGGTTTAGGACAAATGCAAGGAGATGGGAGCAGGTGTGAGTCACATCCATCACTCAGATGGGATGGGGTGCAAGTGAGGAGTTGGAGAAAAGAGCAAAGGCTTTTAAGGATGTAGAGAAGCAGCTGATCCTGTTTAACCAAACAGCATGGAGGTGTTGGAAGTGAGCCCAGGAGTATGATACCTAGCTGATATACTGGGCCCCAGCACAGAAGGAGCAGGATTGGTTTGAGGCTCTTCTTAGGACTACTTGTGTACCCTAGGAAAGGTCCTGCAGAAAAACAATGTTTGTAGCTGGTGGTTCCCCTCTGGATTATTTAGAGGGAAGTACTGTCCTCTGCAAGGACACAGACATTTTATTCAGGGATCTGAATTCTCTTTTTCCTCTCTTGCTTATGGAATGAGCTCTGATGGATTATGTTTGTTTTAGGGCATGGTTTTGTTTGGATTTTTTGTTTTGGTTGGTTTGATTTTGAGTACTGATGGCATTTGTTGTCCCAGGCTGGAAGATCATCCCCTGTGAAGATGAGAGATTTCTGATCTAGTGATGTGGGAGGATGAAAGAAGAGTTTTGGGGAAATTAATATGCTTAAATTGAATGAATGAATTAATGAATTGAATAAAAATTAAATCAGCAACATCTTGTGCCAAGAGGACTGGTGGAAAGGCATAATGTTAGAGGATGAGATGGTGTCTCTGGAAAAGGAGAGGACACTTGTGATGAGAAAGACCATCCTTGCTACAGGATTTCTCTTGGAGATTATCTATGGCATCAATCCATGTGTTAATGAACTAGTAGGACTGATTTGCTAGACAGAAGATGAAATAAAAGGGAAGGGAAAAGGAATAAAAGGTACAAGAGGATATGGAATGATGATAAATATCACCATGCTAAGGGATAAGAGTAGGTGAAGCCAAGGAGAAAGGGCCAAAGTGTAATCACTGCTTGCAAACCAGGTCTCACAGGGTAGAAGAGTGTCTCAGGAAAAAGCTTAGGGAGCTGGTGGCCAGAGAGCAGCTATACATTAGACGAGGAATTGGAGAAGAACTGTTTGCAAAGAACATCTTAATTCAACAATCTTCTTTTGAATGGAAGAAAAAAAAGGCTGTGAATTTAAGTGATGATGATCATGCAGCTGAGGAATGGGGTGATTCCTCAAGCAGAAAATGGAATTGCTGTGGATGATTGTGACAAATTGAGAAGACTGAGAAAGAGAAGGCTAGCTGGAAAGAGCTAGGTTAAGTTCAGGTGATAACATAGGAGAGAAGAGAGAGTACAGGGCTGCATGAGGATATTGGAAATACCTGGGATTGCAAGCAGTAGCAACACAGCAGAGACTACCCACATCCTTCAGTCTGTTCTCCTCCTTTTCTTGGGTTTGATCCAAGATGAGAAGTGTGAGAAAAATTAGATACTGTACTGGATTTTCAGGTCAGGATATATTTGCCTTCATAAGTTTAGCTGCAGTGCTCAAAGGCAGAAGCCTTGACTGTGATTAAGCATCCCTTTCTTGACTCACTCTCAAACGCAGTGATCCTCTTTCAGCCAAAGTGGGTTGGGTTTGGGCATAATTTGGAATCACTTTGGACTTCAACTGCAAACAAAACAATGCATAGTTTTGCTCACTCTTAAGTTTTTCCTGCTCACTTGTGACTCCTAAACAGAATAGGTATTTTCCTTTTGTCTCTCTGAAACCGTTATCCTATGACTGTTTGGGAAATAAAATAAATGTGTAGATGCCAGCTGTGAGATAAAATATACCTGTGGTGACATGTAGGAGAGACCTAGTGTTGAGAACGCATACACTGACATGTTCCACTTGGCCTTTCTTTGAAACCAAAGTAAACAAATAGGATTATGCAGTGAATTAAAATTAGTTCTGCAAGAATACCAACATAACCATGCCGCAGAGCAACTTAACAGTGCAAATAAGATGCAAAGAATGATAACAGCCTAGCACTCCCTTCCCTTTCTCTTTCCCAACCTCTCTTGAGATGAAATATGATTTAATAAAATAGTATCTGCTAATACATAACTGCTCAACAGTTGAATTCCTTTACATGAATACTCTGCTATCAGTGCATGATATGATGCCAGCCTAAGTATTCCTAAGCACTTTTGGTAATATCCACAGAGGAGAGCTGTACAGATTTATCAAATGAAATTGATTTGGAAGCTATTTTAGTCTAATTAATCTGATTTATTTGTGCAAACAAACTATCAGTTTTCATGCAGCAACATGTCCGTTTGCACGATACTATGTCAAAATGCTTTGAAAGTGATAAATACAAACACGTGTAAGCATAAAATTAATGTCACACCCAAGAAACTACAAAGCCAATCAATAAACTGGAAAAGGTGATCCCTTTTGAAGACCAGACTATATATATGGTGTTTCTGTGGACTTTGATACCAGTGTATCAGAGCACCTCATCACTCTTAAGTAGCACCAGCACAGTAGTCTTCAAAGGAGAACTTGGTTGTCACTTGATTTTAGAGAAGGGGAAAACTTCTACTGAATGTCTTGGTCAGGATAGCACTAGATCTCAAGGTCACACCTGAATTTTTGCATCTTTATAGTATGTTAAATTATTTGGTAGTATCTAAATCTGGCATTGGATGCAAGAAAAGTTGACAGTTGCCCAAGGGTAGACAGACATGGGTGTAAAACTGATGACCTAAAGAAGTTGGGCTGGAAAGGGGAACCAGGCAGATAGATCCTCCAAATCTCAGGTTATGCCAGTAGTGAGGTGAGGGGACTTATGGGCTGCAGGGTGGCTGCTTTTCCCTTTTCTCTTCTCTGCAGGTCAGCAGCTATATACAGAGATACACACACACATATGTATTTTGCAGGTGATGAGAAGGGAAGCAAGAACAGGCTGAATACTGTGGACATGTAAGTATGCAAATTGCTGAACTAGACAGTTTCCTCCTTTTCCTTGTATCAGGGAGCTCCCCTAGATTTAGGACCATGAGCCTCTCTGCAGCAACGATGTCTGTCAGGACCCTTCTGCCACCGCTTTTTGTTTGTATTTTGACCTCTCTGGAAGGGAGAGCAAGAAGTTCTGCTTCATCCTCAGAGCAAGCACAGCTCAGCTGTGCCTAGACTGCTGAGAAATGCTGACCACTAAGGACCAGCCATGTGTGACTGGTACAACAGGGCTGCCAGAGCAAAGTCAAATCTCTGGCTGTATGTATGAAGGAAACAGAAACCCTTGGACTTGCAACATGGAACTTCAGCACTGTACCTAGGAGTAATAGTTAGACTACATATTTAGGAAGGCAGCAAATCTGTGACTCAGGCAACCTGAGTTAGCAGAGCTCAGAGGAAATAAATCATGCTTCAAGGTATTGCCTTTGGGAATGTTTGTAATGGCTTATTCTGCATGTTTCAAAAGACAGGCAAGGTATTTAAATGGAACATTTTATTCCTGGGGATATTCAGGATCAAAAAGAAGTAATGAAGCAGTAAAGTAACTTCAGGTTCTCCATGACATTAGGACTGGCTGTATGCAAGAGAACTCTGCATAGGGCAGCCCAGGGAGGTTGTGCTGCAAGGTGCCAGGTCATGGAGTTATAACTTGTTCCTCATTAAACTTGGTAAGTTTCTTTCAGAGCTACAGGAGCTGTCTCATCCGAAAGGGCTCTCTTCCTCCTGATGGCAGAATGGACAAGTGAAGATCAGGCAGGTGACAGCTGTAAACAACTTCTGTGAGCCAAGGTAGGTAGACTTTGCCTCCCACTACTTGCTAAGGAGATGCTCAGTAGCTGTGAATTAACTACGTTTGGGGTTGTAATGAACTCTCTTCAGTTCTCAAAGCCATGAGAGGCTGTGTGACCACTTCAGGATTTCTGTAGTAGCTGCAAGTGATTGTAGAGACAGCTGGGTAAACCTGTAATTGTGAAACTGCCTACAGTTTGCTAAGTGTAACCCTAGCACAGACAAAAGGCTTCAAAGCAATGTATAAATGTCTCCCAGTCATGCTTAACCTTCAGTTACTAAAACCTCTGCTACATTCTCTGCCAAATGTGTGTGTGACAATTTTCATGCCCTCCCAAGCTTGGAACAAAATTAACTTGAAGGCAAACAGCCTCTATTGGTTAATTTAAAATTATTTTCTCTGTCTAAAAGCTCTATTTTAATAATGTAAATTACACCAATAAGTCTTTTCATGAAGTTAATTTTCTAGGTCAAGTGGCTGTTACACCACTCATGGGGTGGTAGGGACAGAGTGGCTTACTTGAAAATTCAGACTTAAGATCCAATTTAAATTGTTTGGCAGTTCTGTGGGAGGGAGAAAGAGAGGGAGGGCAAGACTGGGTGTGAGACAAGCTTGATCATATTTGGATTAAAATCAGATAGCAGTGCCCTGTGTCAGAGATCATGAATTTCCACGGGGCTCTTGGAAAGGCATGCGCACTGCTCCAGCGCAGCCCCAGCAGTGCCAGTAATAGCAGAGCACAGATCAGCTGAGGACACGCAACTGCCTTTCCATGCACAAGGGCAGCTGACATGGAGTTCTTGGTGTCCCTGCATTCTGATGCCAGTGTGAAAAAGGAAGGGACGGTTCTGGAGCTAGTCCCAAGCCTGCTACTGCACTGTTAACCTGTCACAGCTTCTTACAGAAACTAGGCTTAGCAAAACTTCAGGCTGTCATAAGGTAATTTTGATTTAATAGCAGGAGTTGTGAGACTAGATTTATTGTTCTGAAATGACAGCAATATCTACATAGTCTAATATCTGGGGTGGTGACAAGCTGGTGTTATGAAAACCTTTTCAACAACTTGTATGGAGCAGAGAAGGCGTGCTTGCAACTGCTGATTCTGCTGCTCCACCGCATCCAGTCCTTGCTGGGCCTACTGCCTGCAGGCCTGAGTAGGGGTGGAGGGCACTCCTTGGATGTCCCAGGTGAACCAACTCCGGTCAGAATGCTCTGGCTTGGAGTGTGCAGGCTCTGCTTTTTAATTGCCTGTGATTTCCAGGATTAGACCCTCGGCTGTGTTCTTGCTGCCTTCAGTGAGAGTATGACTGCAAGAATTCACCAGCGGCAGTGGCCGTGGAGATCTCCCTGAATTATGGTCACAAAAGCAGTGCAGCCTTAGACATAATCTGCATTTGAAATACATATCTGTGCTGTATTTGCCTGTACAGAAACCAAGGTGTCAGATACGAGTATGTGATGTCTGAAATGTAACTGCAGACCAAGACTCCAGAGCAGGCAGACAGGAAAAAGCAGGTGGGGCCTCTTTGTAACACTGAGCTTTATTTGTCTTTAGGGGCCAGGAGGTTTGAAGTGGGTATAATATATATAATACTGTCAAAGAACTTATTAAAGGACAGTAATGTCTATGAACTGTATTGTGTGGAGGAAGCATAGCTCACTCAAATGGTAAATCAGCAATATAATTTTGTATTAAATATTGAGAGACTGGTTGAAAAAGACATTCAAAAGCATGTAAGAGGCGCAGAGTCTGTGTGGTGTGTGGGGTGCATGGGCATGCCTGTGCTGGGGATGGAGAGGGGAGCAAGGAGCAGGGAGGGGCAGGCTTGATTGGGTGTGAATAATGGGCTTGATTTCCAAGCTTTTCATCACGAAGCCTCTTCCAGACTGAAAACTTTCCTGTTCTTCCTGTCTAAAAGCAGATTCCATGGCAAAACAATTCCAAGACTTTGGCTGTCATCCAAACATACTTGGAGCTGTAGTATTTAGCTGATCAGCAGACTTCTTTAATTTTTCTGTCATGCAGCCAAGATCTTGCTGTATAAAGATAATCCCCAATTCAGCTTTACCAGCTGAGATGACTTTTCCTTAGGAAGGAGTCCTGCAGGAAAAAAAGCGCTCGTCATTAGTGAATCTGGGATTTCTGTAGATTGCTAGTTTATATTACATTGAAATATCAGTTTGATTATCTATCTATCTATCTATCTATCTATCTATCTATCTATCTATCTATCTATCTATCTGATATATGTGTGTGTATATCTATATGACTCCTAGTAGGAACTGATAGTAAGTTCTGCCCAAAAATAGTGTGTGGCTGATATTTAAATAAATTTCTGTAGACAGTGGATAAGAAGACTCTTCCTTGTAGATGGATAACTAATTCTTGAGTATTCTTGTTTATTAAACTGTAGATTATTACACACCTTTATTGTAAGCAATAATAATGTGGGCTTGTGGGAAGAAAAGCCATGTGATGGCAAGTCTGTGAAATGAAGTTGCAAACTCTGCTGCAGGCACTTCACTTTTTGGTCTAGTCTGCATGTGTCTTGAATGATTTTCTGTTTAAGGGCAGGATCCAGACACCTGATTGTACATAAAAGTAACCTGATTGCAGGCAACAGGATTGCTCCCCGTAAGCTATATTGGCTGCAAAAGCAGGATGCACGTACCCTGAAATTACAGCAGATTAGTTGGACGATGATGTATTAGCAAGTACATTTTTAATTTATTCATGTCTTCTCAATTTGTTTTTGGGTTCATTTTGTTCAGCTCCCTTGTTCTCCATCATTTACAACTTGGGGAGGAGACAGCGTGGTGAGCACAGCCTTGCAGGGCCAAGTACCAGGAGCTGCACCAATACCCTGTTCAAGCTTAGGCCAAAAGACTTGCTTCTGCCACTACACCCTGATGGTGCTGGGCAGATGTTACCTGTTTGCAGTGAAAAATGAAAATTCCGAATTCCTTTTCTTTTTTTGGATGCGTGGTGACAGGAGGGGAGCTCATGTCACTAAAACAATTGGTAGTATAAACGGATTTGAAATCACTGGAGGCTTTATCCTTGAATAAGACTAATTTGAACAGGTTTCCAGTATATCTCAGGGTATTCAAATGAGCTTAAATTCCCTTATTAAAATAAATAAATATTAAAATTCAACACAAGTGACATGCTCACCTTCAAGTTTATGAGAAAAAAGAATTTATGAAAGACAAAAAATAAATGCAACCACTGGAAATCCAGATTTCTGTTCATCAGCTTAGAGGGAGAATAATTCCTCGAGTTCAGTGCTGCTATCCTGGGGTTTTGTAGGCACAAGGGGGAATCTGGGTATGAACTCCGAAGTTTGTTTCTCATCTCTGAATTATTGTAAATGTGGAGAGTTTTTCTGGCTTTATGCTAGCATATTTGATAGATCCCGACACTAGTTCTTATTTTTACAACTTGAAGGAGTGACTGATCTTCTCAACCCCTGCAGTGTGCTAACAGAAAGCAGAAAAGAGAGTCCCTCCCCTCCTCAGATAAACTCTGACCTACTTTGGGCTAATCCAGGGAAGGGCAAGTGCTGCTGAAAGCTGCTGGGGAGCTTCAAGAGGAAGAGGACACAGAAGAGCTTTGTGTGACAGTATGAGGTAAGTCAAAACTCAGTCACGTATTAGCTCAGTGTGTTGATGACATTAGCCACTCTACATTCAGCCTTGGCTTCATTCCTTCAGATGTTCCAGTGTTTTGGATATTTTTTTTCATGGAGAAAGGTCATCTTCAACACCAAATACTGCTTGAAGTAACCAAAAATCCCCAGAGCACAAACTCGTAGAATCATAGAATGGTTTGAATTGGAAGGGACCTGAAAGATCATCTAGTTCCAACCCCCCTGCATGGACAGAGACACCTCCTGCTAGACCAGGACTTTTAGAGCCCTGTCCAGCCTGGCCTTGAGCACTTCCAGGCAAGGGGCATCCACAACTTCCCCGGGAAACTTGTTCCAATGTCTCACCACCCTCACAGTGAAGAATTGCTTCCTAATTTCTAACCTAAATCTCCCCTGTTCCAGTTTAAAGCCATTACCCCTTGTCCTATCCCTACATACCTTTGTAAACAGTCCCTCCCCAGCTTTCCTGTAGCCCCTTCAGGTACTGGAAGGCCACTATAAAGTCTCCTCAGAGCCTTCTCTTCTCCAGGCTGAACAGCCCCAACTCTCTCAGCCTGTGTTTATAGAAGAGGTGCTCCAGCCCTCTGACCATCTTTGTGGCCCTTCTCTGGACTTGCTCCAGCAGCTCCATGGCCTTCTTGTGTTGGCAGCTTCAGAGCTGAACACAGTACTCCAGGTGGGGTCCTGTCCTACCAGCTGTTTTTGCCTGAGCATCCTGAGTGGAGCAGCACAGCCAAGCCTGTGGAAGGATTGTTTTGCCAGGGTATTTACTTACCAGTGCAGACATGGCAAGACTCCTTATTTCTCTGGGTGAAATGAACCATGCCACCTCTTCTGAGTGTCATTGTGTTGACACCAGAGGCCCCTGCCAAACTGTGTTGATATGGGATTGTATCTTATGCCACCTTTGCCTGAATTACATCAGGGAAGTTTTATAACATAGATCTGATCTGTTGAATTTGAAATAGAAGAAAAGATCTTTGTTTTTTCAGCTTTATTCTCTAATGAGTAGGTATTAGAGTAATAGATAGCAAATATATACTTTTATTTTGCTACTTTTCATGGAGTCTTAGTAGCAGGCATAGAGGCAGAAACATTTCTGGGTTTTGCTCATATTCTTGGTATTCATTTTGCTGTGTGGGCAAATCAGTCCACTTCTCTTTGCCCTTCTTTCTCAATCTGTGAAATGGAGATAATGCTGCTCTGAGATTTGAGATGGCTGGACAATGCCACTGTGGGCTAAGTCCCAGGGCAGTTTCAGAAAACTAAAGGAGTCAGCAACACTCTGACTTACTTGGGAACAGTCCTGGTTTGGTCTGGGTACATGTAAGCAGGAAAATTGACCTCAGGAGGGTGACTCTGAAACTGTGATTTTTCAACCAGTGACGATAATGCCATGAAATACAAGGAAGGGTCTGCATTGTTAAAGAGACACACTTTTGATGTAATCAAAGATGTAAGTGTCTTGTGATTGCTTTTGTGGTAGCTGCAGATTTGAAAGGAAATTAGGAAATGTGGTTGTGAAAGAAAAAAAAAAAAGTTGACTAGAGCACTAGGAGTTGATTAGTTTCTTTTTTACAGGAAAACAAGAATTGACTGTTTTCTTTAACAATCGGAAAGAAGATATATTCAACTTCAAAGCGAGTTCTTCAAAGGTTGGCTCAGTTATACCAGCCTCTCTCTCTCCTCAGTCACACTCCGTTTGCCCTCTGGGCAGCCCTGTAAAGTTGTCCAGGGTTTGTTTATAGCCCCACCACCTCCCCTTTAAAACTGGGAGAAGATGCTGGAAAGATAGCTGGAGCTGCAGGCCATACCTTCCATGTGGGAAATTGTCTTTCTGCCACTGTGGAGGCTTTTAAGCTCCCATACTACTCTCATTCCTCTCTGCTTTGAAGGGTACAGTGTATCTGAATGGCTCCGCTTCAGCTTATATGCAGATGGTGTGTTTTTTTAAAACTATCCAGGCAGCAAAAAGAGATCAGACAAAACCTCTGCAGGAGATTTAACATACTGTAGGGCTTTGGTCTAACGTGACACGTTATCTGAAAAGTAAAAACCCACAGAGCATTTGTTGGAGTGATAGAATGGTGTTCTCACACATACTTGTTTCTAGCCCTCCATTCTCCAAGCAAGCCCTGCAAGGAGTCTGTGCCAGAGCTTTTGCTGCTTAGCTGCTGTCTGATGTAGCTGGAACACTCTCAGTTTCTCCCTGAATGGTGCTTGGGGTAGGAAGTGGTCATCAGAGAACCGATGCATACAAGGAGTGACATTATAGCTGAAAATCATCTCCCTTCAGTTTTAAGCCATTAGGATTTGCAGGGTCCCATTGACCACACTTGTCTGGCTGCACAGCCCCCAGGAAGTTTCTTAACATACCAGAAACTCATGCTGACACAGAATGGGTCAGGACTTCCTCTTCTCTTTTACTGCAACACATGCGTAAGAGGCTGATGACTCATGGTGCCATGCAGTGGAAGCAGGTGGCTTCTCCTGGCAGCTGCTGCTGCAGATCCATCACCAGGAGTTACGACCAGAGTCACTCCTGGGTTGTAGCCCCATGCAGATCAGGGCTCGACTTGATGCAGGATGGTATGGACCAGAGCCTGCCCTTGTATCTCTCGGAAAAGGGAGGATGGGGATGTGCAACCTTGCTGAATGTAGGGCTCTGGTTTTGTGAGCCTTAACACAAAGGAGAACTGGGCTCAGGGAGCATGCTGGAAGGAGTGTCATGCTGGTGCTCATGCTGTGGGTCCTCCCCACCATGTCCTCAGGGCTTTGACTGGGCTGTGTCCCTGCAGAGTGGAGGCCAGAGCTGTTGCTGAAGAAGTGTATCACGTGGATGTCTCCCTCTCTCCCAGAAATTTGTTGCTCAAATTCTGATCTGAAATGAGGAGGGAATTAGGGATCTTTTTCTTGGATGTTTATCCTCCCCTCTTGTATATCCAGAGTGCTACCTAGAGAAGGGGACAAAAGGGTTTTATAGCCTAGATTTGTGCAAGAGTCAGTCAGGTACTGCCCCATCTCCCAAATTCCTGATTTCTGCATCAGATGCTATTTCTGTTCCTGTTTCAAAACTGTAATAAATACTTTAAAATTCTGAGACTGTGCACTTTTTTTTTTCAGGTGTGTCAAACTTTTCTCACCATACTGCAGTGCATAGGTATTAATTTGCTTCTTACTCTGTTCCTCCTTCTCTGATAGCATTGAAAGTTTTTCTTTTCCTCCTGCACTCATGTAAATTAGCTGAGTATATCTGAAGGCTTGAAGCCTAGTCAGGGCAGTTTGGTCTCAGCGTTGCTGTAGCAAAACTTAATCCAGTCAGACCTCACACCCGTGCCTTGCACCACAAGAACTCTCTGAAGCAAGAGGAGTTCCTCCTTAAAGGCAGCTGTAGTATTAGGATATCTTTGTACCACAGATGACAGCTCAGGACTCCTTGTTTCTTTGACACATCCTTAAACAAACATACCAGCACATGTAAAAACCTGAACAAATACTATTTTTCTTAGAGTTGCATGGCGCACATGGATAAGTATGTGGCTCAAGCCCTCGGTGTATCAGACTGCTGTGGTGTGAAGTGCATACCAGCAGCATGGCTGCCAAGTGGCAAAGCTATGGAACCCTGCTGCAGAGAGAGATGGTGAATTCAGAACTCGTCTGCTCTGTCCTTTCTGAAGAGGTGTCAGCCCTATAAACAAACATTTCAGAGCTAAGTTCCTTTCTCCAGCCAGGAAAGGTAGGGAATAGCCACCCTCTGGAAACAAATGAACCCTAAGCACTTTTCCCCTTCTCAACTTATTGACATATAAAGTTATTGAACTGACCTCAAAGTAGATTTTTTACCCAGAAGAGAAGGCAAGCGCCAAGGGTTCAGTGAACTTTTACCATTATTGCTGAATTGATGTGGGAAATGATAGTCTGGTTTTTCTGGCTGTGATCAGTAGTGCAGAAATGTAAGAGAGCTGCCTTTGGACCTGGTGGGTTTAGAGCTGGGGGCTAAATCTCCAATGAAGTTCCTATCACTATGGGCACGTGTGTTAAGAAGGAGGGAAGCAAGAGGTATGTAATTCATGCAAACTGCGTGAAGTTCAGCAAGGCCAAGTGCAAGGTTCTGCACCTGGCTCAAGGCAATCCCATGTACGAATACAGGTTGGGAGGAGTAAGGATTGTAGACAGCCCAGAGGAGAAGGACTTGAGGGTAGTGGCGGACCAGAAGTTTAACATGAGCCATCAATGTGCACTTGCAGCCCAGAAAGCCAACTGTATCCTGGACTGCATCAAAAGAAGCATAGCCAGCCAATCGAGAGAGATTATTCTCCCTCTCTACTCTGCTCTGATGAGACCCCACCTGGAGTATTGTGTCCAATTATGGAGTTCTCAACATAAGAAGGACATAGAACTCCTTGAGCATGTCCAGAGGGGAGCCACGAAGGTGATCAGAGGGCTGGAGCACCTCCCCTATGAAGATAGGCTGAGGAAGTTGGGGTTGTTCAGCCTAGAGAAGAGAAGGCTCCATGACCTTACAGCAACTTTCCAATATCTGGAGGGGGCCTATGAGAAAGCTGGGGTAGGGCTTTTTACACAGGTGTATAGTGAGAGGACAAGGGGCAATGGTGTGAAGCTTAAAGAGAGTAGTTTTAGGTTGGATATTATGATTATAATTACCAGACAGTTACAATTTAAAATGGAAAATAGTTTCCTACCCATCATCTTTAAATTACTTTGTAAACCTTGCAGGTTGCCAGCTCCACCCTCTGGAAACACCATGTCTGCGTGGTGTGGATGTGAATGGGTAACCATATAAATGAAGCATTAGCAATCTACACTGACTAAGCTGATAGAGCTAATCCAGGGGAGTAGGAGCTACTTGAATACCTTCTTTCAAGATATAACTGTAGCTAACATTTTGTTTGAGTAGTCATGGAGTTTTTTCTGCTAGTCAGGAGGTAAGAGCCAGACTCCTGTGTACAGGTTGATGATGTAAAAGGGTAGGTCAGAGTTGTGGTTGCTTCCTATGGACACTAAGGGGCCTCTTGGAGATGTAGTTGTGACTTTTCACTCTTTTGTTCTCCTCTTCTGTTGTGCTCTGGCCAATTGTGTTTTCCAGTGCTGTCTCCCCTAAGGGATAGTGATCAATTGCCCTGCCACTGTTGAAATGTCACAATGGGCTGAAAATCAGCATTGCTTTTTCTCTTCTTCATCTCACCCAAGCCCTGTCTGCTTGGTATTTTTTGTTTCCTTTGTTTAAAGTGGTAAAGTCTTAATAATAAAATCCAGGGTTGCATTTTAACCCATTATGACCTACCACAGAAAGAAGGTGCTAAATCATTGTGAAGATCATTGCTAGTTTGCTAAAATGTAACAGTCAGAACTGCACTTCCTATCAGTCAGAAGGCATCTGGGGCCATCTGTTTTGAGGTCTAACCTAGCACAGTAGTACCCACTCCTGTCTCACTGGGAGTCTATTACTGATGCTTGTCAAGTGCTTTGATGGTAAAAGACTCTAGGTGTTTGAGGTACAGATATCAATATAGTACTCAGAAGTAATAAATAATCTCTCTGTAGATGCTTTGCACTAGTTATTTCCTAATGGAAACAGATCTGCATTTTCTGGAAAGTGGTAGCATAACTAGTAGGGGAGCAGAAAAAGAATAGGGAAGCTTGCCAGCAAACCTCATTAGTCCAGGAACTGTTGTGCCTTGCGTTGTATAATGGAAGTTGATGCTAGGTTTGGATGTGCTGGTTGAACGTCACCTTCCTATGAATTGGAGCACAGTCAACTGCACTGGCATACAGTATTTGGCATTTTTCTGTTCCCGACTGTGAGCTGTGGGATGCTGCAGAGGGTAGAAAACTTTGGAAGGATTCCCTGAAGTTGGAGACACCTCTGCTTTTCCCTTTCTGCGATGGCACTAACCAACTTCCCATCTTGTAATGGCCACACATCATAATGACCAGCTCTCTATACTCATGCAGTGGTGATGGCCTGGAACTCAAAGCAAAAGCAAGTCTTTGCTCATTGCTCTCCTGCTGCTGTTCCCTTCCCTTGCAGGTGATCCACACTCAGTTCTGCGCAGCCCGCTGTGCAGGGCCTTGGATCTGCTGTATTGGAGGAGAATAAAGCTAAAGCATGGTCTGGGGCAGAGGCACTGTCTGAAGAACTGCTCTATGCTGTGCTCTGCTGTGACAGGGAGATAAATGGCCACTGAGGGCTGAGCCTCTCTAGCTCCTAGTGATTGCAGAGAGGGAACTGTGTTTGTTGTGCTTCTCAGGTCATGCTTATTCTACACAACGCTGGATAATCAGCTATTCAAAGCCATCTGGACTTATTTGTCTCTTTAAGTAGAGTGTAAGCTCTAGGCTAATCTTGCCAGTTATCTAATTGTCTTGTACCACTGAGTACTAGCGCAGAGATGTCTCTGTTTGGCTTATTCATTTGGTTGTTTTTTACTCAGTTTATACCAATCCTTTCTTTATTTTGCTGCACCATGTCAGCTGCCTGCAGGGCTTGGATGAACTGAAAGGTGAGGCTCTGGAAGGCTTCACTGGATTGGGGTTTTGCACCCAAGGCACAGGGTGGAAGCTTTGTCATGAGAATTATTATTTTCCCCTGGCTTGTGGAAAGGTCCTTGGTTTTCCTTCCTTATAACCTTACTTAACTCAGCAGCTGCTCATGAAGGTTTTGATTTCTGATTTATCTCTCCTGGCTTCAGCTGTGCTCCTGAGAGCCAAATTGGGAGTGATTCTGTGATTCCGAGTCCAGATGTGATAGCAGCTCTCTGGGGGACCCTGCTGCAGAAAGAGGAGCAGAGTATATGATGGTTATAAGTAACTTGGTGATGTTGGTCTCCAAAGTCCTTTCTGGCTTGCTCTTTTTGTTCAGTGTGGGATTTGGATTTCCCAGCAGTGCATGTGTCAGCTCAACCCTGTTACTGGCTACATACCGTAGTCCCCAGGAGCCTCAGATAAATGTTGTTTTAAATATTGCATCTTTCAGCTTGATCCCCAGTTTACCAATGTGATACACAACCTGTGTAAGGCTGATAATTTCTTATGCTACAGAATAACTTTTGATGTCGAGACTGGCCCATTGTCCTGCTGTGGGAGATATGGAATAACTGTGCTGGAGTAGCAGTGCAGTGGAGGAAAGGGCTTCTGGAAGATGCAGCTGTGGTGTGACAACGGCATGCAGACTCTCAGTGCACAGACTCTTACTGGAACAAAAGAAAAAACAAATAAGCTAGGCAGTAATGAGTAAGATATTTAAACAAATTTTCATCAAGTAATGGGTTTACCCTGACAATATCTTCCTCCTCTCCACAATCCAAAGATTTTGCTGTTGCTATTGACTTTACTTGGAAGGCACTCTGCATATTATCAGGACAAGAAACCTGACAAAATTTAGGATGGATATGCCATTAGATGCCTGGTGCTTTAGTTATGCTCTTACAAGACTGATAAGGTGTGTACTTATTTGCAAGCCCATTCAGCCAGGGTGTGATACCAATTTCATGCTTCTTAGTTGTTCAGAGATCTTTTGATTAACCATCTCTCCATAATCTTTCTGAATTTCATTCACACTATGTACTTTCAGGTGCTGTACATATAGATGAGAATATTCCCCACTTTGTTGGTCCCATGACAAACTTGGATATTGATTGAACCTCTTTTTTTCTTTCCACTCAACCCAAGTATTCTTGTTGCTTGTGACATTTGTAGCAAGTCTAGTATTATTAAATGCATTTAGTTTTCTGAATAATCTATACTTCAAATCTATATACCTAAACTGTGTATGAATAGAACAGATAAAGGAAAGGGAAAGTCTACAAGAAAGCATGATGTTGAAAATGAGTATTTTGTGACCATCCCGAAATACAGCATGTGATTTCATAGAATCATAGTATATTTTGGTTTAGAAGGGACCCTTTAAGATCATCTAATTCCAGCCCCACTAGTCTTATTTCTAATACTTGCAAACACGAAAAAGAACCTATCCCAAGCAAGTGCTTTTTTTACTGTGACCTGAAGGACTGAAATTAAATTAATTTGTTGCTTTGGAAAATAGTCCATTCTTCTGTGTGGAAGGAAGCAAGACAGAAATGTGACTCCACAGTATAAAAGGGAATATAACAGGGCTGCAAATCCCCTCTGGTTCTTGCCACTGACCATGTCTTCTAACTCTTGACCCTCTTCCCACTTTGCAGGAAAAAAAAAGGATCCCAATATAAAGTTTTATAAATATCCCCCCACTTTCCCTACCTGAGAAGCTGGAGCACTTCAGTGCCAGAAGATTACCAAAAGGAGAAGCAAGTGTACATTGAGCTGAGCAAGGGTGTCTGAGGAAGAAGAATGAGCTCATTTTTTTATTTATTTAAATTTTAGTAGGGATTTAGGTCTGGCTTCTGAGTTGCTGGTTAAAAGAGGAAACATTAAGCAAATTTGAGATGGTGTCCTTCCATGTGGAAAGCCAGGGGAATCTTGTCCTGGATTTCAGCAGAAGTAAGGATGAGACAGTCAGACTAATCTGACAGTCTCTCAGCACCAAACATGAACTTGCTTCAGTTGGACTAGGACTCGTTTGTAAAGAATTTTTATGCACAGAATTAATTACATAAATCTTTAAAATGGAGTGTTATCTGAAAGATATAAGTAGCTTCCTGTTGCCTTTCGGGAAGGCGTGGCGACCTGGTTCAGGAACGGCACGGCGGCCAACCCCAGGCCGCTCGGACATCAGCTCACAGACACCAATGTGGTGGACGGCAAATGGCGTTTATTAGTGTTTACCGCGGCGTTATATGAGTTAGGTTTGTGGTGTCACTTCCATCTGCTTACATCGCGAACTAAGTGCTATTGGCTATTAGGAGAGGGGCCTTACCTTTCCGTACAGCACGAAATCTTCCAGCCACCAGACCCTAACTACCCACAGCTTCCTATATTTTCTTATATCCCTATCCTTTTGTATTTCCATGTCCTGCAGAGACACTACTAGAGACACTGTCCCACTGCTACGTGGGAGGGTGCGGCTGCTCTGCCAATGCACCACATCCATATCAGTGGAAAAGCTCAGTAATGCTTCTTGCTTGAGAAGTTTTTTTAAAAACATGAAGAGTTTGGATAGTTTATAAATTTTCAGAGACACTTTGCTTTGGTACTGTAAAACTCTGTGGGAATCCTTTATGGAGGCTGAATGGAATTTTTTACTTGCTGGAGAACTTGCATTTTAAGACTTACATATTCTTAAGTTATGTGTGCATTTAAAATCTGATCATACCAAGGGTGTATATGAGTGTGGAAAACCAGTGCCATCTTACTGTAGATAAAAACAGAGCAGCAAGTTCTAGACAGTACACTGCACCCACTGTGAATTATTAATATCCCAGTCTAGTTTCTGTTGAAGCTAGGGGAAAGATTTTTAACAACTCCAGAAGTGGTTTAATAAGCCTGTTAGCTGGCCCCCAGTGTTCATGTGTGTGCATAATCATGCTAAAGGACTGCTAAAAATTGAGTGCTGACTTACTAGTTGCTATAGTGATAAGGAGACCTTTACGTTAAATGCCCTGTTTCAATGGGTTGAAAAAGCTTGAAGATGATTTCTGCATTCCCTCCCTGCTCCTTTGTATTTCCATTTCACAATTCTTATCAAATTAACCTGTCAGAAATGTCCTCATGGTTCCCTGTTCTGTGCTGGTGTAGGCAATAACAAATGTCATCAAACATCAGTTCCCATGCTTTAGTTGGGTAGATTTTCCCAAAATTTGGGATGATGTAGCTTTTACTTTGTGTTCTGAATGTCTGCACAATGCTGCTAGATGCTGGCACATTTTTGTGGCACTCTAGGCAAGCTTGGATGGCCTTCTCATCTGAGGGAAAACTCCTTCTGCATGGGGCAAAGCCATGCCCTCCACCACTTTCTGGGAACACGACAAAGGTCCTTTCATCCCTGCAAAAGCAAATATCTCTGATAACTCAGCATAGTTTGTGACTTTGGTTATAGCCTGGGCTTTGAAAGGGTTTGGTTTTTTGGGGGCTTAGCGAGGTAGATAAGAGGAAGCTGCATCCTTCAAGCCTTTAAACAGAAAAAAACCACATAATATAGAGTGTAATGAAGGAAAATTAATGAACTCTTATTTCTACAAAGCTAAAAGATAACTTTCAGCTTTTGCAGTTACCACTGACGGTTCAGTGTGAGTCCGTGCACAGTAAGAGGGACTTGCTACAGGATGCACCTGGTGTAACGTTGCTTTCTTTCCAAGAGGGGTAAAGAATGTGGGGATCTTTCGTGCTCACCTGCAGGGTGCCCTGCAGCCTCAACTGAGAAGGTCATAGGACAGCTGAAGGCAGAGCTGGGCTGGGCTATTACAGAGGATAAAGCAGTTGCCATGAGGGGAAAAATATTATCCCACTTTCCAGAACAGTTACTGGTTCTTGCATTATTTTTTTCCTTTACTTTTTATTAACAGCTATTTAAAATGTCTAAATTTTCTAATTTGTTACTGCCTAATCTCTAAATTGTTATCTAAAGGTTACCTCCATTTTATATTGCCTGTTAGAGTGTGTTAGTCAGAGAGCAGAGGAAAGTTTGCATTTGCACTCTTGTAAAGTGAAAGAGCCTATGCAACCTGTGCATTTGCAATTTTTATTTTTTACACATCAGAACCTGAAGGGAAGTATAGGGTGCCAAACTTTTTACCACATTTGAGATTTGCTAAATAATTGTGAAGTTTGTGGTTTTACTCTAAGACACCATGGGTTTAGTGAAAAGACCAGCACCTGCAGTTAACCATGTAGGTGTGCAGTTAATAACCTAAACTCAAAAACAAGTAAGCAAAAACTTCCTTGTCTGGGCTTATTAGATAATTTCAGCTTGTCATTAACTTGGTCAAGCTAAGCTGATATCTGCTGTATTCCTCAATGAGCCAAATCATATATTTCAACCCTATCAGCTGGAAGTCTATTTTAAACTTGCCTTTTTTAAAAAAATATACCCAGCGCTTTGCACTAATACCCTTGGGCCCTCATTCTCCACAGTCCCTTCAAAGAAATAATAATAATAATAATAATAATAATAATAATAATAATAATAATAATAATAATAATAATAATAATAATAATAATAATAATACCTTCCCAAACAGGGCCTCCCTGCCCTGCCTACAGAGGCTTCTGCATCCCATACCAGGGATCTCTCTGCACTGGCAGTTGTTGCATGGAACAATGGAGGGTGCCACTGATGGCAGGCCATGGCTGTAGCCAGGGAAGAGCAGGGGTGTGATAAAGTGTGTTCTCCAAGGTGGTGGTGTGGTTTAACCCCAGCCAGCAACTAAGCCCCATGCAGCTGCTTGCTGCCTCTCCTCACGGGTGGGGGACACAATAGGAAAGGTAAAAGTGAGAAAAGTTGTGGGTTCTTGATAACACTGACATGTTATGCTTATTTTCTACTTATTAACACCATTTTACCAAGGAGAGTCCTATTTAGCCTGTTTTTCTTGTCTGTTTGTTTCCTGTAACTGGGAGTTTTCATAGGAAGGTTTGTTATTCACAAGCCAGACCTATTTGTTTTTCTGTGCAGCACAACTAGATGAATCACACCATCACAGTGTGGAGGGTGGAATTGTTTCCACCCATTTCCAGAGACAATACAGGTGATTTATGATGAAGGGCCTTGACAAGTTTTTCCTTTAATCCCCGAATTGGCTCTTATCCCAAATGAAGATGTAGTTTACTGACGTACATTGTTGTGGAATACTTGAATGGGGTGTATGTTGGCCATGCTGATCTTATCCATGGCCTACAAGACTTTTATTAAAAACATTCCCAGGGCTCATCTTCCCCAGAGTGTTAACCTGTGTGTTGGCTCTTGCTCTCGCCCAGTCTAAACACAGCCTTGTGCTGAAGCATGAAGGAGTGTGCAGCCTCAGTTTTGTAGCCAAGAAGGAGCATTAACTAAAGCCTTAGCTACTCTGGCTGCCAACCTGAGCTCCCTGCACTTAGTCTCCCTTTCCCACAGGAGCCAAGCACTGGCATAGGGCTTGCAGCACATGGGAATTGTAGTGTTTTTCCAGAAGCCTGTGCTTCAGTGTCTTTTAATGCTCAGTGGCTTACATGCATGGCTCCTGTGGGTCTTCTCCCTCTGTTGAAGGTAGGCAGCTAATAACCTCCAAGGCCTGCTTGCCCATGATCTTGGGCTGGCATCTGCAGGCTTGTCTTGTTTGGCACTTGATGGGCTTAGGCAAATGAGATGTGGAGCTTTGCTTCCAAAAGCAGAGCTCTGTTTACACACATAGTTTAGGTGTTGTGACATAGGTGGTATGTGAAAAAGCAAGTGAAAGCATTTGTGTGTATGTTCCAGTACGCAGATGTATTTTGTAAGAAATAAGGTTTGTTGAGGCTCTTTTGAATACTAGGCACTAATTTAAAATCAGAGCATCAAAATCACTATGTACAAACTCTTTGGCTTGCTCCTCATTAATTTTTTTCTGTGTTCCTTTTCTAATCCCTGTAGGTACTAACATTGAGTTGGAAGAGCCCAAAAGAATCCTTGCAGTGGTGGAGCGCACTGGTTAGCTGACAGGACTGGGGAAGTGAGTATACTCAACCTGCAATGTCCTTGCCATGACATCCAGCTGGCTCCTGGGGCTGAGCTTGTGCTTCTGCATCAATATTCGTCAGAAATAGTTGTGAGGAGGTGTGGGTGCATGAAGAATGTGCTTTTGGAGGTCATTGTTGGTGAGGGACATTCAATAGACTGTGGTCTGGCACTACTTAGGGCTCTGCCGTTCAGTTTTGTGTTAAGTGTGTGCTGGTGAACTGTAAACTGCAGCAAATAAAACAACTTACTCCTTTTGTCAGACAGAAAAGACTGTGTTCAGGATATGTTCCTGCTGAGGAAATGGTGGTTTATTTTTTGACATTTCATTTCTTAGTTGGAGTTTAAACATAATAAATACTTAACTTCTGAACTTTCTTGCTCTGATTATCTCTGTGTAATATTTTACTTAATATTCAGTTAAGCAAATGGAACTTTATTGTGAGTTTCTGTATTTCTGTAATGTAGCTTTGTACATTGCAGCTTCTGTTCCCAAGCAGATTTTAGAAGAATGTAAACTTTTATCTTTTTTATGTGATTCCTTTGACCCTCCTCCAAAGGACAGATATGCAGAGGAACAGTGACTGGGGAAAATACTTCACAAGAGGAAAAGTGAACAAATGGGCAACCCAGTGCTGTGGGAAGGGCAGTTCCTATGTGCTGAGTGTGAATTAAATTGAGACTTTGTCAGTTCATATAGCTGCTGGTCATCAGAAGATACAAAACCATAAGCTACTTACTTATCTTCAAGGGGGTAGAGGACAGGAGAAGAAATATTTGTTTAACAGAAACAGTAACAGAAAGTGGAAGTAATAATCAGCATAGCTGAAAAAACCTTCCTGTATTTAAAAAAAAAAATAAATCCTCAACCCCCAACAAAATCATTACGTTAAAAAACATGTAGTTGTTACATAAGTTGCCATTCTAGTTTTGTTTGTAAATATATATACATATATCAGTCTCAATTCTGGTATGCAATAGAAGTTTTGCAAATGTTTTGATGTTTGGTTTGGTTTTGGGTTGCGTTTTTTCCTGTGCTTTTACACAGGGAACTTTGTAAACATTTTCTTTCCCTGGTTAGGTATCTCAGTGTTCAGAAGACCTGTATTTCATGGAACTCAATACATTAATGACTACTTCTTTCTAAGTTGAAGAACTATTTAAGGTAACATAATGAGTGTGACCAAAGCATGGTTTAGGGTGGCTCTGCACAACCTTTACCCAGAGTTCTGCCAATACAGCTCATTCGTGACATCAGCATGTTTGAGTTTGTGTTCATTTGTCTGCAAGTAAGATAGATGTCTGTGGTCTTCAGGAATCCCCCCAATGTATTTTTCTCTCTGACCTAAGACAGATTTCTTACTTTGAGATATTTGCTGTTTTGCTCAATATCATGTCTTTCTTAGATGAAAATGCACCTGTATACTGACAGAAACTTAGAAAAAAAATGGCATAGAAATAACCAGATTCAGCTGTGCTCAACAAACCAGTTCATCTGTTGTGAGCCTACAATATCATATGCTAGTCTTTTCTTCACACAGTATTTTTTTTTTCTCCAGCCCTAGCTGTCATATAACCTCAAAGCATCTTAGGTCTCCATGTCACCACTATCTTTCAATGGGTAGCAGGAACACCCCAGGTGACGTGTATCAGACACATGCCATATATTTCTGACAGTGTGCAGCACTAGTGTCACTGCCAGCACCCTGAGGACTCCTCTAGACCTTCATGACCCTGAGCAGCCTCACCTGGGACCTACACCCTCCCCAGTGGTCCAGCGACTCCACTTAAGCCCAGGCCTGGGCTCTGCCATTCCCAGCCCTGTCCCTTGCTCTCCCAGCTTCCTGATTTGTTTTTCATGGATGGAGCCTGAAGAGACATTGTGGGTAGCTTTTCTAAAGCTGTGTCTCCTGAATGAGCCCCAGGCATGTACCTTCAATCCTTGCCTTCAGTCCTGGTGCTGGCTCCTGCTGCTCCTCACTGGGTCTCTGTGTGGACCCTAGCCCATACTTTTAACCTCAATTTGATGGGGGCTGTTGGCAAAACCAGTTGGTGTCACCTCCATGGGTGCCCTGTGCCTTGGGAGACAGAATTGCCTCTGCCAGAGTTGCCCACTGCCCACTGTGGAGTCACCTCACTCCCTCGTCTTGCTCCCTGGCATTTCCTACCAGCATTTTTATTCCCTTTTTCAAGTGTATGAAACAGTCACAAATGTAAAACAAACATGATTCCATTTCCCACTCAGAAGAGGGTTGACAAAACATAAGGAACTATGCCTGCTCCATGGACTCTGAAGCTCATGTTTTTTAATTGCAATATATGCTGGACGTGTTGAAGAGCTTATTTACATAAAATTTCTTTGTTTTTCTTCTCTTGAGATTCCGTGCAAGTGTAAGCAGATGCAGATACAGTATGGTAGATACCTAGGCAGTCTGTTTTGTATAAAAATTATACACTTGGGATGGCTCTCAAATCATACACTTGGGATAACCCAGTTCCGTAGAGTGATGTGCACGCCCTGTAAATCCAAGTAAAAAGAACACAGCTAAGTGATTTTTCTTCTGGCAGATGCTTAATTTACATTGTCAGTGACAGCCAGAAGATGTACATAAGAACAGTCCTTCAATATCAATATTATTGGTAGAAGCAAATGCTGATGATGAAAATTCTATAAAATCCATACATTGCAAAAATGGAAATATTTTGGAGAATCTGTTTACAGGATAATTGCCCTGTTAATTAAATGGCCCTGAGGAGAAGAGGGGTCCAAGGAAGCTGGTTGATGTTTCAAGGATTGCCTTCTCCAAGCTCAACAGTGGTCTATCCTCATGTGCAGGAAGATGGTCCCCATGCAAAGATGTTCTTCCCACTCTACTCAGCGCCAGTGAGATCACACATGAAGAGCTGTGTCCAGTCTGGGCTCCTCAGTACAAGGGAGAGATGGACATACTGGAGACTGGCCAGTGAAGGCCATGAATATGGTAAAGAGATTGGAGCTTTTGTCATACAAAGGTAGGCTGAGCAAGCTGGGAAAGCTTTGGTGTAGGGGAGATCTTACTGGTGTGTATAAATACCTTTTTTTTTTTTTTTTTTTTGAGGGGAGGGGAGATGGAGGAAGACTCTTCTCAACAGTGCCAAGTGAAAGGACAAGAGGCAGTGGGCACAGACTAGAATACAGGGAAATCCCTTTAAACAGGAAAGCCAGAAGTTCCTTTCAGATGTCTTTATTTATTTGGTTTATCTGATGTACTTAACAAGAGCAGATTTCCCTAGTGAAAGGGATTCAGAGCTGGTATGCCATGTACATCCATAAAAAGAGTTGGTGACATCTCAAATGTAATGTAAAATGCAAATGTAGTTGTTAAAGGGTCCTAGTCCATGCTGATCCCCAGGAGCCAGGTTCCTTAGCTCCCTTGTGTACGACACTCCAATATTGTCATTGTAGATTTTTTTTAATGTACAGTTCCGACTTCCTTGTTTTCCTGTTTCCTGTATATGTTTCTCTTAGTAGTTTGGTTGAGGCTGGGTCCCTCTCTTTTCTGATCAGCTGGAAAAATGCCAGTTTCAGAGACTAACATAGTCCCTGGATGTATAACCTGGTGAGTGTCAAGAAGGAGTGGACAAGTGATACCTGGCTTTAGTGAGATACTTATTTAAATATTGCATAGCTGGGAATTTCACAATTTAATGTTGATTACAGGATTAATGAAAAGGTATATATGAGAGACAGAGACTTTTTAGAAACCCTCTTTCTAGTGAGAGACAGTAGAAAATTAGTTCACTGAAGTTTCTAAAACATGTGGTTTATGAACTTTAGAAACCCAGATGTGAAGATATGATAATGAAGGATTAATTAGCACAGGAGATAAAATCATAATGAGTTTTGGTGGTTGGCAGATGAAAGCTAGATGCATTCAGGACAAAACATGAAATCACCAGTGCCTGAGATGGTAGTGTATTTCTACATCACTTGGTCCTTCATGCAAATCCCTGGACACAATGCAAAAAATCACTTGGCAGAGTCTGGCTGTGTCTACATGAGCATGAATTCTGGTGCAATTGGAACAAACCAGCAGAGCCCTCCTGTGACAGAGCAGCTGACATCTGTGCTGCTTGTGCTTTGGGACTTTGTTTGGACTAGCTTTAGTGGTGTGGACATGTGCTCTATTTGGACTAACTTTAGTGGTGTGGACTCCGTGTCCACTATCAGCTGCAGTCAGTCAGATGCATTCCTGGATTATGTGCTTCCACTTACTTGACTGAGGAGGTAATTTATTTTGCATTTCTGAGTCCACCCACAATTGAACCCAAGTGCAGTTAAGTGGTGTCTATCAGCAGTTTCACAAGCACTGTCCTCCTTTGTGCTAAAACATTGATATAGGCTTGCTCATTTGTTAAAAACCTGTATTTTGCAGGAAGTCCTAAGCCTGCTATACTCCAGTATAAACTGAAGCACCAAGAAAACAGCAGTTGCCCTTTTATAAAAGTACCTCAGAATATTTTATAAAATGTTACAGATTTATGTATGAATGCGTATAGACTTAGTCCCACAGACACTTAAAACCATCCCAGTAATGCCCACGAGACGCGGGAGGCAGCTGTGGCAGCGCGGCACAGCGGGACGTGGAGTTGCAGGCTGAGGATGCGCAGGTCCGGCGGGCTGGCCAAGCGCGGGGCCACGCCAGAGCCCGCTGCGGGGCCGGGCTGCCAGAGCCCGCTGCGGGGCTGCCAGAGCCCGCTGCGGGGCCGGGCTGCCAGAGCCCGCTGCGGGGGCCCCGAGCGCCCCTGCCGCCCCGGGGTGCACCTCAGGCCCGCAGCCCCCTCACCGGGCTTAGCGGCACAAGGTCATTGTCCTCCTCCAATGCTTCCATGCGGAAACACGGCGTTCCAGCCTCGTTACACCAGATGCGGGCAGCTTTTGCACAGCCGTAAGGAAAACCTCCCCTGCAAGCTGCCACCGCAGGTTTCTAGGGACGAAGTAACGCCCCCGCAGTGCCGGTGCCCCGCTCACCTGTGATTCCCCCGCCATTCGTGCCCACACGGGCAGCGTTCCCTCCCTCCGCCCTCACCGGCGTTTGGCACGAAGTGCTGCGGCTCCGCGGGCCGGCGCTGCCAGACCCTGCCGGGCACAGCAGGGCGGGCGCGGGAGGCCGTGAGGGGACCGGCCGGGCAGGGCCGGGCGGCGGAGGGGCCGGGCGGGTGGGCCGGGCCGTAGCGCCCGGCGGGCAGGAGGGCGGGCGGAGGAGGCGGGCTCGGCACACGCACACACCGCTCCCGCCGTGCTCGGCTTAAATAGGGCGGCGCCGGGGGGTTCCGCGCACAGTCGTGGTCGTTGCTGCTGCTGCCGCCGCCGGGAGGTGAGCGAGGCGTCTTGGGGCGCCGCAGCTGCCCGGGGCCGGGGGCCGCGGCGCCAGGCCGGGGCTGTCAGCGCCGCGCCGGCCGCAGCGTGCCCGGCCGCGGCTGAGGGGGGCTGGCTCCGCCGGGCCTGCCGGAGCCGCCGCTGCCCGGCCCGTCGCCGCGGGGCTGGGGCGGCCTGCGGGCCGCTGTCACCTGCGGGGCCCGGCGGTTGGCGGCCGGGAGCGGGCGGGGCGGCCCCGCCGACCTCCTCGGGCTGCCGCCCTGGGGCTCTTCTGCTCCGCGGTGCGATCCGCGTCCTGCGGAGCCTTCCCCGCTTCCCCTCGGCACAGAAGCCGTCGGGAAGGCGCAGCCAGCTGTCCCCGGCCTCCTCCCCGCGCTGCGGCAGCTCCGGCGGGCAGCGCATTGTTCTGGCCCCGGCGCTGCCCCTTCCCCGGCCCGGGGTAGAGAGCGGGGGCCGCGGGGAGCGGGGCCTGGCGCTGCGGGTGGGGAGCGCGGGGCTGCCGCGGCCCGGGGGCGCGGGGCTCTGGTCGGTCGGTCGGGGGACCCCATCTTCAGCTGGGTTGTGCTTACGGGCATGGATACAGCCTGTCCTCGGAGCGGCTTCGTTTTGTTTTGTTTTGTTTAAGCAGTTGTGAGCACGTATGGGAATGTGGCGTGAGGCAAACCGGCCTAAAATGGAAGGTTGAGTGGCTTTGACTTGCGGGCCTCCTCTCTGCTGTGAGGTAGGACTTGCAGTGCTACAGTGCAGCGATTTAGCTTGGTTACGTGGTGTTTCTGTGCTAGGGTGCATACGTTTCTTGTTCCTGTTGAACAGGAATGGCAACACTTGGAGCCTTCTGAATTTCTAAAGGGCAGTCCAGCGAGGTGTCTGGGGTATTACAGGCACCCTCTTGGACCTGGCAATCCATCTAAACATATGCCTCGCCTTCCTTAGAGTCTGAGATACGATGGTTATGTCCCGTCTTAGGGAAGAGTGACATATAAAGAAACAGTTACTGAAGCTCCTTGGTTCTGTATCTGTACCTGGACAACAGCTCTGCCATGTGTTGTTAGCAGAATTTGTTTTAACCACGTTACTTTACACAGAACCCTGCAGTCTCCTGAGCCTGCTCGGGAGTGTTTGTATTCACCACGCAGCTTCAGAACTTGTTCTTAAACTCACGAGCTGAGATTTTTTCGCTCAATAGGTTTGGATCAGATTTCTTGGATCAAGAAATACTGAGTGTAAGGAGACATTCAGTTTACTTAAAAATACCTTTATTTTTCTCTTGTAAGAACAGCAGTATTAATAATACAAAAACTGAAATACAAAGGTCCTCATAGAACTGTGTTGTTACTGCCAGTTTTTTTAAAGTCCAAGGATATTTAGCTTGCCTGTATTGGAATATGAAAATGTCTGAGGATGGCTGATGGGGAAGATCTAAAACATGTCATTACAAGTAGCTGTTGTGTGTAATATACTCAATTCACGGTCTTCAGTGAATGGCCTCATCCTATTCTGAGGACTGTGTGACTATAATGAATCTAAAAGGCAGCTTCTAAATTTGGTAAATACTGTTTTGCAACTACAAATTGACCAACATGAGGTTGGAAGTAAGTCTTCAGTTCTTGAGAAGCAAATGCCCAAGCAGCCTTTTGCTTCAAGGGCAAGTACAAGGTTGGTATCAGTGGAAAAACAAAACCAGTAATTCAAGTGGAAAGAGAGAAAACTTTAAAATACTTATCTGGGTAAGTGACTCTACTGTTTCTTTAGTAAAGTCCTTGTAGCTGACTCTCCTACCCCGTTGCTCCCCTAGTAATTAATACCTCCTGAGATTTTTTTGAGGAGATGGGGGTGGGTTAGACTTGCTCTGTTCTCGTTGTGTTGAATTCCAGTGGGGAAGAGTAAGCGGTTTCTTTTCTTTCTCCTCTGAGAAAACACTGTTTTGACTAATGTGAGCAATAGAAGATATTTGTAAGTTACTGTGGTTTTTGTTTGTTTTTTTTTTTTAATTTGAGTGCTACAGTTGATTGAAATGGCTAGACTCAAAAAGGCTCATAGCACCAATTTTTTTACAAATGTGCAGCAGAGAGGGAGAGAGATTCTGGCCTAAGGGGATGCATTGCTTGATAAATTTGGCTTCTGGTAGTCCGATGAATAAACTGCCTGCCACATCCTACTTCCCTGCTGTATTAAATTACGAGTTTAGATATGTTAAATATTTTAATGTGTTAAATATAACCAGCAGTAACTCCCTAGAAATCCTCACATATAGGAGGAAAGGTGGTTTGTTCATTGGTAAATGTTTTTATGTGGGAGTTGACAATACCAAGTGGCTCGGGGAAGTGCTGCTGTACAGCAGTGACCTTTACAGGCAGTAGGCTGAACCTGGCTGCAGATGGGGGGCTTGCATTTCTGCAGATCCTGCCTGAGTCCTGAAACAAGGACACTTGGTAACATGAGGTTTCCGCTCTCTTGAGGCCTTTCATGTTGGGAGATAGCAGTTTACAGAGAGTAAAATATGATCGTAAAATACTCCTTTTTGATTAGGATTTCACTCTTCACTCTAGTACTGGTTGTTTGTCCAAAACTGACTGAAAACAGCTTGCATGGTTTTTGAGAGAGAATTAGAGGAAAAATGGTTTTTTGTTTTTGTGTTTGGACTGTTTAATGCTTATAGCAGAAGTGCATGATGTTCTGTTTGCAGAAAAGGACTTCTGGCTTTTTAATACAAGTTCTTAACCACAGACCTCTTAAGCTTTTTCGTTTGATACTGCACGTGCCTCGTTGTCAAAACTTTGCCTCTGCAGTTGGGCTGCGTTAGCCAAATAAGCCTGGTAAGGATGGATTAGTTTCCTAGGAGAGCTAGAAGAAAATGCTTACTATCACTGACTCAGAGGAAATAGTGATACTGTAATACCTGAGGTCAAGGGGTTGCTTGGTTTGTCATACTCTTTCTTGTGATGCTGGTGTCAGGAGGTCACTTGGTGAACACACAGTGAACCAGTTGCTTCTCATAAGTACTTGCTGATCTGTCTGGCCTCATAGTGCTAAGGGTTATGTTTGTTTGTTTTGTTTTTAAATCATCTGAGTGTTAATACCATCTAGTGTAATGCAGTGTGGCTTAGTATGCCTGACCCAGGTTGTTTTCTGCTAGACTTCAGGTGACAAAAGTATGAGTAAGAAGCTCATTCTTGCAGTCTTCAAGCATATGTAGTTCTTATGTTGCATACCAAGCTTTCTAAAGAGTAGCCTTTGCTTGGGAGGAGTTGAACAAGTAAGTTGATATGATCTACTCTAGCTGTTAATGCCACCAGAAAGCCTCTGGTTTGTAGCAGTTTGCTTCTGTAGGGTGATTTTCATTTAAACTCCGTTTGGATTGAGGGTAAATTAACAGAGCAGTGCCATGATGTACTAGCAAATCAGAGTTGTAGGGAGGTGATTCTAATGGATAGTAATTTAGGCTGCAAAATGGATATTTGTAAGTATCCTCTGTGGTCTTTGAAGATGAGAAACTCTTAAGACTGTGCATGGACATGTTGTGTGTGTACAGCTATGGATCAAAGGGAACCTAAATCAATCACTGTCCAAGGTTTTAGTGGGAAGTATTGGTTTTCCTGAATATACAGGGTTACCAAGAGCTGATAAAGGACTGTAATTGCACAAAAGGCATCGAGCAGGTTCTTGTCATGTGATTCAGCTTCTGAACTTGAATAAACTCCAATGACCTCATTGGTGTGCACTTGGATTACTTGTTGGACACTACGAAGAGGCAAGAATCCAGGTCTTCCATTAGGTTGCAAGAGGATTGCAGCAGATGTCTGGGGATGGGACTGTGACTTTCCTTGTAGAGGGAGACAGGGCCTTGACACATCAGTATCAGTTGTAGTGCTCCTTAGAGGTTTCAGCAAGAGTCTTAACTTCAGTTGAAGCTTATGAAGTAAATCACCATGTGCCACCTGATGGGGCTGAATCTAGCATGTAGGCTACTTACCTCTGGTCCTGTCTTGTCCCAAAAGCAGAATCGGAAACTGAACCAGCAGAGGCAACCTGAACACTGTGTGATCCCCTTTGGTTGCTCACAGCCAGACTGGCTGGCTGAAGGAGGACTGGAGGTGGGGGGTGAGTGTTAAGGACCTGCTGGTTTCTCTCTGTGCATGGGATGGGTTCCTCAGCTTTTTTTTTTAGTTACTCCTTCTTCACTGTTGCAGGAAAGTCTAATCTGTCACTTACTGCTTTAAAAGGAGAGTTTATGACTCTGGAGTCTTTGTGGACAATCTGTGTGATTCTGGGTAAGATGAGAGTTTTCTTAGACAGTTTCTTGTTTAGGAGGGGAGTGTGTAGGTGGAGGAGAAGGGTGGCAGAGTAGTAGAGCAGACAGTTCAGCAGTACTTGGTTTGTTCAGGGAAGTCCTTTGTGGCTAGGGACACTGTCCTGTCAGTGTCACACATGACAGGCTGCACTGCAGGAGACATCTGGCTGTTCTATTCATGTTATACAGGGCTTAAACTGAGAATTCTCCTTCAGGTCTCTATTATCAGTGTTCCTTTGTTTCTTGAGGGTCGTTGTGGTTTCTTTGCTGGTTACAGCTCTGTCAGAGGTGGTTGCAAGACCTCAGTCAAGGTAGTACCTTGACTGCAGGGCATGGGGAGAAAATCCTGGGAAGACTTGCATGCAGTGTTTGTAGTTGTGTGCTTAAGGGTGCAGTATTACAATATCCATCCCTTTCCCCAGCTGTGCTGTCTTGTTTCCATTCTGGGAGTAAATGACTATCTGGTCATCGAGACTGAGAATTGCCATCAGAACTCACCCATGAAAATGTCATTTTCCAGATCACCTCCCTAATATGACTGCACAACCAGATGAGTGCCTGGCCAGCACGAGAGGCTTGTGGGAGTGTGTATCTGGGACAGGTTGGACTGACTCAAATTTAAGCTGATTGTAAATGCACTCTGAGATTAGGATTATGTATTTTATACAGACAAAAGGATTTTTCTTGTTCATAGCCAAAGCTATTTGTTACACCCTCTCCTATATGCAATAAAGGAGCTAGAATGTCATTCTCTACATGCTCTTTCAAAGGATGAGTGGAGAAAGACTCAAGTAAAACAATCTGTGAGAACTGCGCAGTATAACCTGAAACAGTAAGTAAACAAACTGCAATGGCAAGTAGCTGTCAGGATAACTCAGAGGTATATGGGTGGCTGATCCTCTGGTCCAGCATATCATAGTGAAAACATCTTAGGGACATACTAATAAGAAATAGACAATTTGTCTTGTAGCTTTCTCCTGCCTGCAAGAGGCTGTAGAAATAACACAACCACTCCTTTTACATCATGTGGTGGACCTGCCTTTTTGTCAGGCCACTGCAGTGCTACTGTGCTGTCCATCTAAATATTAGGATAGAGAGGAAGAGAGGCCATTGGTTCTTGGGGTTGTTTTCTTTGCAATACAGAAGCTGACGGCTGCTCTCCTGTTCTCTTCCGTTGCACTCGAACGATGTCTGGCTATGGATAGACAATAGGCACGCTGCTGCCCGCTGTAAATAGCCCATTGTGTGCGGAGAGTAGGAGCAGCAAAGAACGGCGGAGTCCTGCCAACTTGGGATGTTGCCTTGAGATACTGGCTCTGCTGTAAAGAATGAGTCTTGGGTGCTGGGGTGTGTGTGTGTGTGTGAGCAGAGAGAGCTGGCTTTGTCTGAGCTCTTTAACCAAACTGATAGGATGAGTTCGGAGGGATACTTTTGTGGGCTGGATTTTGGGAACTGCCGTTTCAGATGAGGCAGCCAGGACAGGCAGTTATTTCTGCAGATGTTTTGCCCTGCTGTGAAAACCACTTTTCCACATCTGTGTATTATTTGTTCTACACTTACAAACAAACCAAGATTTAGTGGTTGCATTGAGGAAAAAGTGCTTTTGACCTCAAATGTTGTCCATTCTGCTCCAAAGTTTTTGCTTCATGCAGCAAGCTGAATATCACAGACTGGTACTTTTCTTATCCTGGATCATCATTTTTGGATCTTCAGCTGTGGCTTCCAATAATTTGTCCTGTCTTGCACTGGGGCTGAGTATCTGGGTCTGTTCTTGGTGGTCCAGATTCTGTCTGGATGAGAAGTAATTGCAGGACCTGAGTCTGTGAAGAGGGTGTGATTTTTTTCACTTGTCTTGGTTGAACAGACTTAGCTGGGTGCTTCCTTGAGTAAAAGGACTGAAAGCCAGGTCCTAGCTCCACTGGGAGGATCTTTGTATCTCAATCTGAAGGCTCTGAACTGCTCACCCTGGTCACAGTAAAGCCTCTGGATGTCTGATGTGACTGAAGCATAAGCCAAGTAAATATTGAGATGGGTCAAAGAAGGCTGGGAGGCATTAAAGCCTCCTTTCTTGATGGGGCATATTTGGATGCATATGTTAACAGTGTGAATATGGTAACACTCTCTGTTGCATCTTTTGCTTTGTCTTAAATACAGAAAACAAGAGCTGGTAGGACTTAGCAGGTAGTGTTAAAGCTAGAAATTGCTTAGTCTTGCAGAAAATTCTGTCCTAACCTCATTTTTTTTTTTGTGCTGATGAGGCAGAAGGAGTAATAAAGTCATCCTCAGTATAAACCGAAGCAGTAAAATGTATCATTGCGTAACTGATAACTTGCAGAGTAACTGCTCAAGAAAGGTTTTGTGTTACAGGCTGCTCTACAAACAGCTGCACAAGGAAATAGAAAGTAGCGATGTGCATCTCTTCTCTTCACCTAGCCTGAAATCGTAGTAGCTCTGCGACTACAATGGGACTCTTATGTGAATGAAAAATGATCATGTTTACTTCAGTTCATGTTAGCTATAATGGCACCACTGCCTTTTGAAAGTGTAACTCTCTAATTACATTGCATTCGTGAATCGTATAGCGTGTGTGGATATAACGTGACTAATGCTGAGTCAAAGGTGCTTATTGAGAGCCTTGAGGAGAAAAGAGCTAATAAGCTTGGTCATAGCTCTTAGATACATCATAGTCCCCTCTTTCTAGTTTCATAACATTGTGTCTGTAATATACCCAAAATTAACTTGTAAGCCAGGGCTTCCCATTTGGAGTGATTTTTATTTCTACCATTAATTTCTGATATTAAAACTTAGGAGATAGTTTTAATGCCTTCAATGCTAATGAGCGTAATTTGATGCATAAAAAGCAACAGCATGGTAATCCTACTTATTAAGTCAGTGATTGATTGTTTTATTTATGCCGAGGGAAGGTGAAGAGGTTCCTTGACATTTCTTCTCTATCTTCCATTACTGCAGTCTGGTGTGTTGTGGATTTTGAGCATACTCTGCTGTGTATTGCAGTGCAAATAACCAAAAGGTATTTCTGTAGTGGCCCTGTGCTGCATGTCTGGGTGGTGCAGCCCTGTATCCTGAGGTGATGCCATGAAAGCAAAGGAAAGTGGTGGGAAACAAAGGTAGTGCCTGCAAGCTAGGGAGTGCTCTATGGGTCTGGGACCCTTCCAGAGATGGAACTTGATTCCATCCTGACACTGCCCCCATCCATGACCTTACTTCAGCCTGCCCTTCTGCTAACATTGTGACACCATGGGCCCTTTGAACTATTTTTATGGCTTTTTTGCTGTCCGTAGCAAATCCTTGTCCAAATACTGGTTAGACGTTCACTGAACTAGACAACTCTTCTGTTGCCTGGTTGAATAAATTACTGCAGCAGTAAAGATTTCAAGGGCAGACTGGAAACCAGAGGTTTTCGTGTAGAAATATGAAATCTTAACCTGTTATGGGTGGTTTTAAAAACTAAGGAGAATATAATTCTGCCTGTTTGGATTTAGGAATCTCCTGTACTGGCATTCTGCAGTGCTGTGTTGTTACACAATATGTTTAACCACACATTTTGACACTCTTTCGTCCTTTGTTTAATTTTATTATCCACAGATAATGGCTGGAGCTAAACTACCTGAGAACATAGGTCTGTGCTCTTCAAGCAGGTAGAGCTTATCACAGGAAAGTGCTTCTTTGCCCCCCCATCTGACTGGGACAGTTGCCTGCCGTCCCTGGAGTGGCAGGAGGCTGAAGGGGTGGCAGGCACCCATGAGGGCTGCTGCCAGCTGGGCAGAATGGCAGGCAGGGGCCCTGCACCGGCAGTGGGGTGGCTGGGTGCAGGCTGCTATTGGCCCCAGGCAGGCCAGCTGCCTGCTGCTTACCTCTCACCTAGTGGGCAGCAGCTGGTGGGTTTGGCATGTGACAAACGTCCCAGGAGACCTTGGCTGTAGAGGAGAGCACCAGTTGAGCTGACAGCAATCCCCCTCTTTTTTTTTTTTTTTTTTTTTCCACAGCTGGTTCTTGCTGTGGAATATCCATGTCAGCGAGGGCTGGCAGGGAGCAGCCTCTTTCGGCTCTTCCTTCTGTGTGAACGTGACAAATCAAATGTGCTTCCTGTGCTTGATTATGTTGCTGTGTGCTGCTGCCTTGGGCCTCCTCAGATGCTGCTTTGTCTGCCGCATGACAGGCAGCACCATGCTGGCATGCTGCTGGGAGAAATAGGAAGCTTGCTAGCATAGAGAGGCTATGGGAGGATATCAGCTGTGAAGGCAGCTTCCTGTAACAAGCTTTCTATGCACAACTGAAGGGAGAGTAGGAAGAGAGAGTGCTTATTTGATGGACTTAAAGAGATGAAAAGTCCTGCTCCTGCTATGCTACTATAGCATTAGGATGCTCTCTGTTAGGTTAATGCAGGAAAGTTAACATCTTATACCCCTGACTTCCCTGTTTGATGCTTAAGAAGTCTTACAGTGCAGGTACTCTACAAGTAAATAGCAATTTTTAATTGCTGTCCTTCAGAAAAAATAAAAGGTTTGTTAAAATGCACTGGCTTTTAAAAGTAGCCTAAAATCTCTACAGAAATTGCTCCCTGTCGACCCCACCTGTTTTTCTAGAGTGTGAACCAAAATAGCTTGCTTAATTGCAGCACAGGAGTCTAAAGGTATTGCCTGCCTAGATAGTGGCAGATCAAATAATTTTGATAATGGGAAGCTAGCAGGACAAAGCATACCTTGCTCTCCTACAATACCAGGGAATTGAAAGGGGATTTAAAATCTTTGTGTGTAACGTTATTTCATGTTAACAGATTCCAGCATCAGGACAGCCCCACTGAGCTGCCATGCAAGCACATGAGTTGTTTAGATACCTACGAATGCCAGAACTTGGGGATGTCAGACAGTACGTGCGCACCCTTCCGACAAACACGCTGATGGGCTTCGGTGCTTTCGCAGCTCTCACCACCTACTGGTATGCGACAAGGCCGAAGGCACTAAAACCACCATGTGATCTAGCAATGCAATCCGTGGAAGTAGAGGTAAGTGACACTTAATGGATGCTGCTGTTCACTCAGTTTTGAAGCTTAATGGCAGCACTGAGAGAGACCAAACACTCATTTACGTGAGTGTTTCTGAGCTTGTAGTGTGTGGGGAATACATTTCAGGGCATGTTTGTTTTTTGGGTTGTTTGTATTTGTTGTTTGTTAGTTTTCTTTAATATGGCTGGAAATCAGTTCTTCAGCTTTCTGAATTTGAAAACCAGTTTGACTGTTGAGGTCATCATGCTGGTAACTAGCATGGGAGTAAAAGACAGCTGAGAAAACTGAGCTTCTGATCTGACTGGTAGGAGGAAACTTCTTAATGCTAGAACTGGCACAGTATAGTTTTCAATTCCTGGACATGTGTTTAGGTGATGGCCTGTTCAGTTAGATCTTGAGGTCACAGTATGTATGCTGGTGTATACCAATGAGGCTAATAATTTTCTGTTATAATATTTAGTTTATAATAGCTGACAGATGAGCCTTTATATTGGGTTACAAGCATGAATAGGGTACTAACTGTCCTGAAAGGAACTGTGGAAAGATACGTTAGTCCTGCCAAGAGATCCCAGCCATAAAGTAAGTTGAAATTAAGGTAACTACCTGCTAAACTCCAGATATGCTATCCTAGCTTTTGTTTTATGCTTTTTAGAGGCAGACCGAGTTGCTGTTAAGTGGTTGGTTTTTAATAGTGAAGTTAAATTTGGAAACGGTCTGACTGGGAGGAGCTGTTGCTTAGAAGCAAATATAGACAACTATTACATGGCTAAGGTTTCCTGAGCAGCAGTTATATCAATTTCCATGTTCACAGAATCAAGGTTTTTATAATTTCATTTTTTCAAGAGTGCCTCTATTTCAAGGTAGACAAAGTGTTTCCTTTTTTGAAAGAAGACAGCTTTAAAAAGTCATGATCTTCAAGGGAGATACTTAAAAAAAAAATAAATTGTAGGACTATAAGGCTGTCAGTTTCTTGCATTATTCTTGATAGCCAGAAACTATCACTATAGTCTCTTTATTTATAAAAATACTTGCAGCTGAAATCCCCCTTTACAACACATTCTTCTATATAAATAGACTGCATCCAGTTGTCCATTATCAAGTGCAATTATAACATATCTTTCCCTTGTAGTTAAGAGTAGATGTGACTACAAACTTATGTAAACAAATGCGGCACAGTAGTTTGAGACTTAGAGTGGGTAAAATTCCATGAAATGCCACAAATGGGACACTTTCTGTGTGATTTTTCCATTGTATTGAAATGGAGGAATGACAGTGGGTGAGACAGGCTTGCAGAGCAGCACATTTTGGTGGCTGGAATAAACTAGCAGTGAAAGCTTTCCAGCTGTGGAGGGCCTCACTAGGCAGTGCAGACTTCATCACATTTTGGGGGTGGGGCAGGTTGCATTGAAGAATGGTAAAACAGTGACTCTTACCTGGCCATAAAACAAATGCTTATCTGCTTGAGACCCTTGACAGCAGTCTCAGTTCACTGCCTTTACTTTTTCAAGCTAAATTGTTGGCACTGTTGGGTTCTGTGAATGAAATAATTGGTAGTATGAGACTTCACTGAACTACTTGATGCATCATTGATCCACATTGTGCTAAGTAACATCAGAGCAAGATAGGTATAACAACATTATTTTTCATTGCCTCTTCTGAAAATACATTTTAATAGGGAGACTGAACAGTAGTAAATCTTGAATGAAAAACAGCTGAGCGCATTAGTATGTCTTGGTGATAAAAGAGCTCACACTTTGAGAATGTGTTGAAATGAGCAAGATCTTTCGAGTTTTGTTTATTGACAATTCAGATACAGCCCTTAATGTAAGCTTGTAAACTGTACCAAACTGTAGTCCAATGAGCATGTGTTTTTGAAGCAAGTTTTAAGTGTCTGTCGGAATTGGTACTGTATAACAAGAGTGTGATACAGTGCTTGGGATTCAGTTTGTCATTACATTTTGCTTAGAATTATACTTCATTTACTTCATTTTCTTACACATGCATTAAGGTAGTCACTTCAACGGAAGAAAATTATCAAATACTACTCTCCAATGAAGTCTTAAAACTTTTTTCTGGCTAAGCAATACAATATTAAAAGGTCTAAGGATTAAGCTATGCACTCCAAAACAGACGTGGCAGAAGATGTTTCTCTTCTTCACTGTTTTAATATCTAATACACCTGTTGGTTAATGGTAATAATTTTGAACTATAAATAAGCTTCTTAATGCTTAATTCTTCTGACTTATTTCCTTGGCCTCTCACAAAGGTAAATGAAGTTGGTGACTGGAGTGGGGTTTCTACATGTTCTGATAATAAGTCTTCATAACTTTATATGGGAGGGAAAATATCCTATTTACTGCTGTTACAGATCACTTCCCTTATCTGGAAAGCTTTAATTTGGTAGGCCTGCACCCTCTGACCTGTTTTAACCATTACTGAGAGAATATAGAGATTTAATGTTTAGCTGAATATCGGTACAAAGAGTTGCAGAAAGTATCAACTCTTCTACAGTAGATGCCACAATCAAAAGTGTGGAGTTCATTCTTTAAAGTATGCATACTACAGTTAAGCTTCACTGGAAAAAAATCAACCCACTTGCCCTCAGAGCTCCCAACCTCATCTCTCTTCAGGGGAATTTCTCAGAGCTGTAGGTGAAAATCTTTTAGGATCCACTTGAATCCCCTCTGTGTAGGAAAGGAGACAAGATTAGTGAGGAGTAATACTAAATAAAGCCTGACTAGTGTGATTCTGCTTTGCTGAGACTCACGCTATACTCAATCATACACTGTATTAGGCATTTGAGTGCTACAGTAATGGTGGAAAATAGGATGTTGGTCCTTTGTCTTGCAAAGCTTGTGCACCTTTAATGTCTGTAATTATAGGCACACCTAGATCTATCTACTTGTAGACTGCTTTTTCCAGTGGTGACTGATAGCTGAACAACTTTGGCTGTTGATTTGAGTGCAGGTGTATGGCTGTCAAATACATTAAATCTTGCTTTAAAAGCCCAAATACTTCTGTTTGGCTCAAGTTCTGCTAAAGCATATAAAAGGATAGCATATAAATAAACAATAGGATGTCAGTATTTTCTACTAGTAAGAGTGTGGATTTGTGACTCTGGCTTTTTCCTTCCCTTAAGAAGAGACATTCAAATATGGAGAGATATTCAATTTATGAGGACTTTTAAACTCAGTTGCCTTCTTTTGATAAGTGACTAGAACTTTAGCTTGCCTTGTCTTTAAAGAAACACTTAGTTAGAAGTGTACTTTTCTCCCTATTAAGTGATCAGTTTTAGCTCTTGTGTGCTTACCTAAAAATTAGCATGCTTAAAATTATATGGCTGCTTTGAAAACTCTTGTTTATACTTCTTGCTGCTCAGAATATGGATGTTGGTGACCTAAGTACCACTTGCTGGTGTACTTTCCCTCTCAGCAAAATGGGAATTGTATCTCTTGCTTTAGAGGCATGGTGGAGCCAACAGTGTGTTTTGATATTACTGCTAATCCTGAGCAGCCTGTGTCAACGAGGAGCAAACCTGTGACTTGAACAAAAGAGCTATCTTGTTATGTGACCCAAATAGGCATTGATAGAATAATATATGACTCTGTTGTAGAATAAAGTGTTTCCTTCAGCTGCTGCTGTTCTGAACCGATGTCAAGGTTTTACTTAATGTCCAGCACTTGCTGTGTAATGGGTCAATTTTCTGCAACTCCCTGAGCTGCTGAAAAGGCTGCCTTACATGAGTAACCAGAGGCCTTTCTTGCATTAATAAGATTTTATTGCCTAGCTCCTTAAAAACACTTTGGTAAAACTGACAACCCTTTTGAGTGTTTACTTTGCACCAGACAGATTTGTTAGGTTACTTGTGTGAAATTAGGCAAACATTCCAGTTCTGGGATTCAGATATTTAGTGTTTGTAATGACCAGTTAATTTTCATGAAGTTTGCTGGAAACAGGACTTTGCCTGATATTGCACAAATTATTCTGGATAAGGAACCTTTGGACAGGCTCTTAGAGTAAAAAGAACTAGTATTTTCAAGTGAAGTGTAGACCAGTACCATAATATTGCATTTGCAATATTTGAGCATTACCTCAAACTGTGGCATAAGGGAAGATCTAGCGTATCTAGATGTATTTATATAAAAATTAAGTTAATTCCACTTTACTTTGGGAAAAAGAGCAAAGTAAGCAGAACCATGAGTTGGTTATGTTTCCCTTCACTGAAAAATTATGAGGACTGATGGGATCTTTTTCATAGTAGTCTGCTTTAGAGTTTGCTTGGTTTTGTGTTGTTTTTTTTTTTTTCAGAAGGACTGTGCAGTCAGTCTTTTATCTAAGCAGTGTGCTGTCTAAGTCTCATTCTCAAAATTGGTTAGTGCCTCAGGCCCTGCAATAACTTCTTTTGTGGTGCTGAGTAATAATAGGCCATGTCAACAAAACAGTAGTAGCTCAGATGAGGATAAAACATATTTCCTGACTGCTGCCAAGGAATGGCTTAGGATATTTCACCTGATGCAGGACTTGTAGCACATCAAGCATGGTACTGATGCATTGCACTTGTTGACATTACTTATGCCTGTGGTTACAAACTGCCTTGTGTGATCTTCCTCAGGTTAGCTCTGGATGTGGTGAAACTGGGAAAATGCCCTTGGTTATCCAATGTCTGTGAAACCAGCACAATAAATCAAGTGGTCTTGCTTTTCTTTCCAGGTAGAGATGTGTATTAGTGATCTGTTCATTTCCTGTAGAGTAGATGTTAGTTTGAGTGCAAGTATGTTCTTGAATTTGTAATGTTACAAACTTTTAGAGATAAGCCAGTCATTAACTTTTTCTGGGTCATGTTCACACTGTACGTTTCTGCTTACTCTCGCAGGAGTGGCATGCACTGCATTACACATAGTGTTCTGCTAAAACAAGTTAGACTTGTTTTAATGTTAAAATGTTCTTTTCCCTCTGATGTGCTTTTAATGTGCTAGCTCCTGTCTTTGGCCACAGGCAATATGACACCTTCTGCAGGTAAACCTGTGTTTGTCTAGATTTTACATGAACAGATGCTTTCTGGTCTTCCAGGGTACTTTGAAAACAGGAGAATAAGCCAATGGCCAAGAAGAGCCTATGATTGCATGTTAATAGGTTTTTGACGTTCTGGATGACGGCACAATTCAGGCACAGGTTTAGTTAGTCCAGGGTTTGACTTTGTGGAAGAGCCAGGAGTTGACTACAACCACCGACAGAGACAATCTTATGCAATGTTTACTCAAGACCCTCTGTTTAATGAGGTAGGCTCATCCTACTAAGAGCTTGCTTGTGGGTGTCTGTCATCATAGCAGGATTGATAAATGTGACCCAGTAATACTTGAGTAATAGCAATTTATGAAACTCAATTGATTAAAAAATGAGATTATTTAATCAGTCACTCTAAAAAAGGCTATGAAAAAGTGTGATTTCATATATTGGCTTCCAGTTGTAGCCTGTGTAAACACTCACCTGCTGAAAAACAGTGATTTTAATCCTCAAGGTATTAGTGTCTTGACTGTGTCTAACTAGATCATGAGGAAACCTTTTATGTTAGATGGAACTTTAAATTGGATTAAAGGACTCAGTTTTCATCCAGTACAGAGTATTTCACTCAGGAGAACACTTGTTTTAGGGTGCTGTTTACAGCCCTTAAAATCGTTTAGGTTTTGAAACCACAGTTAGAAGTGTGATTATGTTTTGTAATCTTAGAGTAGTAGATTAAGATCTCAGCATTTATATTGTATAGAGAGAGCTCTGAGACTGGAGTGATTTAGAAAGCTTGATGGAATTAATTATGCTATATACTACAATAATAGAGTAAAACATTTCTTAGGAAACACCCCATGTCTAGTAAGGAGTGTCAAAGGGCATTTTATGGTTCTCATTTGTTCTGTGCTATCGTAGGTAGCTGGAGTAAGATTTTGCATGCCAGGTTTTTAGTAGACGGTGGTCTGTCTCTTGAAAACATGTCCTGGGAAACCTTGCAGATCTCTCTGTTGCTGGTAAAAAGAACTGAAGTCCTCTCAAGCAGAATTTACCAAGGCTCATTACAGAATTAACGGATGAGAAGTTTTTATTCCTCCAGGAAACTCCTTTTCATTTATAATCAACAAGTGTGTCTAACCTTTCTAATTGGTTTTCTTAGGGTGGTGAGCATGCTCGAAGGTCCTCTCTTCTTAACAGCAATGAACTGTTGATTTACTACTATGATGATGTGAGAACAGCTTATGATATCTTCCAAAGGGGTGTGCAAGTATCAAGTAAGTCTAAAATTAAAGATATTTTTTTCAACAGTGTCAAGTACTAAAGGTCTGGGCTCATTTGAAATGTAGTTGCAGATAGAAGGTGTCTGCCTACCAATATGGTGAATGAATTGGAAGGGAGCTTTCTTGAAGGCAAATTTAAATGAGCTCTTGTGAAGCGGAGTGGTATGAGTAAGGTCAGTCCTGTGTTCTGTTCCTTGACTAAACCAAGCTTGTTGCTTCTGTCCTTCCCCAGCTTCCACCTCTTGCCCCCCTTTAAAAAAAGGTTTGTCTTCTGAAGGTATCTGCAAGGAATCTAGAGATTTAACACTGGGAGTGTAGTTAGTGCAGTGTCAGGATGGAGGAGTCGGAGGTATTAAATTGTGATTTATTTTTTTAATTATCTTTTTTAGATAATGGTCCATGTCTAGGTGTTAGAAAACCAAACCAGCCCTATGAGTGGATCTCCTATAAAGAGGTAAGTAGTCTCTTTAAATTAGTGCTAGACCTGCAGCTGCTTGCTGAGACCATTGATACAACATCCAGTAATGCGATACAGCAAATCTTAATTATTTATAGGTGTTTTTAAAAAGTGGTAAAATATTGCAGAAAGGTTCTCATTCCTATTAGAGCATTTTAAAGGATCAGCCTTGGGTATGTGCAAGGGAGAGAAGAGTATCTCCTGCACTTGGTTTATTAACAGTTTTCCTTTAGAATTGTTTTGGGTTACTTTGGCAGCTTTTAGCATCTTATTACTGACTTATTTAGAACTGGGACACAGCCTCTGAAAGGCTGCAGCTTTGAAGCAGTATTCAGGAACTCAGGCTGCTAGTAGTGCTTTAGGTGCTTGCTTCTGAGAGGCTCATTTTACACCAGGGAATGTCATATCTAAAGTTCTTAGTTATTGTGCTTCTTGACTTGTCTCCTCAGTGTTGAATGATGGATGTATAGAGTCCTAATGGATATGCTTCTAACTAGTGGCGTGCTCCTTCATGATTGCTAAAAATATCTTTATGCAAATCTTCATCTGTGCACTTATAGCTCATTCCTGATTTAGTCAGTTATTGTCTTCAAATTTGCATAAATGGCAATTTTGCCTATTTCATACTGTTGAAGTCATTAAACACCTTTTTATGTAGCACACCTCACTCTTTTCAAGGTGATTTTGACAACACTTAGGTGCAACCTCTCTTTATTAAAGCTTTTCTGTTTGAGTAATGTGAATAACAGGGATTCACGTCATGTGCTATATGGAAAGAATTTAGAAAATTGCTTTCCAAAGCTTTATTTATAGAACTAGCTGTGTTTTCCCTCCTTTTTCTCCAGTTTCTTGAAGGGTGTAATGCTGTTCCCATAGGCAATGAATGAAGCAGGATGGCATATGTAGTGCTTCTAATTGGGCAGAAATATAATGCTGAATCATTTCAGGGGCACTGCTGGGGTTTAATACAAGTACAACTAAACAGCCTTTTCTGTGTATGGGAGTTTAATATTTAAACTTGGACTTAAAACTTTCAAGTAAAGTGTAGTTGCTGCTGCATATTGAGTGCAAGTAATATCTGCAATCAGTTCAGTGTAATGGCAGTACCATGTTTAGGTTATCAAAGTCACAGGGGGCATCTGAAGTAGCCTAGGAAATTTCTGTCCACTTCGTGCCAATTATTTGCCGTTTTGTAGGACTTAGAAGTACAATAATGTTGAGAAGTTTATAGTGATGAGCTTGCTCTCAAACTTTTTGTCTTCTCTTGTTTTGCCCTTCCAGGTGTCAGACAGAGCTGAGTGTGTAGGCTCTGCATTACTTCACCGAGGCTTCAAACCCTCTCATGCTCAGTACATAGGAATCTTTTCACAAAACAGACCAGAGGTAATTTAATTGAGTGTGTGTATTGGTGGTCTAGCTGTTACTGAAGTGTCCCGCTTTTTTATCGGTTGTTTTTTGGCAGTATACTGAGCTACCCTACTAAGAGTCCATTTGGCGTTTGGAAAAGGCTAAAGGCTACCACTGCAGACCCACAAACCAAAACTGATGATTGACACAACTGCCAGTGTCTTATATTGGTTTTTTGCTCCCAGAGCTGAATGCAGAAGACTGGAGAGCAGGAAGGGAATCAGGGAATCCAGAAGAACTTAACTCACTCTCTGCTCCTCTCTCCGGCTTATAAAAGAGGGCTGTTTAATGGGAAGCTCATGTGGTACTTGGTGAATGTAATCACCATTTGCTGTCTCTTAAAAATTGACTTTAGAGTACAAGGTAATTGAAAGTGGTTGGAAGCCACGGGTGTTTAAACCTTTCAAAACCCGAAGAAACACTTAGGGATTAAGTATTTGGGCAAACAGAAGATGGCTAAAAGTGATTGTACTATCTCTGCCAGAGGACCTCAGCACAAAGTTTCTGGGAGGGAGAAGTGTTGACAAAGGCAAAAACTAAAAATAAATAACAGTTTAATAAAGGGACAGAAAGCCTAACGAAAGTTACATAATTAAAGATCACCTGACAAAGCAAAATGATGTTATGAACCCATAGGGTGGTTCTAGATTGCTGTTTCTAGAAATATTATTAAATATTAAATGTTCAGTAAACATTTATTCTCTGGATTCGTTTATTTAATCTATTTAATGGGATTGAATTTATCTAACCTATGTTATGTGCTCAATAGCTTGAGCTGGTACTTGCTGCATTAAGCTAGTTCAATCCAAACCTGTATTAAGACGGGACTGGTTCTTAAGTTTTGTCAAAAATATGCTGTCCCTCTTGATTAAATCCTCTCAGTTGGAGGCTATCATCTAGAGCCATCTACAGTGTTGACAGGGGTAGAAGTTGTATCCGGATCTTGGTCATGCTGGACAACAGCTTGCCGTTGGATCTCTTCTGATTTCACTTTGTCACAGAGCCTTCCCTGCTGTTACTAAAATGCAAACTGTGTGACAAGTGACCTTGACCCTCTTCCTCTTCTCTGACCCACACCACAAAAAAATCCAAACCCCTAACTCTAGTCTTGTACAGATGAAGAAAAAAGCCAGCATGTTTTCCAGACTCTTATCTGCAGTAGTTTGCTGTTTGGATTTTCCTGCTGCTGTTCATTTCTAACAGCTACAGTTCTATTTCTGTAATAAAGGCTGTGATGTCTCCAACTAGGAAGTTATTAAATGACAGTATTACAGACTCTTCTGTCTCCTGTGCTTTTAATATTATGAACTGGAAGTAAAAAGGGAGTCAGATGTTGGTGTTGTGCCAGTTTGAACTGTTTCTCTGCAGACTTTCAGGTGCAGTCTTTCACTGTTGGGTTGGTAGATTTTCTAAAGGCGAGCACAGAGTGGTCTGCTCTTGGATCACAGAGACAAAATGTGCTTCAGTTGCAGTGCTCTAGCAGGCTCTGAGTTGGGTCAGGAATGAGCTGGAAAGATTTGTTTAAACCCACAATTTTAAATCTGGGATTTTCCCTGCTGAAAACTACTGAGTGGGTGTTGTGACATCTCCAACATAATCACTAATCTGGACAGCAGATTATGTGAAGGTTTTTTGTGTGAAATGATTCACACTTAGTTCAGGGAACAACTGCTGGGGAAATCCCCATATGGGGAAAATCCTAGCATGTTACTGGGTGGAATGTTCACTAAAAAAAAAAGGCCACTTGGATTTATAAACAAAAATATTACTTTCTCTTTGACTAACTGGAAAACAGATTATCTTCTGCAAGCAAGGAAGTTGTGTTTTGGATTGAGAAAACAGGACAGTGAAAAATACACAGTGTCCCTTAGAAGATCAGAGCCATGTCAGAGAAACTGAAACTGTGAGATTGCTGTCTGCATTCAGTACTAGTTGCTTGCTTGGGCTTTGGGAGAAAACTCGAGTATTGAGATTTGATACTTGTATTTAAATATTCAGCTTCAGAAGAAAAAATGAGAGAAATATGTCATGGTAGTATAGAAAATAAAGATGCTGGTTGTTGTATTGAGAACAATGCTGGAGTTGTTGGAGGCTGCAACAGGAGGCTTTTATCACTCTGTGCAGCTTCTGAAGTCTACTGTAGTAGACCACCGTCCTATTAAAATAACTACTAAACTTCAGGCTGCTGAACAGCTACACCACTGTTACATGTACAGGTGGATTCCGTCTAGGAAGACATATTCACTAGACCCTTTCATGGCTCGTATAGGTCTGTCTGCTTGGACTTACCAGTATGTCTAATGTCTGCATGAAAGTCTAGTTACCTGTTAGCTGACCTTGTACTAGTTTTATAAGAAGTCTTTTTGGACAAGAGGTGTGCAATTTGCCTCTTGCATAAATACATTCAGAAAAATTCCCTGCATTTAAGGCTGTCTCATCAGTAGAGAGCTTCTGTTAGGAAACTTGCCTGTGATAAACAGTTTGTGAATCCAAGATGTAGCAACTTTGTTAATATAGCCTCTGTATTAATATTAAATGCAATAGCTAGCTCAATAATGTTTAAACTTGTCCTCATATGGGGGTGAGGTAACTGGCTAGTGTCCTGCAAAAACACAGGAAAGTGTGGCAAAGTTTTGGGATGGGGAAGGGAGACAAGCATCCTTGTTAATGCAATCCATGTTTAATTGTAAGTTTTGATAACTTTTAAAGGTACATGTTGTTTTGTTCCTGTAACTGACTAAAGGTACCGTGTATGAAAATTTGTCACTCTTCTTTGATGGGGAACATTGAAATGTTCCAGTTCCACTGGTCTCTTCAGGAGTCCAGAGGCTCCCATTTCAGGAGTTGCATGCTACCCTGTATTTTGGTGCAGCTCATTATTTACAAGCTATACCAAATAGCTAGTATCCGGAAAAAGAATTCCATTACTGTTTTAGCTGGTGGTACTTGGGATAAAATGAGGTTTGCTGTAAAGTATTGTCAGTTTGTATTACAAACAATAAAGTTGCAATGTTCATTATGTTTACTGAGTACTGCTCTCATTAGCAGGCAAATCTTCCTTATTGCAGCTTGCAGGGATGTAATTGCATTTTTTTATAGGACTCTTCAGTTTAGATTCCTTTAAAGAAGAATGGTTAGTCTTGAAAAATGGTGAAAAACTTCGTGGGGCTGGATATCTGAAAGACTTCTAGTTTAACTGCATATGTTGCATGTCTTGCCATCAAATAGTGGCAGATAGTGTAGAGGTAGGAATACTGTGTGTGTATATATATATATTTAATGTATCGTGTATATTTAATGTATATCTGTTTGTGTTTCAAGACACAAGCAAGTCCTTAACTCATTCATATACCATGGTAATATAAAATATTGAAGGCCTGGCTACCTTGATAACCTAAAACCAAGAAAAAAATAGTGTACTCAGTCTCCTTTTATTAATAGGTAAACTAATGAGATAGTTAACATTAACTGCTCTTCAAAAGTACTTAAAATTACTTTTAAGGTCAGAACTGAATTTTATTGGATTGGATTCTTATCCATAGCTCCTTATTGTCTATTTTTTCTTTCCTACTTCCACAGATAAAAACATATTAGGTCTTAAAAATAAACAAATTATACAAACTGCCACTTCTTTTTTCAGAAAGACATGTCCAAATGAGCTCTGTCATGTTAGCTTCCATGTTAGAATCCAAGTATGAGTCTGTTTTGGAGGTCTGTTATGATAAGCAAACACAGTAACTGGTATCTCTCCTTTCTGTGCAGTGGGTTATCATTGAACAAGGATGCTATGCATATTCCATGGTGGTGGTGCCCCTCTATGATACCTTGGGAACTGAAGCAATTGCTTACATTGTGAACAAAGGTAGGATACTTTCAGTCGTTCAGCAACTGAATATGTGATGGCAGAGCTGACTGAGGGCAGAACTGCAGCCTCCCTCGGAAGAGTCTTCTCTTACAATGGTCCTGAAGTATGTATGATCTAATGTAAACTCAATGTCTCATATAGATAATGTTGTTCTCTCTCATAGCTGACTTGTCGTTGGTTTTCTGTGACAAACCTGACAAGGCCAAACTTCTGCTAACCAGTGTGGAAAAAGGGGAGACACCAATACTCAACACCATTGTTATCATGGAGTCTTTTGGCACAGATCTTGTGGAACGTGGCAAAAAGTGTGGGGTAGAAGTTTTCAGCATGAGAGAATTAGAGGTAAGCACGTTTAGCCTGCTTTACTGTTTTAATCCCATTTACTTGTGGAGGAAGAAGACAGTGTCTGTTGAACAGATTTTAGGACTGTGAACAAAATGTGGTGATTAGTTCCAAAATACTTACCTCCTGGATTGAAGCTCACACCTGGATTGAAGGAAAACAACTTGCTAAGAGTGTTTAACAATGCTCAAAATGTAGAAGTACATATGCCAAGATGATGGAATGAAAGCTTGTTAACATAGTCCAGGCTGAATGTCAGATCTGAGTGTTAAGGCCTGCCCATGTGAAGCAGTAGCATTATGATTGGATACTGTGACTAATACTTCAGAAATACTTATTTTGGGAAGAGCCTGTGTGGGTTTTGTTCTTGTGAAAAATGGTTTCTTCCCCTGTACATTGAATCTACAGAATATTTTGTCTGCATAGGTCTCTTATGCAAGTTTATTTCATAACCTTACTCATTATTTGGAGAACTCTGTCTCAGGATCAAATTGCGTGAAGTGCATCTTCACAGTGAAATTATGAAACCAGGTTTAGCCCAGTTCCAGCTGGAGTTCTGGTGAAGGCTTGGCTCCCTAGGACTTGAGTATCTCCAAATAAGTGTGCTTGTCTTTGTGCAGGTGTCAGTAACTGGTGTGAAACACTTCATTTCACTGAACTTGTTTTCACAGCAGTTTTAATTACTATGTTAACAGGGCCACCTTCTGGTAAAGATAAAAAACAATGCTAGTGTGTCTTTTAAAAGATAATTAACTGTATTGTAGCCAACGATCTTCAGTAAGACTGCTAGATTGAAATGAGGCTAAAAGATCTTCTAGCAACAGAGAAGCAAAACTGGGCGTGAATTACCTTTTATTTAGAAGTTTAGATGCTTAAGTAATGACTTCCAGTAGTACTTTGTAGCTTTTGCTTAAAACAGCTCTTTATGGATACTTAGATTAATAGGTGCTCCAGGAGCTTCTTGTCTGAATTTCAGAAGTCAGGCTAACTTAATATCACAAAGTCACAGAATCTTAGGGGTTGGAAGGGGCCTCAAAAGATCATCTAGTCCAACCCCCCTGCCAGAGCAGGATCACCTAGAGCACATCACACAGGAATGTGTCCAGGTGGGTTTTGAATGTCTCCAGTGAAGGAGACTCCACAACCTCTCTGGGCAGCCTGTTCCAGTGCTCTGTCACTCTCACAGGAAAGAAGTTTTTTCTGATGTTTACATGAAACCTCCTATGCTCCAGTTTGCACCCATTGCCCCTTATCTTATCACTGGACATCACAGAAAAAAAGCCTGGCTCTCTTCTCCTGACACTTGCCCTTTACATATTTGTAAACATTGATGAGGTCACCCCTCAGTCTCCTTTTCTCCAAGCTAAAGAGACCCAGCTCCCTCAGCCTTTCCTCATAAGGGAGATGTTCCACTCCCTTAATCATCTTTGTGGCTCTGCACTGGACCCTTTCAAGCAGTTCCCTGTCCTTCTTGAACTGTGAGGCCCGGAACTGGACACAATACTCCAGATGTGGCCTCATCAGTGCAGAATAGAGGGGGAGGAGAACCTCTCTTGACCTACTAACCACACCCTTTCTAATACACCCCAGGATGCCATTGGCCTTCTTGGCTACAAGGGCACATTGCTGGCTCATGGTCATCCTCCTGTCCACCAGGACCCCCAGGTCCCTTTCTCCTACACTGCTCTCCAGCAGGTCAGCCCCCAGCCAGTACTGGTACATGCGGTTGTCCTTCCCCAGATGCAAGATTCTACACTTGCCCTTGTTGAATTTCATCAAGTTTCTCCGCACCCAACTCTCCAGCCTGTCTAGGTCTCTCTGAATGGCAGCACAGCCTTCTGGTGTGTCAGCTACTCCTCCCAGTTCAGTGTCACCAGCAAACTTGCTGAGGGCACGCTCTGTTCCCTCATCCAGGTCGTTGATGAAAAATTTGTAATAGTGTTTCAGTGAACAGGATTAAGTTTTTGTCACTTTTTTTTTAATAAGAGGTAAAGGATTTCAGTGTTTCCTGAGGACAGCTCCAAAATATTTAGGAGCTTAGATTATAACAGAATTACTATTTTTACCTTTAAGTACTTGTTTTCTGGATTTCTAACTTCAATTTTTGCTCAGCTGTGTGTTACAGGTTATGAGACCAGTTCCCCTGTGTATCTCCCTGATGCCATAAGCTTGATATCTTTTGCCTGATATTTGTGTGCATGCTGTGGGTACTCAGACCTGACTAGCTGTGAATAAATGGTTCTTCAATAAGGGCAGGTGTTGAAGTTGAGCAAATGTTGTGTTCTGGGAGATCAAAAGTGTGTGTGGAGGTCTTAGCTGTACATTCAGTCAATATCGGATCTTACTCAAAACAGGCTCTAGAGAAGTATTGAGCTTCTGATGGTACTTGAAAGGCAGATCCTGTTGTTTTGTTGTTTTGAGCAGACAGCTGTGTTATCACAGTGGCAAATTCTTGCATAAAAGCACTGTTTCCGAAGGGCAGACTCATAGGTGGGGGAATGTTAACTGTTTCTGGACACTTGTTTTTCTCAAACCTCTTTTGGGTAATGTAAGAGGTACATTGTACTAAAGAAAGTGTAGAGCTAGTAAAAGAATGCCTAGTGTTATTGTTGTGTACTTGGAATGTAAAGGCAATGGTGAAGTTGATGTGTCTCCCCTCAAAGGATGCTTCTAAAGCTGTACTTAACAGAAGGTGTATTTTAATTTGTGTATGTCCTTAAGATAGTATTGTTTCTAGTCTTAAATACACAATATGATAATAAGCCTTTATTTGAATCTTTAAAGCTTATAGATACTCAACATCAGCTTTCAAATCTTTCCTCTTAATCACCATCGAGGAAAAACTTCTTTACTGTGAGATTGACAAAGGAGTCTTCTTCTCTAGAGATAATAAGAATCCATCTGGATGCAATCCTGTGTAATGTGCTCTAGGCAATCCTGCTTTAGCAGGAAGGTTGGACTAGATCTCTGGAGATCCCTTCATCGGGGACCATCTGAGTTGGCTCTGATGATTCTGTAGTTCTGTGATGATATCCTTAGATAAAAGGATCTTCTTGGTATCCATTCCCTTCTACCTAAAGAATTATGCCATCATTAATGGTCAGGCCTGAATAAGGAGGGGAGAAGGAAGGGGAAGAGGTTCTAGAGGAGAGAATCTTGTGCTCTTCATTCCCCTGTGTAAAAGTAGTACAAACCAACAATGACCATTCATGGGGAAATTCAGTCTTCTCACATGCAGTGATGTTGATGTGAGGTGCTTACTGAGATAAATCTTGTTTCATCTGTTCAATGGTTGTCAGTGCCATGTATCTTCTGCATGAAGTATAGGGTTGATTGCCTGCTGAGGCTTGTCATAATGTTGTTCGGGACAACAATAACACTGCTTAACCTTGAGGTTCTCCAGTGAGTGACTTCTAGTTTACTAACTGGAAAAAAACACACCACAGGAATTCTAGATTAGTTATCACTTTTTTATTTGTAGAACATGGTAGTTATTCTATATATCTTTAAAACATCCTTTAAAGCCTTTGTTACCTTTTCAAAAGTTAAAATGTCTTAATAGGCAGTCTAAATAATGGAATATAATGGTGTTTGGTAATGTTTGTGGTAAACATAAAAGAAAAAAAGTCATGTGCTCATGTCCAAACTGTCTCTCTCTCCTTTCTCTCCTTTCTGTAGGAGCTGGGAAGAGCACACAGGCAAAAACCTATGGTAAGTATGAAATTAGTTCAAATTACTTAATCTGAAGATTGATAGTGTTCTGTAGATCAAACTAGCCAATCTCCCTGTCTCTCATAGCTCAAAAGTAACATTAGTATTTCAGTATTTTGTATGGCGTACAGCTCTGGTGCCCTCAGCACAAGAAAGATATAGACCTGTTGGAGAGGGTCCAGAGAAGGACCACCAAGATGATCAAAGGCCTGGAGCACCTCTACTGTGAAGACAGGCTAAGAGAATAGGGGCTGTTCAGCCTAGAGAAGAGAAGGCTCTGGGGTGACCTTATAGTGGCCTTCCAGTACCTGAAGGGGCTACAGGAAAGCTGGGGAGAGGCTTTTCATCAGAGAAGATAGTGATAGGACAAGGGGCAATGGCTTTAAACTGAGAGAGGGGAGGTTTAGGTTAGATATTAGGAAGAAATTCTTCACTGTAGGGGTGGTGAGGAACTGGAATAGGTTGCCCAGGGAGGTTGTTCATGCCCCATCCCTGGAGGTTTTTAAGGCCAGGTTGGATGAGGTTTTGTGCAACCTGGTCTAGTGGTAGGGTTCCCTGTTCATGGCAGGGGGCTTGGAAATTGATCTTTAAGGTCCCTTCCAACCTTAATGATTCCATGCTTTTGTCCAAGAAAATATTTTTCCTTCATATCTTAACCATACTAATACTATCTTTACTCTCACAGCCTCCAAAGCCAGAAGATCTAGCAGTCATCTGTTTCACCAGTGGAACAACAGGTACACTTCATTACATTATGCAGAATTTATTATCCTCTATGTACAAAATTAATTCAGAAGCCCTTCTACTTCTTTTTGGCAAGTAGTAGCTGGGGAGGCTTTATAGTAAGGCTCCCTTTAGATATATCCCATCGATCAATACAAAGTGGCAGTATCGGGGTTGGAGTCGTTACAGATTCAGTATTTATTTCCAAGCCCAAAAATGTGTTTCCATTATAAAAGGACTCTGCATCAGACTCCAGACTTTCAGTTCTTCTGTAGTCTTTTTTTTTTCTTTGCACTATATTAGCAAAACTTTTTCCTTAGCTCTACACAACCTTGCTGTAAGACCAAAGCAGAAAGACTAATGTCTAGATGTCATGTGCTTGACACTTGTGAGTTAATATCTAACACTGACAGGGAGCAAAGGGGAAGAGTACAATGACAAGCTACATTTCTTTAAAGCAGATATGAAAACAGACGTTAGTCTGGGTTTGATAGCTGCATCTTTGTAGAAGTATTGAATTTTGAGTGAGCTTACATGAGAATCCTGGCAATTTCTCTCCTTATGGAATTTGAACACTTTGACACAAACTTACTAAATTATTACCAGCTATTCTTGAAAGTGTGTTAGCAAGTTCTCTTATATTAATTTATTTGTGTGTCAGTTAAACAAAGAAGGAATTGATTGATTTAAATGCTGTTGGATTAGTTTTACCGCTGCTTGGTAACTTTAAGGATTGAAAAATTTCACTGTTGCATCCTGATGTGCTTCTTCCTTAGGAAACCCCAAAGGAGCTATGATCACTCATCAAAACATAGTCAGCAATGCTTCAGCTTTTGTGAAAACTACAGAGGTAAACCACAAAGGTTAAAATTGTGGATTTGCATGAAGGGAAGAATCTCAGGAGTAAAGCCAACATTGAAATCTCATTCAGTTTGGTCTTAACTGTTAGTAGGAGTCAAGTGCAAATGTAACTCGACAGCACTCTGCTAGGTCAGAAGTCTGTTTGCCAGTTTCTTCATTCAGGGTCAAGAACCTGACACATGTACAATTTGGTTTCATGCAAGCAAAATGCTACAAAGATCTTGATGTGGATCTAAATTACATTCTGCTGCAGAGTCACAGTGTTTGTCATTAGTGCAAGCTCTTTATCAGAGGGTTTGTGTAGATGCTAACCTTTTTTTAAACTTTTTAAATTAAGCAACTGATCTCACAGTTAGATCATGCAGGGTACTTTTGATGTCATCATTAGAGTAAATAGGATAGGAAACTTTCTGATCAAAGATGAAAGTCTGTATTTTTTAAGCCCCCAAGGTGTACTACTTTAACCTTTTTAGTTTCTCCTCCCTCCCAAAGTATGCAATGGAACTTTGTGGTTTCTTTCAGACTTTGTTTCTGTTTATAATCATATGAATGATTAGTTGTAATAATATGGTCACAGTACTCAACTCTAAAAGATTAACATTTCTGCAGTGTGTGTTTAACTTAAGCAAAATAGAACATCAATGAGAATTAAATTTAATTTTACTAACTTTCAGAAAACATTTATGCCTTGCTCTGATGATGTTCTGATATCATTCCTGCCCTTGGCTCACATGTTTGAGAGAATTGTTGAGGTGAGTATCTGTTTGTTGTATTGATCTTAGAACTGAGAAGCTTGCTTTTCTTATAGAATGTTTGTCTCCTAAATCCCAGTGGTACATGCTATTCCTTTTTGACTCTTGCACATGTGTATGAAAGAATGAAGTAAGGCTCAGGAAAAAAATACCCCATAAACAATATCCTGTGAGGATGAGACAATTCGTTTCCATGCTGAAATATAAACATTAACCCTAGCTCTAGTGTTAATAAGAAACCTGTTTGCTAGAACATGAGACAATTCCTTACCAAATGTACACTGCCTAGAAATTCCCTCTAATATAATCAGTGGACTATCAAAAATCTATGCCATCTGCAAACTTAAAAGTGTGGCATCCTGCTTGTTTACATGAAATTAATTTTAAGTTTGTTAAACTTCCCATTGCTTCCAAGAAACTTCCATAAAAAGAGGATTTTGTTTCAGTGGAGTTCTCTTCCTGGAAATGAGAATGGCTTCTCTTGCATAAATTATTTTAATATATAGCAAGACCTGGGGCTTAGTTTTTGAGGATGAGGGGTCTCAGGTTGTCTGAATACTGGCAGCCTTAATAAGAATCTCTGAGCCCATAATTAGGTGTTATGCATAACTGAAAGGATGCAATTTTCTCAAACTTCTTACATACAGTAGAGGAACAAGTATTTAATTACCATACTTACTGAAGCTGAACTAACACCTTTCCCTTGGGTGAGACTGAAAATATTTATATTGAAGATAGTCATGTCCCAATTTATGTAGGGAAATACACAGCCTCTGTGCGAGTGTGAAAAGGCTCATGGGGCCAGAAACTGTCCTGTGTTTTCAGGTAGGAATCCTGAGCTTTCTACCAAAAAAGTGTCTTTATACACATGGATTAAAACGTACAAATGCCTGTATGTCTGTATATATGTATGTTATGAAGATTAGGAATAGAGTGTTGCTGTGGTGTACAGGTGTCCTTAGGCTTTCAGCACTCTTTCGCCTAGTAACCTGGATACCAGTTACACTTCACTATATGTTTTACTGATGCCTGCCTTGCACTGAAAGGTACAAGTTCTGTAGGTAACAGCACTGCTCTTGATCATGCAGTAGAAATGGGATGGAAACTTGTGTTCTAAAGGATAAAATGAGAAGAAAGTGTCTGGATCTGTGTTCCTCTGCTGTTAGAGGTCTTTACAATGTAGATATTTACCTATAGGTTTACATAAGGAGATTAAGCAAGGACACGGTCAATAGAAAGGAGAAAATACTTGCTACTCCTTGGGCTAGATATGAACACAGGCTCTCTGAGAAGCAGTCTTGAGAGTCTGCCTCTTGTAAAGTTCATGTTTGCTGATTTTTGTGGACCCAGAGGATCAGTGAACTTAACAGGACAAAGGTGTTCCCACATAGCAGAGGCAGTTGCTGCTCACTCTATCTGAACTGATGCATTTACAGCTATGGTGGCAAAGCACAGATGTAGAAGAAAAGTTATGTTTTAGTATATCTCATGTGCAGAAAGGATGAGAATGGATGGCAAGGAATGAAGGAAGAGGTGTTACAGAGGAAGCAGAAGTAAAACAAGTAGGTATGGAGAAACACAAGAAGAGTACGGATGTTATTTTTAAAAAATAAATAAAACCGAAACAAAATAAGAAGAAATAGAATAGAGGTGTGGAAGGTGGAGCTTCTGGACTATAACACAGAGAATACAGAAGGTGATGGAATTAAGTCTGTCTTCCTTGGTCCAGGTCCAAAGTGATGCAAAAATCAGTGGCTCTGCTGTAATCTTCCAAAGAGCACCTTGAACGTAGACAGATTTGTTATTATTTGATCATCTTGTGAAACAGGAAGGAAAACCAGAGTACAGGAGAATGCCTTGTGCTGCCTGCTTTTCAGAAATTCCTGCTGGACCAGTACATAGTATGTGCTGACTTTTTTAGTATATAGCAGGAAACAAACAAATTTCTAGTATTTTAAAATAAGCCTGATAAATATTTTAAATAGGAAAGTTCTGCTTTTCACTCTCCTGCTGCATCTGGGTGGCTGGCATTGTCTTAGTGGGCCAACTGTCCCTTTTTGGATAGGGCTTTTGTGCTGTATCTCATTCTGTCAAAGTCCTTGGCCTGTGTACACCAGGCATGTCTTGCTGCTTGGTCTTTCCAGTCCCATCCTATGCTCTTAGAATGCTGCAGAACTTGTCCAGAAGCTGAGAGGATTTAAGGTAGATACTGCACTGTCCACTCTGCATAGGGTTCTCATACATGTTGAGCTAGAACACATTATATATGCTGTGTTTTCAGACTTTCCACTTTTTTTTCCTAAACAGTGTGTGGTTCTGTGCCATGGAGCTCGGATAGGATTCTTTCAAGGGGATATCAGACTACTTATGGATGATCTGAAAACACTGCAGCCAACTGTATTTCCTGTAGTACCAAGACTGTTAAACAGAATGTTTGACAAGGTAAGTTCACAGGCATGCATCTAGACCTGTGCCAAGTTGTAAAGGACTTAATGAACCCTGTGCTGACATGATAGGAGAAACTATTGTACTCTGGGATGCTGAACCAGCATGCTAACTAATTGGTGTATCTTTTGAGAAAATTAGAGCTGAAAGTGCAGGGAGAAGTACTAGGTGTATTAAAACACTTTCAGGCAGCAAATACTAGTGTTGAAAATGCTGACTAGGGGACTTGGTTCTCTAGGTTGATTAATGACTTACTGTTTTGCTCTGAGCAAGTTATTTAAGTTGTCTACAACACAAAGTTGAGGCTTACCATCTGCATGCCACACTTTTTAGCATCTGACTCATGAAGTGAAATCTGCAAACCATCGTCAGGTGTTTGCCTGTGTTTGTGTGGATGCCCACAAGTTTCCTACATGGCAGCCAACATGTTCTAGCAGGGAGAACCATCCATCAGCTAGTTGAGAGTGCTGGAGAGAGGGCATGTCAGCAGCCCCGGTCTCTCCTGTGGTTGCTGCTTGCTTGCTTAGGGTCATCTGAGATAGGAATTCAGCAGCAGATTCTTTCTTGAATTAAGGATTTTTAAATAATCCTTGTGTGTGGATGACTGACTCTTCTTAGGATACAGCCAGAGGAGTTGAAGAATGCAACAAGAAGTCCTGTGGCTGCTTGAGAAATGACAGACCCATCTAAGATGTCTTAGCTAGGACACTGCTCTAATCATGAGGCTACAGGAACAGCGAGTAATACAAGGTTCTGTTTGGCCCTAGGAACAAATAGTGCAACTCTGATATATTTGAAGGGAAGGAAATTCTAAGCCTTGCCTGTAGTACTTAAAACTTAGCCCCTCATTCTGCTCACACATTCTGTACTGGAATTGGAGAAATGGAGCCAAAGCCTGGGACTCTTTTCTTTCATGATGTATCTTGCTTGTTGACTCTGGTGCCTTGAGGCTTTTGCACTTCTGTTACACTGGTTCACCCAGCCTTGCAGTAGCCTCGCATGTAATGTTAAGTAGGAGATTGCTGGGAGTGAGAGGCTGATGTTGTAGAGCTGCTTGGTCTGTCTCTTTCCAAGTCAATCTAGTCATCTGTGGTCTGCTGTTGAGTCTGCTCTGACTTTGAGAACAAGTAGAAGGAGCCTTTGAAAGCCGATCTAAAAAGCAAGTTTAGATATACAAGATATATCTCTCTGGTATTTTTGAAGGGACCTGCATTTCCTCAGAAAACCCTGTGTTCCTTTACATATTACAATAATGGGCTCTTTATGCTGATGATTATAAATAGTTTGGCTTTTGATCAAACTGGAATAGAAAAGTAAAACATCCACTTTCATTCATAAATGTTAATGAAGCAACTGGATGTTGAAAAAGAATTACACAATTGAATGGGAATCAAGAATTAGTTAAGTGCTGATTTTGGTGGATATCTCTTGAACAGAGGTAGATAAGCCAAAATCAAAATCAGTAAGTACTTCTTACCAGAATTAAGGTGCTTACCAGTAAAGGTTGTTTAATATATTTGGTTTTCCCTGTTAAGGGTCTCTATGCATGCTTATGTAAGAAAGGGACTGGTAGTCTGTGAGGCTTCTAACCACAGATCATTTTTCTTAATAGATTTTTGGACAGGCAGATACTTCATTAAAAAGGTGGATGCTGGATTTTGCTTCCAAGAGGAAAGAAGCAGAACTCAGAAGTGGTATAGTTAGAAATAACAGTTTCTGGGATAAAGTAATCTTCCGCAAAATACAGGTATGTTTGATAGCCTCCTGACTTAAGAGTCTTTGTGTGGTGGATAGTGGAACTTTTATTTTAGTACATTATTTATTTGTGCATAGTTATTTTGAGAAGGTGCCTACTGTGTTACACAACAATGGTTTAACATGCTTTTGTGTTGAAATTGTGAAATATCACTATATATCCTATCTTATTACTAATTTATAGGCATCAGTTTGCAATTGCTGTATTTCATACGAATGCTTATAGTCTGATATGGTTTAATCACTGATTAAAGGTAACATGGCTACTCAGAATAAAAATCAAAACTCTTCAGTTTCCTTTGTTGTGAAATATTGCATAACTGTAATAGGGAGGTTTCTCTACAACAGTCTGGTGCTTCTCTCACCACTTTGAAAGCCAACGCTGTCCTTCTGAAGGAGAAATGCTAAATATTACTTAGTGCCACATGTAGCCCCTGCTGTCTTCTCACTGTTGGTCATTACTAAGTTATGCCTGCTATTGTATCTGGCACTCACTCATATGGCCCTAACCTTGGTTGTACAACATGCCCCTGTGGCTGTTTTTTTTTTCTATAGCATTCAGGATGTATGAGAAGCTGATATAAGGCAGTTAAAAATAAAACCACTGCAGCACAGACATGACTTAAAGCTCTTTAGACTTTTGTCAGAGTCTGAATCAGAACACCACAGCACCGTCTTTCTAGATACTGTATGTTTGTGATGCCATTTCTAAAAACTCTGAGAAAGACAGCTTGCAATAGGTGACTAAACTTTTAACATTTATGGATAACACTGTAGGTGAATAGTGTCTGAGGGTGGGACAGAAAAATACTCTGGAAATACCTCTAAAATGCTTTTGGTGTCCACAGTATCTTGTGTCTGTTGTAGGCAAGTTTGGGAGGAAAAGTGAGGCTGATGGTCACAGGAGCAGCACCTGTATCTGCAAGTGTACTTACCTTCCTGAGAGCAGCTCTTGGCTGTCAGGTGAGTTTCCTGGCCTTAATCCTAAAACCTAAAGATTCTACTACCTCATTTGAGCTTTGATGTTAGAGCGTTTCTAGTAGTCTATTTATATTATTAACTCTTTCTGGCATTCTTCTTGGAGGCTACACAAGTGCATATTCCTTTCCAGAGCTTTTCTGTCCCCTGGTATTTCTGTATTCATGCCAAAGTATTATAACTAAAGTAACCAACTGAACTGTCTTAAGATTAATGGGGGCTGCTGTAAGCAATAATTAATATTCTTGAATTAAGTTCCTGAAGTTTCTGGGAATGCTTAGAGAAGTATTCATAACTACCTCAGAGAATCTAATCAACATGATATTGTAGTAATGCTGCTTTGAAGATAAGACTGGGGAAAGTCTGATTTAACACACTGCATATATCTTCAGAGCCTCTGCAAACTGTATGTTTTTTTGAGGTAAAATATGAATAACAATGGCACAGGATGGAACAAATGTGGTGAAATATATTGCAAGGATAGAAAAGACTAAGATGTGTGGCTTCTGTGAAGTCTTGAAGTTGTTCAGTAGTGTTATAGTGTAGCAATGCATTCTGCCTGTCTTTTATATAATAATCACAGCACTGTGGTGGTGTACAGGGACTCTGTTCCCAGCTGTCTTGGACAAATCTGTCCTTAAATTATATGAATGAAGTTATTGCTAGTGTCACTGTTCTTAGATTCTTCTTCTTGCTTCCTCTGTTGCTTTCTCTTATGATCTAGACACAGCATGTGAAATTGAGTGAAACATAAATACTGGAACTGAAGTTGGAATATTGGCACTTAAAATTGTGTTGTGATAAAACTAAAATATAATGATGTTCTTTTTCTAGAAGATGCTGGGGATTTTGCTAAATGCAAATTTAAATAACAAAAGAGGCAAAATATTAACTTCATTTTAATGAAGAAACTATGTTGAAAAGTTAAATGTAATAATTTGATTTAATGTTCTAGTTCTATGAAGGTTATGGACAGACTGAATGCACAGCTGGGTGCTCACTGTCACTGCCTGGCGACTGGACAGCAGGTCAGGTGTTCAATAGTGTGCCTGTCTAGTAAATTTCAGGATGCTATAGAGGTCCCTGATTACATTATTAGTCTGCAGTACACCTATCATGAAGCATAAAGTTCTATTTTTCTTCAAGAGAAGTAAAAAACTTTGAAAGGGATCCCTTGAAGTTTGTACCCCTAAATAGCTAGGATAGCGTTGTCCTTGTAAGCTGAAGTGCATATAGGAGAGGGGAGGTCACAGTATCAACCCTTGTAATTTTTACAGGTATTTGCTGTGTATGAAACCACACTGGAAAATTAAATGGCATTTTTTTAATGTTAGATCAAACAGTCTAAATTTCTGTCAGTTGTTACATCTCTAGTCCCCTAAGTGAAATAATACTGATAATTGAAACTACAGTTGGACTTCTGCTACTTTCATATGTCCATAGAGCGAGGATTCTCATTATAAGAAAGCAAGCCTGAATACGTGGTTCAATTTGTAATGTTCCAGGGATATCTGAAGTTAATGTTTCAGTCTCAGCAAATTTAAGCTACTACTGTGCTGATACTGGTGTAGTGCATTACCAGCATTCAGTTTTCCATCTTTTTTTACTTTAGCATGTAACCAGCTTATTGCTTTAAGAACCTGACTAAAAAGCAGTTCAGATTATTGAAGTGTTACTCTATTTAATAGGTCATGTTGGAGCACCCATGCCATGCAGTATCATCAAGCTTGTTGATGTACAAGAAATGAATTACTCTGCTGCCAAAGGAGAGGGTGAGGTAAGTAACTATAAAAGGTCGATATGAGCCTCTTAGGAATTCTTAGTAAACATTTTTGTGTTCCTGAAATAACAAGGAACTGTCTGAGTTTAATAAAAGTGCTAAATGTGGCCTAAAATCAGACTCCTGTCTTGCATGCAGGCAGTGTCAGCTAATGACTTAGAAAAGCAAGATGGAAATTAGTGTATTGAAGAAGACAAAAAGCAGCTTACTGTGGGATAACAAATTACTATGTATTTATGGTTGTATGACCAACATCCCATCTTACAGCTGCAGAACAGCTGAGAAGCTACCTCATACTACATGTATTCTTTAGTAAAATGCTATCAGAGGGCTTCCCCCCCACCCCCACAGCCAAGTGCAGATTAGCTAATGCATATAGCTTGTTACTTAGCTTGTGATGTGTGAGATAGGTGATTTAAAGTGGCTGGAGCATTGTTAAGAGAAATTGAGATAAAATGCCAGGAAGGCTGCTAATGACTTGTGACAACAGCCTGCACATTCTTCTGAACTTTTTTTCTGCAACCTGCACAAATTGAACATGTATGTTTTACAAATTACATTTTGAGGAACTTTGTATATAATGCTATATACTGTTTTTTTCAATATTTTTTACAAGTAAAATATATATAGCTTGACCTTTATGTACATAAGTTGAACAGATGTCCATGTAGTATTTTATTTTCCCCAAGCCCTTAAAGCAAATTAACTGTGGTGTCTTTCATGCTTTTGAGAGGCCTTGGGGCATTTTGGGGGTGAGAAATCAAAAGTATCTTAAGCAAGTAATCAATTGACTGCAAGCAATATATAATCTTTATTTGTTTTGGTTGTAATTTGGATGACACCAGAGACCAATAATTCAGCTGTAATTCTCAAAAATACTTAAGGATTTAATTTGGCTTAGTGGTGTGAAACTGTTTGCAAGTGGGAAGCAATGTCAAGATTCCTTTGTCTTGTATTATCACCCCATGTTTAGTCTTCATCAGTAATTTTTTCTTCAAATATGCTTTTAGAGCTTGGTCTGCTAGAGGCAGGCCAATTGTCCAACTGAGAAACTGTTACATAGCTTTTAAATAAATTTCTAAAAATGCTTTGCTTCCACTCACTGTGAAGGTTTGCTGCATTAGGAGTTACTTTGAACTTGAATAAATATGGTAGCCCCTTAATATATCAGGTACCATCTTAGTCTTTTGGTCCTAACTTCCTCAGTGTGAACTGCTACTAATTTAGCAAACCAGTTTCACTGAACTGAAGCCCACAGACAGAGAATAGTTTCTTACTATCCTTTGCCTAAAATAGATCTTCCTCCTCATTGTCTATCAGAGCTTCTGCTGGATTAAACACTTCTAGTTGTACTTCCTGAGAGTAAGCTTTCAATATTTTCTGTTCTGTCAGCCTTGTTTTTAATTTTTTGCCAGTTATCCATGTTCAAGAAGGATAAATTTGTAAACTGAATTGCATATGCTCACATGCAGATGAAGGCTTAGTGACAGTTGGCAGGATACAGATAAATGGTTTGCTGTCTCAATGGAGAAAAGTTGTCACCTACTGCCCTCCTGTGACTGTAGGAGCCATAACAAATGAAATCTTTGATCAGTCAGCCTTTGACTTGACTGGGACAGAGTTCTACTCTGCTCCTATCCTCCCAGATAAGCTGTTTTATACCAGAAATTAGTTGGTTCTTACCTGTGACCAAACCAAGGTCTGTTGTTTGGTACCATCTCTACACAAGCATCAGAACCCTCACTAATACTCTGATCTCTCTCACATTGATAACATCTGTTTGCTATATTGTATTTTACCAGAATGCCTGTATTTTTATACTGAGGTAAGCACTGAAAATACTTGGGATGAGTTTTTCAGTAGTTGGTCTCTGAACTACATTAGTAATTTCCTGTAGTCTGAGATTTGATACTACTGCTTGAAGATTCTGTAGCCAGTTCCTTGCCCATTTTATAATTGTACTAATCCTCTAGACTAAGAGTTGGCCTAGTATTTTATAAGCCCCTATTGATATTTATTTGACCTTAACTTAAAATTGGGTTTTCTATCCTATTCTTCTAGATTTGTTCTAGAGTTCTGATACTATTCCAGAATTTGTCTCCTGTCATCCATGTATGCCAAGCCACTCCCAAGCTAATATGTCAGCTTGAATCCTTTGTTTCTGAGGACTCCTGTGTAGAGCTTTCAGAGTTTGTAGACTTCTCATTCCCCAACACTTGTGTGCAGTGGGCATCTTTAAGTTTTGCTTCAATCTTGTTTATCTTGCCTCTATCCTCTTTTTTTAAGGAGGTATTTTATTGTCCTGCTGAGCCTTGAATAACAATGGTCCTGTCCTTTTCCCCGCTGAAGAAAACTTACACAAGCATGGGTGTTCTAATGACTAGAAAATACTTGAATATAGGACCATCTTTGGATACTTCAGGCTCTGCTCCATGTTCCTGACTAGTTGCTTTACTTTTCTGTTATCTTACTGACAAATGCTCTACTAATTGTTTTAATTTTACTTGTAAGGTCTGACCTGATTATTTGGTAGCCTCTTCACCTATAAACCTTTAATCTTGTTGGTCATTTTCTCATACCATGTAAGCACCTTTTTTGATCCTGATAATTCCCATGTATCCAGTTAGATCCAGAGAAGTTGTTTTTAGTTTTCTACTTGGTACATAAATCCAGACAACCTTCCATTTAAGGTAATTGCACATTTCTTCTGTAGAGGAGTCTTGAGTGCTCTAAGCCCCAAGGTATTAACTGGTTTACTCGTGGACAACAAACGTGTGATTTGCTTGATATACAGCTTTTTCATAATTACTTTTCTCACAATGTTCCTGCTGCTTACCAAAGCTGAAATGAGCACATTTCCAGGCTGAGTGGTAATATTTCTGGATCCAGCAGAATTTCTTCAGATACATACAAATAAGTTTCCTCTGATAAATTCAGATTATTCAGATAGCAGGTAGGAACACTGCTACTAGGCTGGAAGAGAACAGATGTTTCCAGTTGCTTCTTATTATCCTTTATACCAATGGAAAATGTTCTCCAAAAACAATGAGTAGAGATTTCTGTACTGCATGAACTTCACCTTCTCTTGTTAGTGGAGGGTTATTGAGAACCACTGGAGAAAGCATTCATTGCAAATAGAGTTTAAATTTCCTTTATAGTATCATACATTAACAAATTACTGTTTTCAGGTGTGTGTGAAAGGGCCAAATGTATTTCGTGGCTATTTGAAAGATCCAGAAAAAACAGCAGAAGCTCTGGACAAAGATGGATGGCTTCATACAGGAGATATTGGGAAATGGCTACCAGTAAGTTAACTTACATAGCTGAAATGTCCTTCTGTAGTTATTAGCAGTAATTGAACAAATAAAATATAACATATTTAGTATTGAAAACCAGGAATTAGGTGAAAGAGAAGTACTTTTATGAGAAGGATAATTACTGTTGTAGATAAATCTGTGTGTCTGGAGCTAGAAGACTATTAGCAGTACCAATAGTTTAGGTTAGATGGGTGCAGAGCCTGTTTTCCTCAAACATTACTCTGGCTCTAGTACAATTTTACTGTACTAGTGTGGTATGCTTAAGCTGTGTAGATTGGATTTTCACTTGAAGTGCCTCTTCTGAGTGTTAATTCTGTCAACAGAATGGTACGTTGAAGATCATTGACCGGAAAAAACACATATTTAAACTAGCCCAGGGAGAGTACATAGCACCAGAGAAAATAGAAAATGTGTATCTGAGATGTGAAGCACTGGGTCAGGTGTTTGTCCATGGAGAGAGCTTGCAGGTAAGCATTCCTCAGGTAATTAAAAAAATTAATACAAGTAGAGACTGCAGAAGAGTCTTCCTTTCCTCCCTCCTCTGACCCTAAACTTTGGGACTAGAATCTGTTTTTAACGTTACACATTTGGGTTCTGAATTCACTTTCAAATCCAGCAATTCTATAACATGTTTCTGGATGTAGCTTCAGGCCAGGTGGTAGAGCTGGATTAACTTAACTGATCATTAATGACCGTACATAAGTTGCTAACAGTGCAGGGAAAATAAACAAAACAATATGTTCATTTTGTTGCAAGTGGAAATTGAAATGTGGATCTTAACAAGAGTGTAGTGCTCTTAAGTGCCAGCTTCTGATCTGCACTCCTGTGTTCAAGCAGCAGAAAGCTGCTGACTTTTACAGCACGGCCAGAACAGCTGTCTGAAACCTAACACCAAGTAGTAAGAAGTGTGTAGGAAGTAAAGTGTTAACTTTAAAAAAAGAAAAAAAAAAAAGCTTGACAAAATTTCCCTTTTCAGGCCTTCTTAGTTGCTGTTGTGGTACCTGATCCTGAGACTTTGCGCAACTGGGCCAAGAAAAGGGGATTTGAAGGCTCATATGAAGAGCTATGCAAAAACAAGGTGAGTCATATCTGACCACAGAGTTAGCTGTTTTGCATCAACGTTTTCAAGCTCTACAATGTATTCTTGTATCCACAGGATGTCAAAAAACACATTCTGGAAGACATGGTGAGGGTTGGGAAAGAATCTGGTTTGAAGTCATTTGAACAGGTAAGATGCTAGTAAGAACTGAACACAATCCTTTAAACTTCTTGATACCAGTAAAAAATGACTGCAGAAGCTGGTTGGAATTTGTATCTGGAAAACCTTTGAAGTAATGGGCTTTGTTATGATGTCTGGGTGATCTTTTTAATAGCCCTGTCTATTCCAAGGGTGCAGCTTGGCTAGTAACTCTTTACTTTCCAGGTCAAAGACATCGTTGTGCACACTGAAATGTTTTCTATTGAAAACGGCCTGCTGACACCAACACTGAAGGCAAAGAGACCAGAACTGAGGAAGTGTTTCCAGTCGCAGATAGATGAACTCTATGCTAATGCCAAAATGTAACTGAGAACAGAACGAGGAGAGTGGCACACGTCTGTCTACTGTCGGCCTTCATATCTGTAATTTGACTACAGCAAATATAGGGAAGGAATCTGTGCAATCATTAACTTGTACAAAAATGGGTACTTACCATAGGAACACTGAAGAAATGCAACACTGCCTTACTGTCAAGTTGTGTTGTATACTGTTTTTATGGTGACCTACAATTTCCAAAAAGAGCCTTAACTATAAATGGTAACTATATGTAAGTTATTTAAGACTTCCTTGGCCAAAAATGGGACTGTCCTTCACCAAGGAGCTAAGGTTTTCTTATTGCCAGTGTGTTTTGCTGTCTGCAGTGTATTTTGCAGTTGTCAATTCCACAAAGGGTTTGGCAGTTTTGAAAATGCCTCTAAGTATCTTGCATCCTCAGAAGGATTACTTAATATGTTAAAAAAACAAACAAACAAACCACAGCAAACCAACAAATGAACAACCACCAAACCAACCCCCTGCGGTTGTATAGCTGGTATCACAGCTTGCATTAGTCAGTGTTTTTTCTCCCTTCTTTTTATCTGCAGACAGTTCTGAGATGAACTTTTATAAGGTAGAAGTCAGTACTCCACCCCAAGGAGATGGATGAATACCTCAGAGTAAGTCTGCACGCGGTGGTCCTGCACTGAAAGTGTGGATACAGTTATTTTAGCACATGTAGCCTTTGCTACGTTAACACAGTTTCAGAGTGGTGCCAGCCCTGTAAATGAATAATAGATCATAACTCTGGCAAGAACACTAGAGACTTAAAACCAACACCATTCAGGAGGCTAGGCTATGCTAACAGCCAGGTAAACATTGCACCTGTACTAGCCACATTTTTCCCCTGTAATAAACATGTATTTAAAATGCATTTTTAAAAAATGTGCCAGGTTCTCCATAGGCAGAAGAGCTTCTGACATAACCTCTTAGTTTTCTGTGCTTCATGTATGAGCCACTGAGTATTCTTCACTGAATAGCAAAATAGGTCAGGTGTAAGGTTTTTGCCTGATGCTTTGCAGAAATTGGAAGTATTTAAATATGCCAACAGAACTGTGTGTTGGTACAGGATTAGGTGTTTGTTCAGGGATAAAAACCTAATTCCCAGATAAATTACAAAACAACTAGTTACCTTTTTGTTTGAGAAATCAGCAGAAATAAGCCTTATTACAGCATAAGTCTTTTGCTATCCTTAACAGAGTTGGTTTTGCGTTAGCATACATTGCTGTTTCCTGAAAACATGGATATATGTAAAATACAAGCACAACAAGGTTTGCACTAAGATTTGTGTGTGATTGTAATGCACTACTCTGTAGCATAATTTCATACATGTGTGCAATTAAGGTACACAAATCCAAGTCAAATGTTAGAGCAGTAGTTTGTTACATTGGAATTCAAATGTTTGCGTAGTGTTGGCTATTTCTATGTTTTATAAAACCAAAACAATTTTCAAAACCAATGAAGGAAACCAAAATAAATGTTTCTGCATTTCAATTCAGTGAAATGTTTGTTTATCAAGGGAAGGTACTGCTGACTAACAAACCAAGGTGTAATTTGGTAACTGACAAGCTGCAAAACTCCACTGCTACAAATGGAGGATAAATGCTGGTTGTTGACACTTTACTTTTGGAAGGTAACTTTCTGCTTTGTTCTGATATTCACGTGTAAGTTTCTGGCCAATATCTGTAAGAAAGGGATGGTGTTGTATGTAACTTGCTCCATGAGTATTTTTAAACAAAATCTTCTTTATTTTTTTTCTTCAGTATGGTTTCTGAGAGTTAGGTAGTATTCTTATCATCATCATAAACAACTTCTGAGTGAACTCTGGAGGGCTTTTTTTTTTTAAATTCTTATGCTGCTTTTGGGTGGTACTGGTTGTCTTTCCTGTGTGATCATTCTTCCACTTCCCCCCTTTTACTGTGCATCTGGCTTTAATTTGGTATGGTAGGAAAGACTTTATGGACAGATAGACCAGGGTAGATGAAGCATTGCCACCAAGACAATACGTAGAGCTCAGTGTTAACACAAGTTACTGTAAGAGAATAAGCACACTTATGTTCCTAGCCATGGTAGACTTTCTCCTTTTGAGTAATTTTATATGTTCCTTATGCATTTCTTCCCTGCTGAAGGACACGTAAACCGAATTTTTGTCACTTAATATAATATTCAAATATATGGGTGTGCTGCATGGAAAGACAGTGAAGTTGTCACCACACTTCTCCTGATGGAGATGATTGAGGAGCTGGATCTAAGGTCTAGATGAGGGGACTTAGTGTACCACCAAGTTGTGAGGCACTGTTGATCTGCTTGAGGATAGGAAGGCTCTACAGAGGGATCTGGATTGATGGGCTGAGGCCAAATGTATGAGATTCAACAAGACCAAGTGCTGTCTTCTGCACTTGGGTCACAAAAACCCCAAGCAGTGCTACAGGTTTGGGGAAGAGTAGCCAGAAACCTGCCCAGTGGAAAAGGGCCTGGGGCAATTCATTGATTGTCAGATGCACGTGAGCCAGCAGTGTGGCCAAGAAGGCCAACAGCATCCTGGCTTGTATCAGAAATAGTGTGGCCAGCAGGACTAGAGAAGTGCTTGTGCCCACCAGTACTTGGCACTGGTCAGGCCACACCTCAAATACTGTGTTCACTTTTGGGCATCTCACTACAGAAAGGACATGGAGGTGCTGGAGCATGTCCAAAGAAGGGCAACAAAGCTGGTGAAGGGTCTAGAGCACAAGTCTTGTGAGAAGAACCTGAGGGAACTGGGGTTGTTTAGTCTGGAGAAAAGGAGGCTGAGGGGAGACCTTGTAACTCTCTACAACTACCTGAAAGGAGGTTGTAGCAAGGTGGGGGTTGGTCTCTTATCCCAAAGTACAAGTGATACAACAAGAGGAAATTACCTCAAGTTATGCCAGGGGAGGTTTAGATTGGAAATGAAGAAAAATTCCTTTACTGTGAAAGGGTTGTGAGGCACTGGAACAGGCTGCCCAGGGAAGTAGTGGAGTCACCATCCCTGGAAGTGTTTAAAAGATGTGTATATGCGGTGCGTAGGGACATGGTCTCGTGGTGGACTTGGCAGTGTTTGGTTAATGGTTGGACTTGGTGATCTTAGAATTGTTTTGGTTGGAAAAGACCTTTAAGAATTATCACTACAGAAACAAAGCTATGCTGTAGATAGGCTGTCCTATGGCTTGTTACCTTTGGCACGTGGACTGCTACATGGGCTGGGTGCTATAGGCAGCATAAAGAGACCACTCTTCCTGGTAATCCCAAAGTGATATTTCACTGTGGCTTTGACTTATTTGGTGGGACAAAGGGTGTAATGGCTTAAAGCTGGGCTGGCAATTGAATGACAGATGCTCTCTATTGACCCCTCTCCTTACCCTCTATAGGGGAAGAAGTGAGATTAAGGGACAGAAATATGGGTTGGAAGCTAAACTACACAGTTTAAATGAAACAATAAATGATGAAAAGGAAAAGAATGTGACCACCAAGGCCCTGGAAAAGTCCTGGACTTGATTCCTGGAGTCAGCAGCAGATGGGAGCTGGGTGCTGGAATGCAGGGATTCAGGGACACGCTGCACGGATCAGGATCAAAGGCAGATGAATGGATGGAGTCCTCCCAGGCAGCCAGCCAGCCCTGGATGAAAAGAGCTTGACCCTTTTGATCCCTCAAATTTATTCCAAGTATGACATGTTTGGGATGGAATACTTCCTTTGGTCACTTGTCTGGTCTGCTCCTCCCCAAAGAAGGGTCACAGATAACCCCTCTCCTCCCAGCTGGTTCTGAAGCAGTGGCTTTGGTCCTACATACCATTCTCTAGCAGTCACTATAAGCACGGAGCATTATCAGGCCTAGAAGCAGTGACTGCAAGACAAGCTGTTCATCTGAGCAAATGTGACTACTTAGAAGAGACTTACCTCAAAAGGAAAATCACTGGAAAGAGAACTGGTTCTATCCTGGTTCAGAGCCCCAGCGTGGTGGGGCAGCAGCAGATGGTCTTTGTAAGAACACCCTCACCTGTGCATGAAGAGATGTGGCACTCCTCAGGCTTGCCGAATTGCTGTCCTTCCTGTCATTCTAAGGGACAGATTTGAAATTAACAAGTTTTCAACCTGAATCCTACTTGTCTTGGCACGCCCTTGTAGCATGTAAGAAACCAATTCAAAACACACAAGAATACAAGTTTGTGACCTGAGATGTCAGGTTATCGTTGCGGAGTTTGCCCTCTTCACCTGTTTTTCCAGACAGGCACGGACACGGGCGAGCAGCGCTGTCTGTCCCGTCACCCGTGCGCAGCCTCCGGGCGTGGGGCCCGGGGGGGGAAGAAGAAAACACGGCGGGTTCCCCGGTACTGCAGGTTGTAAAGCAGAGAGGATCGCAGCCCAGGCCGCAGGGGCGCCCAGAGGCAGCGGGGCCGGAGCGGGGCCGGAGCGGGGCCGGAGCGGGCGCGTCCCGGCGGCCCCGCCGCTCCCGCTTCCCCTTCCGGGCCTGCGCCGCCCCTTCCCGCCGCCCGCCCCGCGCGTTTGAATCGCGGCGGGAAGGCGGGAGGCGGGGCTGTGGCCGCCGGGTGGGCCCCGCAGCGCCGGGCCGGGGGGCGGGGGTGGCCGGGGGGGCCGGGCCGGGCAGGGCAGGGGGGCCCGTTCCGAGCCGCCGGGCCGGGCCGGGCCTGCACGGGCCGGGGCCGCCTCTGGGCGCCCGGCGAGGCGGGGCCTGGCCTGGTCGGCGGCAGGAGAGGAGCAGCATCTGTGAAGCGACGGTGAAGGCGTTAAAAGCGTTTTGCCGCGTCGCTGCCTTCCGTGCGCTGTATTTCGTGGGTGTCGGGCTGGTCTCACGCAGCCGGTTTTACTGCTTTTAAAGCAAGTCATGAATCGTGCGTTGAATTATGGAAGGTTTTCTGTCCCCCCTCAGGTTTCGAGGCAGCAGGCGGATTTGCATGGGGGACGACCTGCCAGTGGCTTCACTCTGCGTTGTGTGTTAAAGTGAATAGTGAAATGTCCTCGAAGAAAGCGAAGAGAAATCATTCTGGAAAGAAATCACTGGTGAGTTTTGCTGGTGTGAACAGAGCTGACGTGGCGCGGGTTTTGCTGCGGCCGCGCGGGGCTGTGCGGGGCTGTGCGGGGAGCGGGGCCGTGCGGGACCGTGCGGGGCTGCGGCGGGTGCGGGGCCTGCGGAGCTTCTCGTTCTCGGTGCTCTTCTAGGGAGCGCAGCATCAGGCAGCACGAGCTGCCGGCTTTCGAGCGGGGAAAGCTTTGAAGGCAGCCGTGTGAAATTCAGGAGAGCAGTTTACAGAGCACACATAGAAAGAAGTAAGAGGAAAGTTGCTCAGGGTGCGGGTGGCACGTTTACAGATAAACGTGCTCTTCTGCTCTGCAGAACTTCCTGAGTAAGGCTCGATTTACAAATTCCACCTTCACAAGAAGTTATGTGTAGCATTTTGTTTTCTTAAAGTGAGAATCGTTAAATTGAACTAGCACGGACAATAATGTAAAAGAGAGATGAAAGAAGAAATATTTAAAAGCCTGAGAAGAAAAAGGTCACAGATCATAGAAACCAGATACTGGACTGTTAATAATGTTTCTAAGCTTACATGCTTGGTTTTATAAAATAAATAGAAAGCTGATGCTGCAGCATAATGTCAAATAGCAGAATATAACTGGTTTTGCCATCTCTTCTCTTAGGAGAAGAAAAGCATAGCCTGAGGAAAAAACATATTCTTTAATTGCTTTATATCACAGAATCACAGAATCTTGGGGGTTGGAAGGAGCCTCGAAAGATCATCTAGTCCAACTCCCCTGCCAGAGCAGGGTCACCTAGAGCACATCACACGGGAACGTGTCCAGGCGGGTTTTGAATGTCTCCAGTGAAGGAGACTCCACAACCTCTCTGGGCAGCCTGTTCCAGTGCTCTGTCACTCTCACAGAAGATAAGTTTTTTCTGGTGTTTACATGGAACCTCCTGTGTTCCAGTTTGTACCCACTGCCCCTTGTCCTGTCACTGGACATATTGTAGCTCAGTAGTCAGTATGGTCAAGGTTAAATGTATTTTTGGTGAAATGTTTGTAAAATTCATTGTTATATTTCATCTGCTTTACACCTAAAACGCTGGATGAACTAGCTGTTAATTTCATATCCATCCAGGAACCCCAGACCAACCCCCGTCCTCACTGGAAATCGGTTCCACTTGAGGAACCAGATGTCTCAAGGATATTGAAGGTAGCAGAAGCAAATCAGCTTGAGGAGCTTGATGATTCATTTGGTTAGTATTAATTTCAGTGTCATTTAACATACGATTTTTATGAACAAACCATATGGGCAAAATATTTCAATGCTTACTTAGGGAAAGGTACAGTTTCTTTGCCAGGGAAAATTACGGGCAGGAGAGACAGAGGGTTTTTTGAGAGTGGTGGTGTTTCCTGCCATTGAGGAAGTAACAGGAATAATGCTGCAATACATGTGTAAAAGTTGAAAGAAAAATGCTGGCTGTTTAAGTTTTATAGTCTGAATGGCAGAATTTAATGCAATATAACACTGAAGTTGTGTAGGGTTTGCAATTTAAAAGGGAAGTTTAAGATCTTAAGTTACTCAATTAAATTACAGAGTGAAATGGTTTGCTATTGTAAGAGTATGTATGGCAGCAAGCTTAGGCATTAACAGGGATGTTGTTCTACTTAAAAGTAACATCATAAAAATATACTTTTTTGGTGAAGCGTTGAAACCACTTTCATGCTCCATGTTGGGCTTTTGCCTCAGTGCACTGGAGGAGAATCAATTTAGATAGAATAGATGCCCCTGTGTGAAGGTCTCTGTTACTAAATATATATAGTTCTTATATGTCAATGTTGGTGAGAAGAGTCTTTGAAAAACTGTAATTAGAAGATGTAGAGAAAATGCTAAGAGCTGTGTCTCTGGTGTAGTATTTATTACTTTGAGAAAATAAAGGAAATATCCACATAACTATAGAAACAGCGTTGAAAATGAGCTGTAAAGAACAATCTAGCAAAAGGGTTGACATGTGGGTAAGGCTGCCAAATTAAAGGCTCTTCTTTTCCTCACTTCTGTGGTGTGTGTTAAAACTATAAAAAGGGTGCCCACTAATGTTAATTAAGCCAATGCTGAATTTTTGTGGCAATTTTTGTGCTTGAAAAAAGAAATATATACCATGGTAGGCAGGCTAAAAGCTTAAGGTTCTCAGAGTTTTAATCTGTTCTGGTAGCTACCTTCAAGCATTTTACATTTACAAACTTCCTGTAGCAGCTGTAACTGTCATCTTATAGTATCCAATAAAGCAGTTAAAAATCCATCTTCAAAACAAACAAAAAGGTAAAATTTAGGAAGCAGTTGTTTAAATGTATAGAAGATTGATGTATGCCATAGCAAAGAGAGACTTGAAATAAGCTTTTAAAAAATGTTTTGTTGCTATATGTCATAGGTCTGGGCCAAGCTTTCTTGCACTTTTGGTTTCAGTTTGTAAATAAACAGGAGGTGGATGAGTACAGAAACTATGAAGCTTTTCACTCTATATTTTTTCCTAATCATTAAGTAACACTTCTACTGAGACTCCCTTTGCATTAGTGAGCAAAGCACAGAAATTCTTACTAAATGCTGAAGGCAGACAGTGCTAGCATGCCTGTGTTCTTTGCCTGTACAGATGGAACAATTTCCATACAGTTTATTTTCTGTTCTTACAGATCACCCTTTGCACAGCACGGCTGTGGATGCTTATGGAGAGGAGCATTCACAAAACAAGTCCCTTGGTCATGTTTCAGCTCAACAAAGGAAAAGTACAGGAAGAAGGTCTGGTGAAAAAAGAGAATTGCTGCCAGCATTTAATCTTTAGATTTTTAGATTAAATAGGAAAAAGTCTTATGTTTGTCAGGTTTCCAGACTGCTTATTAAAAAGATGCTTTAACTTAAAATTTCCCAGATGAGAAACCAAAATAATAAGTAAGATTGGGGAATGTAGAAAAGAAATGGGAGAATAAATTAGTGTTTAACTTCTGCAAGCAGTACATTGATTTAAGTCCTTTCCCCCCCCCAAATTAAATGATTAAAAAATATCTGAGAGATAAGAGTTAGTAATTTAAATGCTGGTGTCTTTAAAGTTAAAATGTTAAAAAATAGGTAAAAGCCAGATAGACTACATGTAACAAATAAAATAGTTTTAAAAGATCTTTTAATACAAATTTTAGTATGTTCCTCATTTGCTAAATCAAATCTGGTTTTACTCTGAAGCAGTTCTTATTTGAATGAAGCAGCAAGACAATAATAGAGCATTATGAGAGTGTGGGGTTTTTTGGGTGGGGTTTTTTTTTATTATTTCTAACCCAACCACTAGGAAAGCCTTCTCCTTTCCTACTAACATATCTTCAAAATAACATGGCTATCCCAGTGGTCAGTTACTAATGGATTTCTAATTGTCACAAGGGTTGCTGTTGAGGGATAAAGATTTTATTCCCTTTATATGCCATTTTCAACTTCGTATGTAGTTGATTTAGGAGACACAAACTGAATGACAATACAGTACAAAATGTCCCCCAGAGCCTAAGATGTTTTTGTTTATGTGGTTGAAGATTCTTTCTCAGGATGTAGTGGGTTTACATGTGGATATTTTTCTTTTCCTAGTAAAAAAATGTGTTGCTCGACAACGTCTGGTGATGATGATCAGAAATCCAGCACAGCTGATCCTGAAGATGAACCCCTTAAGGAGAATGTGGTACAGAGAAAGTTGCAGGAGTATATCAGTCAATTTAACTTACTTCATGCCATCCCTGCGTTAGAGAGTAGGGGAGGGCAAGACCTTTAATTTGTTTCTTGGTACTTCCTTAGTACTGAATTGTGTCCCAGATAATTAATCCTCCAAGCATTCTTGTGAGGTGGCCAAATGAAATGCTTAGAGTCATCATGTCAGTGGGGAGTATATTAGCCAGTTGTCCCTGTGACCTGTAGCCCATTCTCTTGCTCATTTTGGATTCTGTTCTTATTTCAAATATTTCTGTTATATCTGGAATATATATTCTTAAAGAATGGCATAGTAAATGAATATAAATCCCTTATGCTTGTTCAGTATTGAAGAAAGGACATATTTATGAAAGAATTGCATTTTTTTTATTGATAAAATTAATTTTTAATATATTAGAATTAGACAAAAAACACTTGTTTTTTGACTGGCACACATAGACTGCAATTAATGTAAAGTGCTTTTGGCTCACATAGCACTCCAGGCACACAGAGTAAGAGTTAACTCTCTGCAGATCTGGGAAAGCAGGCCTGGGATAAAAGAAGATATGCCATAGTTTGCACAGAAGTTTTTTTACATACTGAAATTCATTGGAATTGTAACATTCAGTACAGAACTGTAGTCTTCCATCAGTAAACTGAAGCATTCTTGTGGAACTACTGCTTTGTGTCTGTGTGACAAAGTATAAGTAGAGAAAGGATTGGGACAGAATGTGGGTGAAAAAGAAGGTAAGGAGGCACTGTTGATCAGAGAACTGTCAGTACAGGGTGAGGGCTGTGCTGAACTGAGGGGCCTTCTGCTCCTTAAAATGTTCCTCCTGCTGCACGGCCAGTGGCTGAGGTGTCAGTCGGACAGTCAGGCAGCTGCTGCCCCCCAGCAGTGCTACCACTGTGCTGCATTTCTGGTGAAATAACCCTAAGAAATGTGACTGATGGTTCAGTCATCAAAGGCTGAAATACTGTCCCATGTTCTGCCTACTTGCCATCTCTTAGAATTTTAAATTAGTAAACCTAGGGGTTGTTTTTTTAAGTTAATCTGCTTTTTGTATCACAGAAGGCTCTGAAAACTACTGAATTCCAGGCAAAAAAGAAGCGGCCTTCAGAGGAGAATATGTCAGATCCTTCTGGTAAGGTAGACCCTTCAAAACTCCCATATGGCTTTTCCTCTTTCAACATGAGTGCTTTTCCACAGCTTAATGGTTTTCACTTCCGAGACATAGCAGCATAATGCTTCTAGAAATGGGAGGTTTTCGTTGCAGCTTTGTTCTGGACAATCTAGACAATTAGCAATGGCTACATCATGGAGCTCCTGTGCCATGCAGCTCTCATCCCCATGGTTTGCATCCCTGGACTTGCCTGTTACTCCCCTGAAGGGGTAAAGCACAGGTCTGCATTATCCCTCCCATGGGTACAGAGCTGTAGGACACTTGAGTATGTCCCTTCATCTGGAAGCCTGGAGCACCAGGCTGTGGAGCAGAGCTTGGAGTGCCACTGACTTACAGTGTAGGCACAGCTGTTAGTATAGAGACCTTTGAGATAGGGAACTTCAAGACAGTGGCAATTTTTGGTATAGAGAAACTGTTTCTCAGTTGTCATCTTGCTTCCTTTGAACTGTACCCAGTCACAGTCAAGTACTAGAATTACATTTGGGAGTGTGTGAAGAAACATGGTTTAAGGTTTTGTGGAATTAGCTAATAATACTATTGCAAAGTTTAAAGAAACATATATCACTTTTTTTGAGGCATATATGGTATTAGTACAAAATGTATTCAAATACAATATAACAACTCATGATTCCTTAAGGAGTGCAGGTTGCCCAAACTCAGGCAAGTTGTTTTAGTAGCACAAACAGCTGTATCTACAGCACACTGTATAGTTTGTCATTTGATGTAATTATGTGTTCTGGACTTGTCTGAAATGATGAAGAATAAAAAATAAGTTGTATGTAATAAGTTGTATATAATTGATCATCCAAAGTCTTAAGTATCTCCAGATAAGTCTGTCATAGTTGCTCAGCCAAAGACACATTCAATAGTTGGTATTTCTCTCTTCTCAAGTTTAATTTTGATATATTAATAACTTTTAGATGGTTATTTTAATGGTGGGCACAGTAACTTTTCTGTTGTTCTAGAATACGTACCTGAATTGTACAGTGCTTATCTTTGTTTTGTTGTTTCAGTGGATAGCCCATGTTCTGTACAAGTTTGGTGTCCCAAAGAGATGAAGAGATCTCCCAGAGATATTACAGAACTGGATGTTGTTCTGGCTGAGTTTGAGAAGATAGCAGCAAATTACAAGTAAATATTCTGCTTCCCTATGGCTGAATACGCAGAGTTTTTAAAAAATAAAATTACCCGTGTTTTTGCTAGTGAGCTGTCCTTTAGGGAATGCAGTAGTGCCTGGTTACATTCTGATGTTATTTTAATGATCACTAGGTTTCTGTGATACAAATATTTCTCATATGTGATCTTCAGGTGGTCTCCAGGAATTTGGTATTTTTCCAAACACAGGAACAACACAGGTTATGTTTGTCAATGTAGAAATTAAGCTACTGCTAATACGTGAAAGATCCGCACTTGCCTGTGCTACTAGCTGCTGAACGCTGGGTTTTATTCATTACTTAAAGGAATGTTTTTGGATGAGATTTCTCCTTTACTAAACCAAATGTGTTGTGTTTTGTCCCCCTGACTTCTCCAGACAAAGCATAGAATCAGACACTTGCAAAAAAGCTATCAGTGGCTTCTGTTCTGCTTTCAAGGACCAAATCACCGATCTCGTAAGTACACCATAAATAAAATCAGTGTTGTGGTAGTGATTATAGAGCTGTGTATTACGTTGTAGTCAAAATGCCTATGGTTTTACATTGTCCTGTTCACCTTTATTTTATGATACTTGAAATTTTCTAATCTCTTGTCATGATAAATAATATTAAAATGGTTTGTTTTGTGCAGCCTCTGTGCTGGCTTTTATGAGAATTGTCTTTAGACACAGCACTGTTGTCCTGCAAGTACCTTGCAAAATGTTCAGCTTTTGAGAATAGGGAAGCAATAGTATTTGTCATGTCTAAAGCACTGTGTAGTAAAACTGGAGAGCTGGAACAGTTGAATGAGCAAACACTGTTTAAAAAACTTACAGACTAGAGTTCTACAAGGTTGATGATTTAATCTTTATACTGTGTCTCAGTGTTGAGGCCTGGCTAAGGCCTCTAACATAGATCAGGGAAAAGAATCCTTTTTTAATTAAGAGTTTGAACCTAACTGTAAAAAGCTCATTAGCTTAGAAGACTAACATTTTTTCTCACTGATTACGAGTAAAATTCAACTTGTAGGAGCTGTGGTAAGTCCAGTGGATAAGTACTAAAACTGTAGTTCTGAGAGATTTAGAATTACTAGAGCTTTAGAATTACTAGATTTATACATTTTACATAAACTTACAGAAAAACTGTGCTAGATAGTATTATGCTAATTGGTACAAGGAGTGTTAATTGCACCAACTTGTGCAAGATGACTAGTTTTGTGGAACAGTCTTCCTCTGGCATGAGAAGAAAGAATTGACACACAACTGATACACTTGTAGTCTTCCTTTGAACTAGTGTAATGGGTTTTTTTAAATAGCTTTTTGTTATTCCAAAGTAATTCTTGCAACAATGTTTTTAGGAAGATAGGGATGAAATCAAGATCCATAGTCAATCTGTAATTCTTTTTTTCCTCTGTAGATAGTGGACATTCAGGAATTAAAGAATACGAAGAAAAAAAATGCTAAGGTAAATACATATATATCACTGGGTTGTACAGCATATAGAGGTGGTTATTGAAATGTCAAGAAGTTGACTAGAAGAAATAAAAAAAAAAAAGAAATCACAGAAGTGGACTGTACTACAGAATGAGCTGCACAAATAGAGGATGAGGAACCACCAGATTTTTTCTGGAAATTATCTGAGTAAATATGATCGATTGTAGACTCCATACAGAAAGAAAAAAGAAGGAATGCATGTTAGGATGTGGAGGTATCTATGGATGTTAATTAACATATTTGTTTATTTATTTTAATGAGCAGTGGTGAGGCCTCTGGAGAGCAAATTAAATATTGAGAGTTAACCTTTAAGAAACTCAGATGAATATAAAATCTAGGAGAGCAGCAAAGATGGTGACCTGTGAGAGTAGAATTTGATTGCTTTGTTTAAAGGAGCTACATTCCCTAGATATGTGCAAACTTTCTGTTCAGAGGAAGGCAGTTCCCCTGTTCATTCAGAGCAAGTAGTAGGTGACTGAAAATGTGACTGAGGATATCAACAGGAGGAGGAACTAGTGTAAGAGCAGAAGGATATTGGAGTGGTTTCATCAGGAGAAGTGAATCTCCTGCAGCAAAGGGAGATTCAAGAGCAGGTTTGGCACTGTGTGCTAGAGGCCTTCTGCCCAGATGAAGCTCTTCCACAAGCTTTTCGGTGACAAAATAGCTTTTAACAAGTCAACAGCATATTTATTCTGGCAAGTGGCCATTAATGTGCTCAAGTCTTGTTAATTTCAGGTAGATATAAGCTACTCTGCATGTGAAATGAACATTTGAATACACATCTAGCATTCACAGCCACTCGGAGTTACCTTCATTTTGCCTCGTATACATTAGTTTAAAACCAGATTTGCAGTTGCTAAATTTAAATTTATTATTAGCTTGGTTTTTTTTTATTGGATGTTGTATTAAAGAAAGCTTAATTATGCTCATCTCCCTGGGCATGGCAATTGGACTTAACATACATTTCTATTAGCCTGCATTTTTAAAACAGAAACAAACAAAAACCTCCCAGCGTTGGTCATGTTTCGGTTCAAAATGTCACACACTCCTCTTGTATGCTCATAAATCCAACGTTCCTGAAGAGAAATTTTGGATGGTGGTGACAAGTCTGACATTTTAAAGAGCTTGAAAGTGGTTGAAATACAAAGTACGACAGCTTATAAGGTCTGATATCTCACAATCTTCCACACCCAGAATCAGAAGTATAAAGCATCAAAGAAAAAAAGCGAATGAAATTTTAATTGTTTGCCTTTGAAGTTACAGACACTGTTTCAAAGGCTTTCCTCACTATTTGTTTCAGGTAATAACAGACATCAAAAAGAAAAGGCAGCAACTCTTGCAACTCAGAGAAGAGCTAATTGGGTATGTTTCTAATAATGAACAGTAAAAGCCTGAAGAGCTTAAGGAGTCTGCTATTTTTAAAGTAACTGATTTTGTTCTTCCAACTCTGCTTCTATTCTCTATTGATTTCTGTTTTGGCAAAAGCTCCAGTTAACCTCTCCGTTCCATATTTCAGTTGCCTTAGATAGCCATTCTTGCAACTTCACTTAGGTAACTACTAACTGGTGTTTCAGACCGTATGTTCACAAGAAAAACACTAATGTTCCCCTGGAAATGCAAAAGTGATGAATCATAAATTTACAAAGCTAATACAGAGGCCTTTTTTGGTTTAGAGGTGGGAGAATGTCCTTCACCTCTGCAGACTGGCAGGGATACCGCTGCATACATGGTTTGCTTCCATCTCATGTGGCTGCACAATTCCCCTTCTCTAATTTGGGATGAATCTTAAGTATCACTGAGATACACAACAAAGAAATTACGTACTTTGGAGGAACCGCTAGAGTTCCCTAAATCCAGTGGGTTACTAGTGACAAGCTTTATAGTGAAGCTGGTTAGACATTAGGAGAAAATTGTTTAGTGTGAGGGTGGTGAGCTACTGGCACAGGTTGCCCAGGGAAGCTGTGGGTGCCTCCTTGGAAGTGTTCAAGGCCAGGTTGGATGGGGCTCTGAGCAACATGATCTAGTGGGAGGTGTCCTTGCCCATGCAGGGGGATTGGAACTAGATGATCTTTAAGGTCCCTTCCAACCTAAACCATTCTGTAATGTTAACTCTGTAGGGAACCATGGGCTTGGATCTACTAAGGCAGATTAAAAGGCATTTCTCATTGGCCATGAGAGTCTTGGGTTTTTTTTGCAGTACTGTGGACAAACTTCACTCCAAGAACTCATTCAAAGCATCTCGCAACATGGGTTTGAACATCCTCAAAAGACTGAAAGCTGTCTTCTCATTTTTTAATTTGTTGTGTTTTCATCCTTTGATCATTTAAAGACATTTTTGCTGCAAGACTGTTAAATAAAAATGGCTGTTGATGCTCAGTTTTTTGAGTGCTAATTTAACAAATCGAGCTCTGGTTTTCTTAGGCAGAGTAGTAATTAGTTTGTAGTTCCTGAGTGTGCTTCAGTGTAAGCACTGAAGACCTCAGCCTGCAAGCAGGTGTGTGCAGGAGCAGAACACTGGGTACTTAAGAAACTTCACTTGAAAAACTTAATTGCTTAAGAGTGAGAGTGGTTATTTTGTCAGACTCAAAAGTGAGATGTGAGAAAAAGTGTAGGGGTTTTTTGTGGATTTGGAGCCATGCTCCTGTTGAAATATGCTAGTTAGTCTAATGAAACAGTAGGTAACACTAACCTATGCTTTGTATATCTGACAATCCTTTCCTTTGAGGCTTCAGAGGAAATATGTTTGTAGTTACTCATGAAATAAAGATGCAATATAGTTATCAAACAAAGCCTCCATCTTTTTCAGAGCTGAACAACAACTGATAAAACTACAAAGAGAATATGCAGAGATCCAGGAAAGGAAAACTTCCTTGAGGCAAGCAACTGAATTACTTACTGATTTAAAGGAGCTACAGCAAGACTGTTTGGATTATAGAGAAGAAAACCCAAAAGAAGAAGTGGTAGTAAGTACATATTTTGTGTGTGTTTCTGAACTCTTCTGGATCAGCCCCTCTGTTTGTTTTTTTTTTTTCCCTGGACACATGAGCATTTCTCTTAATGTTTAACTTACACTGAATAGCAGTATTTTGTTCATTGTCTTTGTGGAAGCAACTTGAGAACCACTGCTGTAACTGTAATGCAGGATCTCTCTTTTTTTGGTGTCATGTTAAAAACTGAAGTATTTCAGAGGGGATTTTGCTGTCTTGTGTCAAGGAATTCAAAGGACAGAAGCAGAATGGTTCTCCTCAGGTCTAATATTTTTTAATAGAAATTGAAGAAAGATTAATGGTGACAAGTAAACACTTTCTTTTGCTGCTATTGTTGAAAGGCAGGGAAAGCTCTGGAACTTGCCTGTCTGTTCTGTAAGGTGTTTAATGCTAGGAACCACACTTGTATTTCATGACCAGATGAACTTCTCATGTAGTCTCAGAACTCCTTTGCCTTTACCATGGCTCAGGACCTGCTGTGGTGGTTTCTGTAGACAGTGCTATGTGTCTGCCGTGTGTGAGAAAATTCTGCCATTTCAGAAGACCTTAAAGTTGGCTCTTCTTCCCTTTGAAAAATCAAATGGCATCATTTCAGATAGAAAAATCATCTACTTATCTGTATTTGTTTTCCTCTAAGATTTAAAAATGTTGCCTTTATTTCCTTAACAACAGTATGGAACTTCCAGCCTACCTGCTCTTCTGGTGGAGTCACGGAGAATTCTAGGAGCAGAAAGACACTTTCACAATATTAATATGAAACTGGAAGAGGCTCTGGCTGTACAAAGAGGAAAGTCATCAAAGAAACATTAAGTATTTTTTAATCAACTTTTGGACATTTGTTAGGAACATCCATTAGAATGGTCAGTGCTTAAAACTTGTTTAATCATTGTTGCTGTATTTTGCTTCAGAGAAGTCAGCAGCTTAATGAGAGACTCTATACTGTCAGATGGTCTGTGTGAGAACTTACTCAGATGGTCAATGAAATTAATAAAACAGCAATTTTAGTAAAACTTGTGCTCTGTTGACAGTGTCTGTTTCTAATCTTAGGCTATTAATGTGATATTGAAAGCAATATATACTTTTAAAAGAGAACACACAGACATTGGTTAAAACATTGTTAGACAAATCTTTTTTATTAAATTTGTATTTTAAATAAATAATTTTCTTCCACTTCTGGAAGTAATCTATCTTACTTGGCTTATCAGTAAAACTCAGACATACAGCTAAGAAAAGAGACACTATACAGAAGCCAGTGTTAAAAGTGCTTAAATTTGCTGCAGCATTCATGACAAGTTTTCAGTCCAGTACTCTTCAGTCCCTGTGTAATCTTTTGTGATCACCTTGTGCTTGCCAAAGGTGCCTAGCTCTCTTCTTTATTGCACGTGTCCTGTTTCCTTAAAACTTCCAAAAGAACTTCATCAGGAATTTCTTCCATGTCATAATTCAGACTATCATTTGCAGCTTCAGCTAGTTCTACATCTTCAGTAGCTTCTAGGAGACAAGCATCATCGCTTGCATCGTCCCACTCACTGTCTGACAACAGGAAGTTTTGAGACAAGCTTTTTTCTAGAGATTCTGAGCTTTCTGTCAAGTCTGCTGCATTAGAATGTGGTGTTACTTTTTCTTCTGTGTTCCCCCTTTCATCCGTCAGTGTATATTCTTCTTCCTTTTGGAAAAAATATTACTATTTAGTCCATGTGAAAATGGCCTTCATGCCTTTAACTGCTCTGGCCGGAAAGCCTGAAACTCCTCCTGTCCTATACAATGGATCCCACAGAAAGCTGGCCAACAAGACAGATTTTCCAGCAGGTTAATTTATAACCATGAAATCTGTAAGAGCCAATTTTCATTGGAATAGAAATCTGCTGTTTTTCTAGCAAAATACAAGTAGTGTGTTATATACAGCTTCTTAAAATCATACAGGTCAAAACTGATTTCAGTGTCTCTTTAAAAATCCTGTCAGGATCTGAAAATGCATTTCAAGTTTACTTTCCAGGAAATAACACTTAATAGCTATTGTTCTGCTTAAGCAGAGCTTAACGTGCCAATCTGCAGCGTGAAAATTAGAAGCGAAAACTTAAGAGTTTGACCTCTTTGCAACTTTCATTGCCTACTCAGTGAAAAAGCTTTTATGTTCAGGGCTTAGAATCTAGGTGCAGTATCAGGTTGGTTTAAACATTGTACCCATGTGGGTAAACATAAACTGCTTTAATACACTAAATGGAGTTAAGTGAACAATGCTGAAGGTCACTGATGCAAATCTGACTGACTCAAGTGTTCCAGGAGCACTTCTATTTAGCTGGCCCAGCATGTAGTCAAACATGCACATCAGAGCTTAACTTGGACAGTTTTTCCATTCTGCACCTGCAGTGGTCTTGTGTTTTATGCACTGGGAATTGCTGTTCAGACCAAACCAGAAGAAAATATTTAGTCCCAGGTGAAGTAAGGCTATTCAGTAACTTAGCTTTATCTGTGCTGACAATTTTTGTGCTAGATCTGCTGCTGGAGAACTTAAAAAGAAATATATGGAGCTACCACACCAGCACAGTTGTTCTGGGGACTATTCTTCACCGGTGTAAGTAACAGACTGCACTAGTGGGGCTTTTCAGTGACTCCCAGAGGCAGCTTTACTCACCAGAGCTTTACCACAGCAATAGGACAAAAACATACCTCTTTGAAAAGAAAAGGGAGACGTAGCTGAGGTGGCAATGGAAAACCTAAATCAAATATACAGCATTAATTAAAGTTAACATTCCAAAAAGTATTAAGTGTAACTGCTTTGAAATCTCAGAATACATACTTTGTGATTTGAAGTTACTTTCTCTGCAGACTGGATCATGACATTTTTGATACCAGACTTCCTTCTTTAGATCTACCAGAATCCTAAGAAAGAAACAGTTCAGTTGTTAGTACATAAGTGAAGTGAATGAATGCAATAAAGAACTCACACCAGTTTGTTTGTCCCCATATCTACAGATATTGCTTTCATACTCTGACATACTTATTACATTCCTGTTTTGCACAGTCTTCTTTCTTTCAATAAACTTCAGGCTTCTTAACTTAAAAAATATATTTCTTACAAGACTAACATTTGAAAATGAAATGTAGTCAACTTCATTACATTGAGCTTGGAAGAAAAAGTAATTCAAGTAACTTAAGTATATGGGAACCAACTGTAAGGTAAGATTTTGTTGCTGCTGTTACAGATAATTTAATTATAAAAGCCAGATAAAATCACCATTTCCTGTCAACTGATGAGACAACCCAGATTTTTCAGCTGTGCTTTAGAAACACGAAGCTTCAAGCAACTTGCTTGAGAAATACCAAGTTCATCTGGTGTAGTGGAATTTTTTTTATACCTGTATTTCTCAAAACCACATTTCTTCAGTTATTTCCAGTGTTATGTAGACTTATTTTGAAGTTCAAATATTTCTAATTGTATACTGCAATTCTAATGTCATTTAGAAAACCTGACTTTTCAACACTTATTTTGCTAGAACTAGTAAGTCTGAGCTCTTGTAGAGGCACTGGCCAAATTCACCTTGACTGAAGTGATGGCAAGAGTTACCTTTGCCATTTTAGTAACATAAGAATGTAATTTAAGATGCACTGTAAAGGAATTTAGAAGTGGTCTGTTTACTTTCTCTTATTTCTGATTGTTCAGCTTCCTAGCTAAAAGTAACAAATCATGGTACCACTTAACAGCTTTAACATACTCTGACTTGTATGTTAGTATGTTTAGACACATATTTTAAAAAGCACGAAGATTTCTTCACAGAGATTAAAAGTGCAAGTTCAATTATCACAAAGTAAATTTGGGGGAGAAGTTGCTTTTTTTAAAAAAAAGGGAACAAAAACCCATTATATCCCCACAGAGTGAGAAGAGTAGAAGCTGTAGCAGATGCTGATTCTATCCATACGTTTTGTTTTTATAGAATAACAGTTGAGCAGGAAAATAAAATTGTTTAAAGTGAATAAAGAACGTACATTATATTGTTACTTTTGTGAGCTCTTCCAATATTTTCACACCAACGGTAACCAGAAATATCATATACAAGTATTTCTTCCAGAGAGAAATAATTCCATCGTCGTATCCCTGGGGAAAAAAAAATTATGTCTTTAAAAATACTGCTGTGGAATACTAATTTTTAAATAGTAAAGGGGTCTTTACCTCCTTGCACCCCATCTTTGTTAACCAAAGAACGAACAAAAGAATCAATTTCTGGATATGGTGAATCCTGATAACCTTCCATGGAATCTGTAAAACCAAGACCACAGATACATATAATTATTGGTTTTGTCACTGTAATATGTAATTGTTGCACATTATATGGACGACAGAAAATGTACAGAAATCACACAAAATCTTTAAATAAAACCAGGAATAAATCCAGTGTAATTTCCTGCAGATACTGAAACTGAACACCCCTCCCACAAGGTACAGGGGAACTGGGACAAAGCAGGACAGCTATGGGAGCAGGAGGGGAGGGTAAAGGGCATCCAAGCACTGCAGAGCATCCTGCATTCCAGCAGTATTCCACCCCATGCAGAAAGCTAGCAAAGCAAAGCTCTCCTGGAGCTACTCAAGTGTCTAAGTCACAGCACATCTAATTCAAGAGCACTTTCTATACAGTAGAAAAGGCTTGAGGTACCTCTACTGCTTCTGGTAGTTTTACTGTTTATAAAAGCAGACATTTTCCTCTCCTCCTCTGAAAAGACAGATGACAGGACTTGTGTGTCATCCCTCACTCTGAAGAGAGATCACAAGGGAAAATATGTGATTCTTGCAGCCTACCACAGTATGGCAGAACAGGACAAAGTCCTGGGCAGCCTGCTCTAGGTGGCCCTGCTGGAGCAGGGTGGTTGGACCAGACAAACTCCAGAGGTCCCTGCCAACCTGAACCAGGCTGTGATTCTCTGCACTACCCTTCTCTACCCCAAAGCACTTTTTCGTCTCGTTTTGATGGTTTCCTCTAACTCCTACCAGCAGAGGGCATGGCTTTCTCCTTCTGTACAGCAAAATTCGGTTCCTGCCAAAAATCCCAGGAACCAGCCATTTAAAGACTAATTTAAAGACTGCAGTACTACTCCTGCAACATTATTTGCTCTAGGTGTAATAATTCAGCATATGCACTCTGGGAAAGTTTTCACTGTATTTTTCTTCTTTTCCTTGCTGTATTACTAGCCAGATGATCACACAGCAGAATTTCTCATCCATACCGATGAGACTCAGCCAATACGCTACACAATTTATTCTACAGGGCTCCTGGCATTTGTGCAGGATAACGAACATGTCAGGATATTAAAAAAAATGATGTTACAACAAACATGTTTTAATAAAAACATTATAGGTAATATCATAAGGATCAATGTACCATTTTAACCTCCTTTCTGCTACAGTAATGATAATTTTAAGATACAGTCAGAGCACTGCAAGATGTATCAGGGGTTTAGAGTAGATACAGAAAACTTGATTATTATATATACTAGTATCCACCCTAATTATGGTTACATTTTGAGTGTGTGCAGACAAGTAAGGCACAACTCAGAAGCCGTACCTCATGTTGTGTTCTTTAAACATTTCAAGGTAGGCTTAAAGAAAAAACAAACCTGCATCCCAGTAATTTTTTTCTTCAAAACCAAGGAATTCTACGGGAAACTCCTAAATTACACTGTAACCACAGTCATTAAATAACTGCCCATTTATGGTAGTTATTTCTAACTGCTGCAAGACAAAAAAAAAACCCCACTAAAGTATGTATTTTAAAGTATTTTCACTTCCACTGGAATGAAACAATTACCTGATGTTGCAGATCAAAGAGGAAAGAAAATACGCTTCTTCCAGGGAAACACTGTCTTCACAGTTAGGGACAAATTTATTATCCTCTGCTATCTTCAGAATCACATTTTTTCCTGCTTTTGATGATTTATACATCCGGAAATTTCTATTCCTTGTATAAACTCCTACAGAAAAACAAATACTTCTTAACATAACAATGCTGCTAGAATTTAAGATACTGAGTATGTGTTAATTAATTTTCCTTAGACCCAGCTGGGGGTCTAATGAATGGACAAAAAAAACTTGCTGACTTCAACTCACCTCCCATAAAAGAAATGCAACAAGAAAAGATCATGCACTATTTGTGGGTTACATTTCATTTTCATGAAGATAAAAGACCTCATAAAACAATAATGTCACATCCCTTTCTATCATGGCAGCCTCACAATGTAACTCAGTATTCCAGCTATTTTAATTTTAGCCTTCCAGTTTTGAACTCTAACATAACCATCCTCCATATTTAATTGGGACTAACATCAAATTCTTAAAAGGTTAAAAATTTAGTTTTCTTTAATTTCCATTCATGATTATGTTTGAATGGATTTTAATCAGTGGGTGTGAAGTAGGGCCAACTTTGGGCCAACATTTCAACAACTCGGACATACTGAAGAGGCCAGCAGTAACACTGACCCTGAATGCCATGAAAAGAATTTGAAGGAGTGGGGGTTCTTCAGAGAAGTCTGAGAAAAAACAGTCCTTAAAAACCTAAACCACTGCTGTACAAAAGAGTGCTAAGCTATTTTCATTTCACTGAGATGGGGCAAAAATGCAGAGAAACCAGATACGGAAATGGAGAAAGGTGCAGCTATAAAACTTCAGACTGACTATGGATGTTGTGCTTCAGATTTTAAACATTTTAATACCACGAACAGGCTAAGCACAACTGGGGCATGACGTGCCCAGCCCCAAATTCTGACATTAAAACCTAAAAACTGCCACTCCAAAGTGGGGAAGAAGGCTTAATTCATGCATGCAGAACAATATGGAATGCCACATCTGTAAGACCCTGTTCCACAATCAAGCAACTTGCCATTCAACTGAAATTGCCAAAATGCAATACATACCACTCTCTTTTAATTTAAATAGGAGCACCAAGTCCAGATTTAAGAGTGTCCTCAAACTTCAGAACAAAGTGATTAAATGTAGCAGTATAGGAAGTGCCATGGACCAAGAATCTAAGGCTCCTTTAAAGTACAGCATTTATGAGGACAGTTTCAGCACATTATATTTGGTTTAAATTCTGACCGTGAGCACAAAAATAGAACACTGTTGTTCTTACTCTTTGTAATCAAAGATTAAGGAACATCTCCTTTTGTAAGCTTTTGTGCATTCCAAAGAGGTTCCAAAGTACTTCTTATATTTACCTAGATCCACAAAAAGTTGCTGGTGTCCTTCTTTATCATTTACTATTAGAAAGGAGTATTCTGAATTTTCTCCCTGGTGTGATGTTTCCATATCCTTTGTTTTGTGAGCAACGGCTGGCCAGCCTTTGGAAAAAGAACCATCTAATCCAAGTGTTTCTGCAGAACACTGGAAAACATGTCCTGCTCCTTCTTCCGGAATCACAACAGCACCTTTACTCTCCATTAGCCTTATGGCAGGCTGCAAAATGGTTCTCACAAAGTTACCTCAAAAACAAAAAAACACAAAAGCAGATGTCATTTATTAATCCAGAAAGAACTTAATAGTTCCTGTGCAAACATTTAACAGCCAAGATGGAAGTGGTTTGAGTTTGGGGGGAAAGGAGGTTCCCCTCTTGAATTTTTTAAAAGAATCTTTTGGACCAGTCCAGTGCACAAAATGGTTCTTGTTAGTAAGAAAGAAACCCATGCTTGGCAAGAATTTTTACTAAAACAGCTTTTTTTTTTTTTTAACATAAGAAAATGAACAATTGTGTGTATATTGATTGTATCATTTATTGTATTTGCTATTTTACTACTAGGAACAGAGAGAACTGAGAAGTGAGCTGGCTTGGCAATCACCTCTTTGGAAATCAAGACAACATGACATAACCGAAGTACACAGACTGTCACCACATACCCAAACTACATTCAAGGACGCAATAAACGCGCAAAACTGAAATAAATATCTTTTGGATCTTTCAAAAGAATTTCACCTAACCATACATCTATACCACTGCAGTTCCTAAAGCCTCTGACAGACAAGGTCTCCAGCTACTCTTATGCCTGGAGCACAAATGATCTTGACTAATGACTAACACGAGGAAGACTTTTGCACCGAAACTTCTGTGAACCTGAATTTTCCACTAGAGTGACAGAAACTTACTGAACAAGTTCAATTCAGATCTTCATGCTAGCTTAGCCCAAACATTTTGTGTATGAATTAGACTATTAATAGTAAGACTTATTCAAATGTTTAATGTAGGACCATTTTGTTACTAACAATTATATAAAAAATAAGTAGTAAAGGTACTTTATATAATGTAGCTTAATTTAGTATTTCAAGTACCACTTAGTGAAACTCCACAATACACAAATAAAGCATTCAAACAGCTTTGCTATTACACAACTTATTTTTTTAATCCAAACATAGGTAGTTTTTAATCATTTTTGTAGAATATTTTTACAGTACTTAATGTCTGCTTGCAATGACACAACCAAGCTCAGATTTAGGATTCTGAAGATCCCGTGATTGTCCCTCTCACTACTTCTCACATAAATTTCACTTTCAGAATGCTTACAAAGGTTCACTTGCAGCTTTACGGTGTATTAACTGGTGTCAGAGTTTGACCAGGGCTACTTGAACAACAAATTACTTTTACAAAAGTATTTTGTAATGACTTTTCAAAATTCCAGTATTGTAATGCAAGTTCCATTGTATTTCAGCCTCTGCTAGATGGTAACTACAGAAAGACAAAAGGAAACCATGGCCAAATTATTTGCAGGGAGAAAGAAGAGAATAAATACAGGTGTGGCAGAAAAAATATGAAGTGAAAGGAATACTGGCAAGGAGGATTCTGCTGTTGAAGCTTCAATGGAGAACCTGAAAGAACATGAAATATCAGTCCTCCTATGCTACACATCAGCAGAATGACTCAATAGATCAAGCATTAGTATCACCATCCTCATAATTCATTCCAGGACTACTGAGGCACACAAATGATTCACAGACATTTTTAACCCTGTATGTTCAAATAGACACATTTCTTAGGTTTATAACAACAGTTACTCAGATCTTTAATTCAGGGAGAAAATGTCCCTTTTTCAGAACTGAGGTTTATTGCCATTATCACAAAAGTGAAAGTATCTTTTAAAGTCCTGGTTCACCACTTCCTTTTTTTTATACATGTAATTAAGTAACAATCACTCTGGTGTCAGAATAGCAAGGTTTTTTGTCAGTGAAAGATTGTTTGGGGAGTTAGTTCTTTATCATTCACACACGTCTCTGTTTTCTCTCTTCCCATTTTAACTGGTCAGATGTAGAACCAAACCCTGCGTTTCACAATTTTGATCCTTGAATTTTGCATTTTTGTATCTAGGATGTTTTTCAGTTGTGTAGATCAACGTCAATTTCTTGATCTCTGCAGCTTCCCTGTGGATCTACATGATCTCCTGCACTTTCTTACATAAACTATGAACTCACTCCCTGTATTTTAATTCTAACTAGTACCTAATTGAAAATATTGTATACTAAATATATTAAATCATACTTATTTTTAAGCTTATACACTTTATGCATGATCCCTGACATGAAACGCTCACAAAACAATATCATCCAAGATGTGAGAGTTCACATTCTAGTTTATCCCACAGAAATACCTCTAACTCAAGGTAATTTTTATTAGACAGAACACAATGATTAGTTTTTAAAAAAAGACAAGACCTGAATGTGTCTGAAAAATATACTACCCCTTTTAAGTTCAATATTAGACAAAATCCTTCTATCAGAATATACAGTATATATGTATTTTCATATAGATTCTGCAGAATTACTTTGTGAAGTTATCTGCTTTTTTAGTTACTATTTACTACAGCAGAGTATTTTGCACAAAGTACAAACCGAATATGCTTTAACTGAAAAGTCTAGAGTGTAATAAGTCTGGTCACATGCATGAATTAAATACTGATATTTCAGTTCTCAATTATTAAAAAATCAATTTTTACTGCAACTTCAACTTCCTGTTGGAAAGGCAAAGGCAGAACACAAATAACACAATCGCTAAACATATTCCAAGTGTGACAGTAAAAATGTCAAATTTCTATCAGGGTGGAAACGCAGAACACAACTAATGGACTAGAACAAACAGTTCTCCCTTCTACTGAGAGAACTGACTCATGTAATTGAGTTATCAAAATCATAGGCTAAAATTGCTGTCATAACAAATTATTTACCATCCATGTACTACTTAGAAGTTTGAGAGTGGCAGAGGAGTTAAAGGCCACAGTTCTGAACTAAAAACTGCAGTAATCCCATCCAAGTCTGTGGGGTTTGCAGCTGTCACCATGGTCTCACCTAAGCAGTAACTCCTCTGTGTCACACTGGGGCTGGCAGCCAGAATTACAGGCATTTGCTTATAACTTTGGCAATCTGCTTAGGCTGCCCTGTCAGCTACTCCTCAAAAGGTTTAGGAATACAGATTCCACTGCTCTTAAGAATGAGAAATACGTTTTTTAATGTTAAAAAAAGCTGAAAAAAAAAATGTCTCTGAGAAATCCTATGGCCTCTTTGTGTTGGAGTGAGGATCTGAATTTTGTTCTGAAGTGATGCTTAGGCCACGGATCGCATGTGTATATTAAAAATATTGGGGAAAAACACGTTGTACATGCAGGCAGGCCTACAAGATCCAGCCTCTCCTTGCAGTGCTTTGCTCCTCCAGCTGTTTATGCTGACAAGACCTTTCATAGATGATTCTGGAAAGCTGCACAAAACATGTGTCAACCCTACACAACTTTGATCCAACAGCACTTGTTGTCCCCATGAAATAACTACACAATTCAAAAGGAAAATAAGATTTTCCCTAGTGCTGTAATGGGCTAGAAAGAAATCCAGCAGAGTGTCTTTAATGACAGCATCACAGTCCGTCTTCCCTGTGCTCTCTACAATCCCCTGCTAGGAGACACACAGTGCACAGTAAGAAACTATAAACCAGAGTTTTCAGAGAAAAAAAGAAAAAAGATAAAAAAGAAATACAGTATAAGCTTTACTCAAGAGTGGAATGAAGGAAGGAGCAGAGCTAAAAAAAGATGTAAGGGTGAGAAAGGAAGAGGAATACACAAAGACAGTCAGATTGTGACCAAGCAGATAGCAGAATAAAAGCAGGGGCATGAGCAGGACCAATATTATGAACCCAACATCCTATGAACCCATAGTTCTTCCTATTCTACAAGCAGTGGAAACCCACTAAAGTAACAAAGCACAAAATTTATCTTTCTCTGATACATCTTATGAAGAACGCTTGAAGGAGCTGGGAATGTTTAGCTTCGGGAAGAGGAGGCTGAGGGGAGACCTCATCAGTCTCTACAACTACCTGAAAGGTCATTGTAGAGAGGTAGGTGCTGGTCTCTTCTCACAGGTAATTAGCCACAGAACAAGAGGGAATGGCTTCAAGCTGCAACAGGGGAGGTTTACACTGGACATTAGGGAAAAAAAAAATTCACAGCAAGAGTGGTCAGACACTGGAATAGGCTGCCCAGGGAGGTGGTTGAGTCGCCATCCCTGGATGTGTTCAAGGGTCGTTTGGATGTGGTGTTGGTGGATATGGTTTAGGGGAGAACTTTCTAGAGTAAGGATGATGGCTGGACTCGGTGATCCCAAGGGTCTTTTCCAACCTGAATGGTTCTATGATTCTATGTCATTCTGCTGCTGTTGTCACAGTTCTTCCTGAACACAAATGGTAGAGCTAAACCTCACAAATCTAAATGCCATTCCTTCTAAAAACCCTTGAGATTATTAAGATGTTACTCTAACATGGCATTTCTGCTTCCTGTCCCTCACTCTGTTTGTTTGAAACAAACATGGTAAGAAACAGAAGTTAAAAAACAAACACTCAAATATTAAGAAATGGCAAAACCAAGGCTGCAAATGCAATGTTAAATAACCCCAATTTCTGCATTTGTAGGCAGATACAGATTTTTTTCCACCACTGGGCAAGCTGTTTCCCATCAGTTCCTACTTCACTCAGACAAAACTCAGCTGATACTCTGTTGTGCCCTCATTGTTCAATGTATGTCTATAAGCCTGCTATACTGCACCCATACACACTGTATGTACAGGAAGAAGTAATAAACTTTTCTTAATGCTCACCATGAGCACCTCAGTGAGTAATGGAAGAGAATTGCAGAATTCTTTTGGTTGGTAAAGACCTTTAAGATCAGAGTTCAAATATTAACCTAACTATACCAAGGCTGGTGGTAATAAACAGTATTTTAAAAGTATGTTCAAAATAATTCTGTGAAATGAGGAGGTATTACACTTATTTTTTAAAATTGAGTAAAGACAACTTTGAACTGGCAATTCTTTGTATTGGAGTTGCCATATCCCATAAAATCCCAACTTGTATCAACAATTAAAATAGCTTTCAGCTTTCTCTTAATCATGTTTATGCACAGGTGGCTTGAAACCACCTTTGTCCTGCATTTCTGACCCTGAGCAGAGCACAAACCAACTGTATTTGCAGCTCATAATCTTAACTTTAATTGTTAAGACTGACATTAACCTGAAAATTAAGGAATTGTAGCCATATTTTAAAACAATTCTCAAGCCAAAAGCCAGTCTTGCCAGTAATTTTGTAAATAATACACACAGGCACAAAAAAATTACATTTTTGCAAACACAAATGCTAACTATAGAAAAAGGAAGTAGGAGATGATTTGAAAAATAATAAGGCTTCATGAAATAGAAATAGGTAGTCATTTCTGCTGGGACCAGATATTGGTTTCCACATGTAATTCCATTAAAATAAATATTCAAATGTGAGATGGCACTGTACCAAGTCAAAACCTCACCTTTTATTTCTAGGTGTAAGAAAAAAGAACACACTTACCAACATGAATATTGTCCTTAAATACAGTCTTTTGTGGTAGAAATATTAAGTGTCGACTAAATTTTTCATCAGTACTGGAATCTAAATTCAAGACATCTTTGGCTGCACAAGTAACATCATAAAATTCTTTTAATTTCTCGCTGACAAGCTGAAATTATAAACATTAATTAGGCTATTTCCGCTAACCTTTTTAATAGTTGTATCTATAAAACTTAAAAAAAGCAGATTCTACTTTTTTTTTTTCCCAAGCTTTTTTTTCTCATTTAGAGCATACAATTAACTTAAACTAAGTCATAACATAGCAAATTTTAACCAAACTCGACACAGATTTTATTTCCTGAAATAAGCAAATCACTGCATATGCTAAGAGTGACAAGCTGAGCAGATTTGCAGTTTTCCAGGTCAAAGTCTAAATTAGTGTCTTTATCTTCTGTTTTTTTCCACCACAAAGCAGTTCACACCCACAGTAACAATGTTTGTAATGCGGGCTTACCTAGAATGGAAGATAGAGGCTATCATGATGTAAAAGGCTGGTAGGCTAACTTGCTGTTATGATTTAGCTAATTACTGGTATGACCCAATGAACACTAAGGAGAAAACATAACTGTCTGGCTCTAAAATAGCTCCAAAAACCTTCTATAAACTAAGCATGGAATTATACATGTTTAGGACAAGGACTCAGAACTTAAGGGTCTGGAAGCTTAGGATTTTAGCATCTCATGTCCCCCACCCTTCACACTCCTTCAGTTTTACAGCTTCTAAGTGGCACAGGACATAAAACAATCTGCAAAAGCAACCACCGTATCAGTAAAATGACAGTGCACACAAGCATTTCGACAACCATCATCCTCTGTTTTCTTTTTTTACTTCAAGGAGAGAACCTTTGCTTTAATTTTGTTTTACTACAGAATAATCAAGACAAAATGGGTAAATACTTTGGTTTCATATTAAACCAATAAATGCATATTACCTCAATTAGCTTTGCAACCATACTCTTGCCATCCGCACCAGGATTTGCTGGTTTGTAGAACTCCAAATCAAAATAAAGTTTGCAAGCATCTTTTTCAGGAATTACTTCATAGCAATGCATAAGACTTGTTTTATAATCTTTCCTAAAGAAAAACAGAACCAAGTCACAGCTTCTCACAATAAACACTACACATACTGATCAGTTGCAAATGAGGATTCCACAAGTCCTAAATCAGACAATCATGGAACTATTCAGGTTGGAAAAGACCCTTGGGATCACCGAGTCCAACCATCATCCCTACTCTACAAAGTTCTCCCCTAAACTATATCCACCAATACCACATCCAAACGACCCATAAACACATCCAGGAGATCACTGGGCTCATGTTAATGGTCTGGGCTTCGACAAGGCCAAGTGCCAGGTCCTGCACTCAGGCCACAACAACCCCAGGCAACACTACAGGCCTGGGAAAGTGTAGCTGGAAAGTGTCTGGCAGAAAAGGACCTGGGGGTTCTAACTGACAAGCAGCTGAATATGAGCCAGCAGTGTGCCCAGGTGGCCAAGAAAGCCAATGGCATCCTGGATTGTGTTAGAAATAGTGTGACCAGCAGAAGCAGAGAGGTGATCATCCCCCTGTACTCAGCACTGGTGAGGCCACCCCTGGAGTCTTGTGTCCAGTTTTGGGCACCTCAATTCAAGAGAGGTATTGAGGTGCTGGAGCAAGTACAGAGGAGGGCAACAAAGCTGGTGAAGAGCAATATTGTTTTATTTTTCAATCAACCACCCGAAATAAAAAAGTAGCAGCCCTATAATGCTTAAAAAAATTTGTAACTAAAGTCATCATCAAATACCAACAAAGATACCTGTCTGGCCTAGAATTTAAGTTTGCAAAGTACTCTCCTCCCATCCTCCCCTAAGTCTTACCATTCATACTGTCAACAGAAATGCTGTTAAGAATTTAAGGAATGATGGAAAATACAGTAAAAAAACTTAGTAGGTTATCACTCACAGGTGTTAAGCACTAAAAATAAGATTAAACAGACTTTTTTGAACTAAATTAAAAATTAATCTAATTTTCAAATTAAGAAAAAAAATCAAGCTTAGTTTTCATATAAAAACTGACTCTTAGATTTTGTTTACTTTCTTTGTTTTATTGTCAAGCAGAAATTGGGGGAAAAAAAGTTCAACACACGATCAAATTGTCAATACTTGAAACTACATAACCATAAAGTGGTAACTGGACATTTGTATTAATGCCCATTTAAACTGATATATGACTAACCATAGAAATATGTTTGTGTCACGTGTTGCTATGAGCCCCTAAGGAAAGCTGACAGCAAAAGCAATTCTACTGCTATTAGATTTAAGTTCAGTAGACAGGGTCCTTAATGCCCAGGAAATAAAAGCAGTCTGCACATCAAAAGAAAATTGAAGTTATTTAGTTTTATGTGGGGCTGTTTCCCACACCCTCAACAGAATAGATTGGTTTGTCCTTATACAGATTTTCCCCATGGACAAGATCAAACCTCTGGCCACCCATTTATAGCTCTGTGCTAATCAGAGTAGCAGTTACTGGGGATAGCTACCCAGTAATAGCTATTACTAGATAATTGTATACCAGTATATCACTACCTTAAAGTAAAGCATAGGGTACCATTTCAAATACTCACGTGTAATAAAACCAAAGCTCTTTATATGTTGTCACAAGGTAAAACCTCTGTCTACTTTGTGTGCTCTTTTCCAAGGCAAATACATGAACATCCTATTAAAATAAAAATATTGAAGCTTTTTTATTCAAAAAAATAGTTAAAATCTTACAAAGTTCCTATTTGACATTATTTTCTTTGGTTAAAGGTTAGTAATTATGAGAAAACTGTAAGTAGATCACTTATCCCTTTTCAACCCAAGTAGCACCTGTTTTTAATTAAGAATGTCATCCTGATTTCAGTTACATGAGTAAAAATCAGAACTTTTCTTTGCTGTGCTTTAGTGTAAACTCTGTTTTCTCTGTAAAGTTGTCTTTTTTTTCTGATGAGTGGCAAATGCATCTAACAGGAGGAGGAAAAATGTCCTGAAAGGAACAGTCATATGGATATGATGAGAACATATGGCTTTATAGCAAATACTCTTTATATTCTGTATCACTGAAATCCAAACATGGAAATCTGAAAAGAAAATAAACAAACCCCCAAAACACTGCCAAGTTAGTGAGAGTGCATTTTGGAAAACAGACTGTCGGGATTACTTAAATTTGTAAAACAGTGGGAAGAAACCTTAGTACTTACTTTAAAAGCAGTGATCAATTTGAAAATTATTAAATGCAGAGAAACAAAAACAGAGGATATATTTTGCTTAACACTTATCTGGCTCATCACTTCTTACCATCTGACCTGGTTACCACTGGAGAGTTGTATTGTTATGGTCTCTTGCCTCCTTTTTTTTCTTCCTCAGTTTTTCCTTCCTCTTTCTTTCTACTCAACTCCCCCTACCTTCCCACTCTTCTGCCAACCTGACAGCTTCCCTACCCTCAGAAGGAACAAATCTATCACTACATTATTACCAAAAAACACTTCTATTGTTAGAGGTTCACACCACATACCAACTTGTATGTTAGAACTAGTACTTCTTAGAGCTACCTCCAGTCTAGCATGACTCCTACAAAGACAAGAAACCATACAACAACAACAACAAAAAAAACAAACAAGCAAAAGAAAAATGCTGCTTCAGGATTGGGAAGAAAAAAGAAGAAAGGAAAAGAACTTCTTGCAATCTGATAAAGACTTTACTGTCAACCCAACTTTTAAGTTCAACCTTTAAAGTACCTAAAGAGTAGAGACATTCACCTAACAAGTAATTTACCTCTTTGCAGGTTTTTACATAATCAAAAGCTTCAGCCTGACGATAAAATATTTTCCAAACAGGGGATGGCAGAAAGGGCTTGGACAGTTTTGGTCTATAAACTGGAGGAAGAGGATTTCTTTCATAGTGAGATGCTAGTTCTTCCACTTTCTTCAGTCTTTCTTCCCATTTTCTTTTCATTTGTCCTAAAACATTTAAGAATAGTCAAATCAGTATCAATTTCTGTTTGTGACTCACTTTCAATGCACCTGTACTTATCACTGTTTTGATCCTAGTTTTGTTGAGCATAGTTTATTTATTAACCGAGAGTAGCCAATATTCCAAATCAACACCCAACCTTGCCGTGATACTAATTTTATCATTAAATGTTCCACTCAGATCTGGAAGTAGATCTTCATACTAATCCTATTAAAGACAAACCCAACTGAACAGACACAGTAAGGGAAGACCTAAGAAGTTTCATTGTTTTTTACAGAATGGTAGTACGTTCCTCCTCAAAAAGCATACAAACTTTGTGTTAATTAGCCACATAACATTAGTAAGGAGTGAAAAAAACTTGGTTTTTTCTGCTTTATGGCTGGAGAAACAAATGAGATAATTCATCTGAATGGACAGTCCAGCACTTGAGTTCCTGAGAAAAATTAAGATTTCAGTGACCCTAGCTCTGAGCTCTGTATCTCAAAGTGAAAGAACTGAAATCCAAAATGAGGGCTCTGTTCTCCACTGCCAACCATTGCAATTGACCATTAATACGTGTCAAGTACTTTCTTGCAAGCTTATGACAGCAACCTTATCTCTTTTCAAGAAATAGCACAAGGTGCACTAACGCTTGCTATCTTGCAACCTTTAAACTTCTAGTCACATAAACTAATCCAAACACTACAAAGTTAGGTGGCAAAGCATAAGCACATGTTAACATAACTGTTTGTAAATTTAATTAACTTTTTTTCTAGGAAAATTCATTGCCCCTCTGAACACCTGCAAACTAGTAGAGCACTGCTAAGAAACAGAAACAGAGGAAGAGGGGCCAGAAGTTAAAAAAGATGAAAGCGCATGTGTCTGTCCAGCACAACCACTTTCCAATCCTTGGTTCTCAAAACAACTTCCCAGTTGCAATGAAAGATAAAAATGAATCTGACTGTACTCAAAAGTATTCAAACCTTTAACAAGCTGGACCCACAAAGTAAGTACTTAAATACTCTTGTAGGGCCCAAAGCCCAAATTTTAGATCCTATGAACGGCTACCCAAGTTCTCCACAGTCAAGATTCTTGGATGCCTGCATTTCAGCCCATGGTACACTTAAGCATGCCTGAGCTCTGACAGTTTAGTGCCTATGACAAGCCTAAATAACAATGCTTTTTCTCTTACCAGGGTCAGACATATTGTCTCTACAGAACTTGTCAGCCTCCTGACCTGTGAAATTCCTCCACTCCCTTCCTTTTCTTGCAATGAGTTTCTTCTTTGGGAATGAAAAATGAAATTACAGACAGCAATCGCCATTTCTCTGAAGTGCTAGCAGAACTCTCAGTTTCATTTTGATGCCGTTGGCTCTGCTGTAAATTAACTGGGTGCAAAAGACATTCCCCACATCAGTAACTCCCCACACCTTGACCATTAAAAAGAAGAGAAGTGAAGGACAGTACCCATAATTCTCTGCCCATTTTAAACTTCAAGACTGTGACATATTTTTTCAGAAACACAGCTGTGAGGGTATCTGTACTTGGAAGAAGTCTGATGACCCTTACTCTAAATTGAGATGTCACTGCTCTTGCAGTCCAAAAACTCTTGGATTCTCAGCTGCCCAATGTGTTGGGTCTTTCAAGGTGACTTCAGTTCCTTTATCAACTACACCTAACACATCTATTTAGAGCACATACACTTTACACTTACAGATGACATGTAACTACAGACTAACCTTTTGCGCTTACTGGGAAATTCCCACTTCGTTGTCCTCTCTTCTGTCCCACCAAAAGAAAGAGGAGTAATTATTATTATCTTACTTGCCAGAAAAAAAATTTATTCCCAACACGTCTGGACACCAGTGTCTTTGATTCAGCAGGACAACCACATGAAGACCCTGGGAAAACTATCTCCTGGGAGATTACTTAAAGAACTTGCTCTTTTATTCCCTCCCTTTGATGGACAACTGTTTTTTAGTGATGAGGACACTCATCACTATCAACTATCCTCAGATAGTTGTTGGATTTTATAAAACAAATGGACTCACTAATTCAGAAATGGCAATTTTCTCCCTTGTGCTACAGGGGAAACAAACACAAATGCGTGATTTCATCATGTGTGTCCCTACATTTTTGTGTTGTTTTTTTTAAAAAAAGCATACACAAAAATCTGTAACGATTATGGATGAAACACAGCATCCACACCTGCTGAGAAATGAAGCTCAGACATGCAAATAAGCCACTGCTCAAAACAATATGAGTACATTGGTTTCCTGGCTGGTGGATATCACGCAACATAGCTCTCTGGCAGAATTCATGCTACTCCACACTAATAGATCCATGAGATTTTCTCCCAGCCACTGATTAAGCCTCAAAAGAACTTCCTAAATAACCTTCTCCCTAGTGTTAAATATCCTAACATTAACTAAAATTACCTTAGTTATCCTTAAGTTGAGCTGAACTGTGGCATACCAGCAACCAGTACTCGTCTTCCCTCAACAAAAACAAAGGGCTATTACATTCTCATCTTGCATTCTTACCAGCAGAAGTACCTTCGACAATTAAGATTTGACAAATTTTGTGGGAAATACAGGGGTAAGACCCCCAAAACTAGCCTCGTGCTTGTTGTAAGAAGCTGAAAAACTGAGTTTCTAATGTTAAACTTACATTACGTGACTCCTGCTACCTGATACGAAAACGGCTGATCTGGGAGGTGATGATGAAGCTGGAAGCAGCCTTCGGGGAGCTGCTGTGCAGGGCTGCATGGCAGCGGCCAGTCAAAGGGTACATTCAGACTGTACCTGTCGGTCGGCTGTAGCACCTCCCAGCTGCCATCGTGCAGCGGTGAGAGATGAACCCTGGCCTGAGGGAAAGGCGCTGCTCCGACCCAGTCCGGGACACCCACACTTACCTAGCTCCCTGAACTCTGACGGCCTCTCGTTTGGCTCTCGTCCCCACGAGTCACTTCAGACGGCGGTTGTCTCTACAAGCCGCCAGTCTGGCAGGAAGGTGCGCTTCTCCAGCACACAGAGGAACTAAACCAAACAAGAGGCGCCGACGAGGTCGGGCTTACATGGAGTCAAACGCAGCAGCACTGAGGGCGGCTGCCGGGCGGTGACCACCGGCAGGCCCCGCGCTGCAGCCCGGCAGGGCCGCCGCGGGCCCCCGCACGCCGGGCACAGCAGCCCAGGGCGCCGCGGCTGCTGTCTGCCCCGGGACAGCGCAGGCCCGAGGGGCCGCGCCGGGCCAACCCCACAGGAAGCGGCCGCGGAGCCCGGCGGGCCCCGGGGAGCGCCGCGCAGCGCAGCGCGGCCGCCCCGCCTCAGTCGGGGCGCTGGGCTCGGCCTCACGCCCCTCCCCCCGGGGCGGGAGCCGCCGCGCGCGCGGGGAGGAGCCGGAGGCGCTGCGGGACGCGCGGGTGCGGCGGCGGCCCTGCCCGCCCGCCCGCCCGCCTGCTGCCGCGCCGCGCCGCGCCGAGCTGAGGGCAGCCCCGGGACGGGAGGTCGGAGCGCAGCAGGCGGCAGAGCCGGTGGGTGGCGGCGGCGGGGGGCGCCGGCCTGGGGGCGCGAAGCGGCGGGGATGGGGGGCCCGCCCTCTCGGGGCCAGGCTGGGGCTCTCCGGCTCCGCGGGGCTGGTTCGGCCCGGCCCCCCGCGGGCAGCCAGCGGAAGGGAGCGGGAACCTCCTCACCCCGGCTCAGGGCGCCGCCTTCCCGCTCCCCGCTGCCGGCGGCTCCGGCTGCGGCGGCTCCGGCTGCGGGCGGTGGTTGCGGCGGCGATGTCCCGTGTCTGCCCCGCGGCGGCGGGAGAGCGGCCGCCCCGGCGCTCCCAGACGCCCCGAAGGAGAGCGCGGGGGCTCGGGGGTGAGTTCCCCAGAAGCCTGAGGCGGATGATGGCTCATTTAAGCCTGTTTTTTCTGGAGAAACTGCCTAAACAAAGGGGGGGGGGGGGAGGGGCATTACATTTTAAGCTGCTTTCTGGTGTTCCTCCGGGCGACTGTTAACTGACTGGAAACACGGGGTCAAAAATCGGCGTTTGGATCTACCAAAATAAGGCTCTGGAGGCCGCGAGTTAAGCCTCGTGTGGGAAAGGGCTCTGCAGCGAGCTGGCTGCTAACAAAGGGTGCGTGTGCGGCGGCCGAGAGGTTTCCCGCCGAGATGAGGCACTGGGGCGGGGTGCCGAGCAGCTTCCCGGGTGCCGAGCAGCTTCCCCGGGGTGCCGAGCAGCTTCCCCGGGGTGCCGAGCAGCTTCCCCGGGGTGCCGAGCAGCTTCCCCGGGGTGCCGAGCAGCGGCCCGGGGTGCCGAGCAGCTTCCCGGGGTGCCGAGCAGCTTCCCGGGGTGGTGCTGGCCCTGCCGGGGCAGGGGGGCACGCTGGAGGCCCTCGCCGTGTGCGGCTGCTTGCAGCACCTAGCAGGCCCGGCCCGAGGTGGTGGCAGTCTGTTCCCTGCTGGGCTGAAGGACATCGCTGGTAGTCTGGTCTTTTACCTTCCAGCTGGTAATTCTCTACTGTAATGATTCTCATCAGTTGGTAGGTTTGAAAATAGCACACCTTGCCCTTGACGTAAAGGAGCCTGACGTGGCTGTTACCTGTCGTGGTGGTGATGGGGTTAATAGGTAAATCGGTAAGCAGGGGTCCCATCTGCTGGCAGAATAAAGTCATGCCTTGCTGGTTTTGGAGATGAGTGCTGACTAACTGGAAGTCTGTTTGCTTTTGGAAGATCAGAGTGCTGGCCCAGTGCCAGCATTTTCCAGCAACCACATTCAGACCAGAAGTACTGTGGAGGGGTATTGGCCTGCTTCCGTCAGTGGTACCAGTGTGTAGTAGGGGGATAGTGCCACACAGCAAACTGAGTGGTTTATTTCAAATGTTTCTGTTGGTTGTTGTGGGTTTTTTTTTTCATACCGTCAGCTAATGTATTTTCCTCCTATTATTAATTAGATAATTATTGGTTATCATTGCGCATTGTATAAATAAAAAGTCTGAATTTGCATGTCTGTTAGTATCACAACGTGACATGTATATATTTATGTACTTGAATGCTTGACATTTTCTCTTGCAGTCATGTGAGGTGGGGTACTGCCCTTTTCCAGTCTTTAAGAACATGTTTTACAATACTGGTTTCTGTTTTGCACATGTATTTTAATACCGCTACAATAATTGCTTTGTAGCAGCTGACATATACTGAACATGTGTTGTCTCCTGTAGTTTGCATATTTGATAACTAGAGACAGTTCAGTTATTTGCTTCCTTCCCTGTCTGAGAAGCTTTGATATTATTTTTACCACCCTATCATTTTCTCTTGTTGGTTCACAATTCAAATAAATGTTACTTCAAAAAAAAAACCCCAGTGTGATAGTTCTTATGGTATTGGTGATATATAATGATGGGAGTTTATTTTCATTAGGTTCAGGTAGAATAAGTAAATCCAGGATGGAAAGGAGTAAAAACATTGGTGTATATATCATTTTCCTGTCAAAAGAAAAGCATTGGAACAACCACATTTATATAAGGCAAAATATATTATTGCTTCTATTTCTACACAGAGACAGCGTGGTCAATTTTGGTATCTTGTTGAGTGTAGTTTTGAACCTTTTTGAACCACTTTATTTTTTACTACTTAGTACCTGTAAAGGTCATTGTAGCATCATCTTTGTATTCACTATCTCTGTCTCAGAAGAATTTTTTGAAACTTTTTTTTTCTTCATAAAAATACTGTAAAACAAGCTTCCTAAAACCTTGAGAATGTATTCTGCTAGATTAGAAAAATACTGTTGCTCATCTGAGCTACTTTTTAGGTTTCCTTATAGTTAAAAGCTCATTTTACCTAATCTTTCAGAGAACACAATTTCAAGGAGCAGGACAAAAATTTTAAATTAAATTCTTAATGCATTGTCCTGATTTTTTTTTCCCCCTATACCTTATAGCATGAGATCATCCTCTGCAGGGAAATGTGTTCTGCTAGACAGAACATGACATCATTGCATTATCTAAACAAAGATGAGGCAATTCTTAGTATCTGTTAGAATCAGCAGTGTCCTCCAGGGAGCGTTGTTGTTCCCCTGACTAGTGCTTTAGAGCAGAAAACATACTGTTAATTGAAACGTGCATTTCAGAACCTAGCAACAAAACCGATACCTCTTTGTGCGTGTCTTTTGTTCTGTAAAGAAATGCAGGTGACGTAGTGCCTTAAGGTGCTCAGAAATGGATGAATATTAGCGTTGTTTCAGATTCTATTCTGAAGATAAAGCACATGTATTTCAAATACCTAATGTATTGTACCCAGTTTTTCTTCACTATCTTTCTAGCTTTTGTAAAGACCCTTAGACAAGCTCCAGTCGTGATGTGGTTGAATGCAGTAATCTTTAACGCTTTATTAAACAATTGAAACTAGGCTATGAGCTAAGTTGCAAAGGCTTCTTAGTAAGGGAGATTTTTATGATACGGTATTACAAAATCTGTTCTGCCTTTTTCAGAAACCAACTCCTGTAGTTTGTTGTAATTGCAGGTTTTGCTAGCTACTACAGATTTCATTGTTTCTTTGGCATGGGATCAAGGACAGCAGTTTCAGAGTCTTAAGGCTGCAGAAGGGTCAAGGAGACTAGACTTAGTTTGAGGTCACTTAAACGTTGAAAGTCTTTCTTATGTTTTGTAGCATGCTTTAACATTTGTGTTATAGCAGGATTCAGTGGTCCCAGTGTTAGGCCTCCAGTTTGCCCACTTAAGTCAGCTGCTGTTCACAAGTGTTATTGCCACCAGCTTACTAAAACCAGTCCCAATGGGATGCAGCAGTTTGGTTGGAGCATGCCTGATGTGAACCCAGGGCAGCCTTATGATTCAGTTCTCATCTGTTGGCCAAAGAGAGTTGTCAGCTTCCCCTGTATGTAAGCTCTAAGTATTTACTGGTAGTCCAGGCTGTCTCATATGATAGACAGGAAGTGACCACAGGTCATGTAGGCAGATGTTTACTAGTTTACGCTAGCTGATTCATGTATTTGCAGTGCTGGCACTGCAGATCTTCACAGTGCCAGACAGCTGGGATGAGCAGATGGGCTTTTAGCAGAAGCTGAATTCCATGCCGACATGGCTACACTGCTCTCAGGACACCTGCTGCCTAGTGTAGATAATGGAGTTGGTACACAATGCTGTGGTTTTTTTATATGGTGTGGTTCTGCATTACCGCTGGCAGATGAAGAACAAATGAGGAAGAAAGTTAACCTTTTCCCTGTCTCTCCTATTAATCCCAGCCACAGTGAAGGGTTTGGGTTGTGCTTCTGCACACAGTGCTTCACCGGAGGACAAAACAGAATGAGTTGCTTCAGAATTGTGGGTCTCTCTGGTTGTATGTATTCCTGATGAAGTTTTGTTCAAAATTGTCAGGCTGAGTGTTTGGGAAAGCTGGGAACCAAAGCTCAGGATGATGGTGGTAGGGACAGGGTTGAAAGAGGCCTAGAAACACCTGAAAGCTGGGCTGTGCTGGAGCAGGGGAACTTCTAGTGTTCTTGTCAATCAGAGGTTCTGTTTCAGTCACAGCTCAGTAGATACACCAATTGTCACTCTAGACTAGACTTTGTTGTCAATGCTAATGCTCCCTGCTCGATAGGGAGCTCATAGGGTTGGATCACTGTTATGCCACAGGTCTTAGGTAGTTGAATTTGGAAGCGCTTGTGTTTTTTAAACATAGGGAACTTTTAAGGAGTTAGACTTTGAATTTAGGATGAATTAATCCAGATCATAGTGCTAGGCAGGCAAGCTTAGCATCGTAGATGCAGTTCTTAACTCATTCATTTCTAAAATATAAAACAGTAATGTATTTTAGAAATGTTATGTCTAAAATACCAAGTTTATTTGATACTTTTGTGAGCAAGAAGATTTCTTCATTACATCAGTGCGCCAGGATACAAAGAAGTAGTACTCAGAGTAACCTTGAAGATATTTTGAAGTCACTAAAAGTGTAAGTAAATGTCTTTTAAGAAACAATGAAAGAAAGAGGGTTATACTTACCCAGATTAGTGCTTCTGCTGCATCAGTAATTGTTGCCACAGAAAACAGGTGTCATGGTGTACTAGCTAGAGTATAGATATGAAGGCAAGAGACTTGTAATAATAACATGATGGTATAAGATGGCAAATGTGGTTTGCCACTAAAAAGCCTAGTCCTTAAATAAGTATCTTCATAATATCTGACCAGCAAATCTTACTACTTGGTCTGGTTATTTATACGTCCCTATTTATAATAAATATATCTGCTCGGTTTATTTAAAATTCATGTCTTGTGGTGCCTTGTTTGTTTCATGAAGTCTTAAGTGCTTATTTCGCTTCTAAGTATTTATTATTTTGTCCTATCCTATATGTAACTTTATGATGCTTAATCCTTGCCTGAACTGTGAGTTAAAGGTCACTTGCGGTAATGTATTCCATGAGTGTATACAAAGTAACTAGGAGGAAGGTTTATTGGTTTTAAATTGATTTTTGGTTTGTTATCAATCGTAATTTCTTGTCTGTGTTCTGACTGAAAGAAAGCAGCAGCCCACAGCATAGAGTTCACTTCATCAACTATTTTAAAGTTATATTGTTGTGGTTTTATGTTATTTATATTGAAGTTGCCTTCACATACACCAATTAGGATTGCATGCGGTGATGTTTCATTTGAAATGGAATGCAGAAAAATTACTTGTTTCCCAAAATAGTGTGACCCAAAATGTAATCTTCTGTAAAGTGTTTGCACGAATCCAATAACTTGTACTGCTTGATTTTGAATCTCAATTTCTGTCTTGCCGAGATGGAAGGATCCATATATGACACAATATTCATAATACTAAAATGCTACTAGTGCATGTAGGGACATTAAAATATTTCAAAGATTTTCAATTTGTTTGTGTCTCATAAAATAATTTTCGATTATTTGGTCATAGGGATCTGCAGACTGTTTTTTCCAGAGTTGTTTTAGAACACAATAGCTTAGGGAAATTTTTCATGTTCTTCTGCCAAATATAAGATATGTAGGGATTACTCTAAAATGCTATTTTTTTGCCTACCAAAACTAATAATCCTGGGTTATTCTATGTTAATATCCCCTTGTAACATTCCGGTTTGCTCTATAATTCTAAAAAATTGCTCTCTGATTATGTAAGGCTTCAAGGAAACCTAGCAAAAATTAAGCAATCAGAAGGTATTATTTCATATGAATACTAACTCTCCTGTATTTTTGTTTTCTTATGTTTTCAAGCTGATAATTGAGAGCTATAATGGCAGATACAGGAGATGGACCGTATTTAGGGGAACATCTGACAGATGCAAAATCTATTCCTGGTTCCAAAGGGTAAGTGAGGGACTTTTGGTTTAAGTCTTCAATTTAAGTCTTGATGGATCTTGTGCTGTAACAGAAGGTGAGAGCCATAGAAGAAATAGTGCTAAGGGTAAAGTTTCAATTATGGTAAATAATAATCATAAACAACTAGAGAGTTGTACTGACTTTGAAAATATACAGTCTCTGACAGAACAGACCATGTGTATATCGAGGAAATTAAAAAGCAAAACAGCTGAGATGCAGTTAGACTTGGCTTAAAATCATTATCACGTGATTAGCTGTCTTGAAAAGCTGTCTTTAAATTTTAAGCCGCACAGAATATTACTACAAATTACTCTTCATTTTTGTTTTTTAATTATTTGTGGATGTGCACATTTTACCTACCTTGAAACAAAAGTTTTATTTGGGAACATAACTATACAAAGCAGTTTTATTTATTTTAACCTCTGGGCAAGTGCAGTCTTCAGTAGTCAAATCAGATCTGCCAATTAATTTCACAGACATTACTTAGAATCAGAAAATTATTTGGGTTGGAAAGGACCTTAAAGATAATCTAGTTCCAGCCCCCCTGAATGGGCAGGGACACTTCCCACTACACCAGGTTGCACAAAGCTCCATCCAGCCTGGCTTTGAACACTTCCACAGAGGGACCATGCACAGTTTCTCTGGGAAACTGTTCCAGTGTCTCACCACCCTCACAGTGAAGAATTTCTTCCTAATGTCTAACCTAAGTCTACCCTCTTTCAGTTTGAAACCATAACCCTGTCACTAGACTCCCTCATAAAAAGTCTCTCCCTGTCTTTTCTGTGGGTTCCCTTTAAGCCTTCTCCAGGCTGAACTACCCCAACTTTCTCAGCCTGCCCTGATAGGGAAGGTTCTCCAGCCCTCTGATCATGTTCATGGCTCTACTATGAACCTGCTCGAGCAGGTCCATGTCATTCTTATGTTGGGAGCCTCAGAACTGGACAAAATACTCCAAGAGCAGAGTAGAGAGGGAGAATCACCTTCCTCAACCTTCTGGCCACATTTTTGATGTCCCCAGGATACAGTTGGCTTTCTGGGCTGTGAATGCACATTGCCAGCCGATACTCAGTTTTTTGTCCACCAGCACCTCCAAATCTTCTGCTCAGGGTTGCTCTCAATCCACTCATCACTGAGCCTGTATCCGTGTTTGGGATTGCCCTGACCCAGGTGCAGGACCTTGCACTTGGCCTTGTTGAACTCAGTGAGGTTGGCATGGGCCCACTGCTCAAGCCTGGCAAGGTCACTCTGGGTGGCATCCCTTCTCTCCAGTGTGTGGACTGTACCACACAGCTTGGTGTCAGCCAACTTGCCGAGGGAACAAGCAGTAAATATTGCCAGTTTTGTTGGTTTTGCTAAGCTAATGTTTTTTAATTATTATTTTGAAACTAGAAAAGAGAGATCAGAAATTAACACCTAAAGTTTGTCTGTTTTCTATACAGGAAGAACCTACCTCCTAGCAAGTCTATGGACTCTGGAATTCTGCCGGACGACAGTTACAGAATGGATTATCCAGAGATGGGGGAATGTGTAATAATAAACAATAAGAATTTCCACAGAGACACTGGTACCGCTTCCAAATTTTAAAGTTTTTTTCTTTAATTTAGGTAAACTAGTAGCATGTATTATTCTTCAAAGTATCAAAGTAAATATGCAGACCTATTTTGATTGCAATCTAAAATTAAGTGGTTTGAATGGATGTGACTCATTTCAGTGCATTCTTCCAAATATGTGTATAGGGAACATGTTGGGGTATAACAGGAATGGGGAGAAAAAATGGTTAGTCAGTACAAGTCTGTCTTAACTTTTAGTCATGATTTCTGTTTTGAAAATTAAATCCTTTTTTTTATGTCTTTGTATAGCTAGGTAGACATAAAATAAGGAGTACATAAATCTGTAATATAGGTAGAGAGAGGGGAATGGTGTACGTGTATAACAGTGCCATTTTTTTTCTATTAGAGTGGATATGGAATAATATTTCAGATTGATACACAAGTGAGAAGGTAATTTGGCTCGTTCAGACCATTCAATCTCTATCATATAAAAAAATAATACATTTCTCTTTTATATAGGGATGTCACCCCGTTCGGGTACAGATGCAGATGCTGCAAGTGTCAGAGAAGTTTTTATGAAGTTGGGATATAAAATAAAAATCAACAATGATCTTTCATGCAGGGACATATTTAAACTATTGAAAAATGGTAAGTAATAATTATTTCAGTCTGTGTGTATTAAATCAACCACTGTTTTCAGATACATCTCTAGCCCTCACATCTCTTCTTCCCTGGTTCTTTAAGATGATATTTCACACCTACCATTGGTTTATGGCTAAGGTTGGCATGTACATCATATTTTCTGTGTTTATTCATCTTCGGTGTCTCTGCATCTTTTGTGCCTTGACTGTTGTCTCCATATTCTTTCTTATCATCTAAAGAAGTCTGGAAAAAACACTGACACTTAAATGCAGACTGATTTATATTCTGACCCTGGGATCACTGAAGCTCTGAGTTGGAAAGAAACCTTCTTAACTGGGTAGAGGGGTTCTGTGCTGTGTGCTTCGTGGTGTGGCTCAGGAGGTGTTCTGATCCAGGGGGGTTCTGATCAAGGGCCCAGAACTGCAAGTGTGTGGATTGAATTACTCTTTTGGAGGAACAACTCATGTTTTGTTTGACTTGTGAAACAAAACATCCTTCTGTCAAGTGAGAGCTGCATGCTGCTGTTTGTGTTAGTCCTGCTTTGTTTGGACTTGGCTACATCTAGACCAGTAAATTAAATGGTGCCTGGAGGTATCTGTAGCCCTGGAACACAGTCTATTTTAGTTCACTGTTGGTCTAGTTCACTCTGGCATGACTGTGGCTCATGCCTGCTACCACTCTCCAAGGCTGTTCCAGGTCATAGTTCAACAGTAAAAGCGTTCCAGGGATTATTCCTAACGGCCAGTTAACCTGCAATCCTGGTTCTTTTCTATTTGTGTTTGGTTTGGAGTTTTTTTGGGGTGGTTTTGGTTTAGTTTTTAAGTATAACTGTTTGCTAACATAAAAGTAGGTTCTTTAGTGCCAGTTAATGTTTATACCAGAGAATGCTCCCAGGCCTAGTTAATTTATAAGTATAGTTGCAGCCGGTCTGTTGACAGTAGCTGAAAGTGGAAAGGTTTCTGTCTTACCTGTGGTGTAAGACCTCCAAACAGATAGTGTAAACTACAGTCTACAGCCTAACTAGAGATTCCCAAAAAAACAGCCTTTCCTATCTCTAGGTGCAGTGCTTGTCCATAGATTATAGAAATGCCTGAGTGTGCATTGCTTGAAAGACTATTTTTCCAGAATAGGAATTCAGTGTTTTGGCAAGCTCCTGGGACTGTTTCACTTTTTGTCTACAAACACATGCATCTTACTGAGTTTCCCACTCAGATGTCCTTTTGGATTCTTTCATTTAAACCATATTTGTCTCTTTTCATAGATTTAACCAAGAATCATCTTGGTCCTTAAGTACATCTTACAATGTCAGGCAGCAAAAGATATAAGAGAATATCCGTTCTATACTCCTTGCATACCACAAGATGGAAAAAAATTAAATTTACAAACATTTAATATCTAACTTAAATGTCTTCAAGGAAGAATTCAGAGACTTGAAAAAGCTTCCTAGACCTTGTTACAGGCAAGAGTGAGACAGAGAGGGGGGTGATGCTAGTACCTAGGTCCCTTCAGTAGCAACAACTTTCATGCTACACTGAATTCCCATATAATCCAAGCAGTTGAAGCATCTGTGATTGGAAAGAGATGTAATACTTGCCCATCCTTTCCCAAAACTCAGAAGCTCCCATCAGTCCAATTCCAGATCTTGAGACTGTTGACCATTGCTGCATGACCAGGGTGTACCATTCAGACCTTGAGATGCTGTAGGAATACTTCCTGTCTGCTCACAGTTTTCTTGGCCTAGTTGTGTGGCCATGTCTTTAATGGCCTTTAATTTGAGGTTTTCTGTGTCCAACCTCCTGAAGTAAAGTAGGCTGGCTTCTTTAGTTTGGAAGTGAAAATTGGTTGGAGGTTTCTAAACATGGGAATTAGTTCTTGGAGACTTCTGTCACATAGGAAGCATGAGATTTTCAGGTTTTGGGGAATGCAGGAAGTTAAGATAATTCTCTTTTTTCTTTCAAGTTTCTGAAGAAGATCACAGCAAGCGAAGCAGTTTTGTTTGTGTGTTGCTCAGCCATGGTGATGAAGGATTGATCTATGGTACAGATGGTCCTCTTGAACTGAAAACACTAACAAGCCTTTTCAGAGGTGACAGGTGCAGAACTTTAGCAGGAAAACCCAAGCTTTTTTTCATTCAGGTGATGTACAACTGCACAATAATCCAGTCAGCTGGATCATTTAAAAAATACTGTTTCCCTATATTAGTGAAAAAAGTCAATTATTGATTTAAATGGAATTACTTTCAGAGTAAGATTCTTTTCAGGTCTAAAAGTGGCAGTCTGCCCTGTTAGCTAGGCAGTTTGCAATAGCTGAGATTGCATTACCTTAATTCTGTTAATTATGTAAATCTTCCTGAACACTAGCCAACATTTTAGTGAGTTTCTGAATGCACTTTTGAATTAATATCTAGCTTAACCAAACTGTGTAGTTGTTTTGAATAAGTGCTAGTTACTTTTCTTGAGTCTGTCTAATGGAAATGTGACATCGAAATTCTCATTTTTTCAGTTTCTAATTGGATATTATTGCCATTAAAAAGGAAAAAAACTACTAGTATTCTGATCATAATTGTTGCCTTTATTTCTTAATTTTTTATTTTATTTTCCATTCTCCTTTCTCCCAAATAGGCTTGTAGAGGGACAGAGTTAGATTCTGGTATTGAGGCAGACAGTGGATCAGATGAAACAATGTGTCAAAAAATACCTGTAGAAGCAGACTTCTTGTATGCATATTCTACAGCTCCAGGTGAGAGACTTGCAAATAAATTTTTGTCCCTGAAATTTTATTTATATATTGCCTTGTATTGATATTGTATATGACCATTTGCAGTTGTATCCAGTCAGTGGGTAATAATTTGTTCTCTTTCATGAAAACATAAATTTTCTTCCCTCAGTCATTTTTTCTCTCCTGATTTGATTACTTTTTGAGGTAGCTACTACTCTCAGTTCCTACAAACTACAAACCCAAACCTAAATACACATCTTTCTCACTAGCAACCCCTCAGATGTTAATTGTGTTAAACTGAGTTGTGCAAATAATTTACAGCAGGAAGTGAAACATATTATTAGTTCTGAGAGAGCAAACCAGTCAGGTATCTGCAGATGCATGTACAGAAGTCGGTGATCAACACCAGCATGTTATTTGCCTATCAACTCTGTTGCATCCTTAAGCAAAAGTATTAGTGGCAGAGCCCCCAGTTATGCCCTGTAGGTTACCAGCTAGCAGAAATAGGTTCCATGCACAGAGTCCTGAAGATAGTGACACTGAAATACATTTTACACCTTGGCTCCATCAAGATTGTCACCTCTACTTCGTATAAGTGTTCTCTATAAAAAGTAATAAGTGAATAGTGGCTAAGACTGTTGCAGCAGAAGGTAGTTTTCCTGCCTGTTCTTAGATTTGAAAAGATGAGAGGATTAGAAAAATCTTTTGAGTTGGAGTCTGGAGAGATTAAAAAATATAAATTCTGTTGGTTAGTGGTTTTGAGATTTATTTTAAAACATTGATTTGCTATTGGAAACTATGTATTGTCCCCCTAATTGATATCCTGTCCCGTATCAGGGGCTGCTACATCTGATGAATTTGACATCTCTCTCTTCCACAGGCTATTACTCTTGGAGGAATTCAGCTGAGGGCTCCTGGTTTATTCAGTCACTGTGTAAAGTGCTGAAGGAACATGCAAGGAAGCTTGAACTCATGCAGATTTTAACTCGTGTAAATCGCAGAGTGGCAGAGTACGAGTCCTGCTCAACCAGACAGGATTTTAATGCAAAGAAACAGATTCCCTGCATTGTCTCTATGCTCACCAAAGAATTTTACTTCCCTTGCTGAAAGAATTTCACCTTGTAATTTTTCAGGTCATGTTTTTATTTGTAATTTATATGCAATGTTTAGTATGGAATACCACTTTTAAATCTGAATTGCTGTTCACTACTGTGTGTGGCTTAAAGAACTGTCTCGGAATTAGAGATGTCCGTTATTAGAAGTAAAACAGTATAGCTGTGTTAGAAATGCAAACTTGAGTAGCTGAAGCACAGGCAAATTTGAAAACAGTGCTCTGAGTATCTCAAAATCAGGAAGAGGAGACTGGAGGTCACATCACTTACCAGATCTATTTGGTGCTACATTTCACTTCGCTGAAGGGGCCTAGAAAAGAAGCAGTTCTTGTAAATAGTTTGGTTTTGTATCTTTGCCAATAGGAAGAAGATTCAGAATGTGATATGTTTACTAATTATGGTAATATGCTAGTACTGTATTTCTTCTTAATTTGAGTTCTTGAAGTTTAGGTTATATAAGCTAACCTAAACTGTTTTCATAACTTAGGGCATAAACTGTGGAAAAGCGCCAGTTAATTTTTTACATGCAATTAGGAAGCATATTTAGAATAGATTCAGTTTTTTCCTGATAATTTTATAACTTTTTGTATGGACCTAATATTAGGTAAAGCAATTATATCCACATGGTAGCTGTTTCAAAGTAAATTTTATATTCTGACCTTGAAGCTGAGTGACTATGGGACCAGTCTTCAAAATCTTTTTCTGCAGCTCCCTAAGGGAGGCGCTGTTGGGGGATGTTTTGGGCTATAATAATAGAATCGCTGAGGTTGGAAAAGACCTCTAAGATCATAAAATCTAAAAGAGCCAGTGCAAAAGGAAGTCTACATTCTGAATAGTCTGTTTTGCTCTTCCCAATCCTAAATAAGAGTGAGTTTGCTTAGTGCTACGTGTGTACCACATTTAATCTGTGTGGAAACCTGGATTTGTGGTACTGAAGAAATTTCACTTCTTACCTCTAATATCAGTTTGAGTTATTACAAGACTTTAGCTAAAATATGTTAACAAGTAGTAAATTTGTATTTCTTGACTCTGCATTTTATGGAACAGGTTTTTATAAAATTGTATAACATTTTTGTTGATGTTTCATCTTGTGGCAATCTTTTTAAGATCGGAGGAAGACAATGGTAAATGACTACAGGGTGCTTGCAAACAAGACTTAAAACTCTTTAAATTGTATAGCATAAACAATGTTAGCAAATTGATGTTCACTTCCAGAGGCATTTGGGGTTTTTTGAACTTGAATTAAATACTGTTTCCTAAATTGTATTATGCTTTCCTATGTGTATTATTTATTTAGGATCTGATAGTTTTTGCAGATTAATTTTGTCTTTAATTATGTCTCTGTCTCAAAATGCTACCTTCCCTTTTCTTCCCTATCTGCCTTACACCTAAAGTTTGAAAATAAGCTACTTTAAAGTGTTGTGTACTGTATAGCCAGGTGCTAAGATTAGTGATTGAGACATGGGAAATGCAGGTTCGGTAGTTATGCAGAGAAGGCAATTTAAAACATTGTAGGTGAGTTCTCTGATGACTGCCTGCTGAATATGAGGAATCTGGTGTCTCTTGTAGAAATGCTTTGTGAGAGAGTGTTAGTCTATTTTAACTGACTGAAACTTCACTTCCAGGCAGATTTATTACCCACACTTACACTGAAAAATTAAGTAGGCACCTGTTAAACATACCTAAAAAGGGGGCTGTTCTGTGTGTGCATGGGGGATCAGGTGCCACTCATTGGAGTGCACTTGTGTGCCTGTGGCACAGTAACTGGAGTGAACTAATTTATGTGCCCGGACTGGGAGAGTAGCACCTTGGGTCATAGGGGTCCTTGTGGCCGTGGTGCCAGCACTTGGAGCAAGTGCAGATGCACAAGCAAGTGTGTGAGCACCAGTGAGGATATAGCCAGGCAGGAGGTGAAGTGTCCTCAGAGCCCGTGGTGGTGGGATGCCTACAGGTAAGGCCACAGAAGGAGCTGGCTTTTGGGGGGACCAGGAAAGTCCTGGCCAGCTCCCTATATGCATGTGTCTACCTGAGTGAGAGAGTTTGTACCAGCAACTGGAGTGTGGCTGTGTCCCGTTGCCAGTGACAGGAGACTGGGCTTCAGGGTTAGCTATGGGGCATTCTGGGTGTCTCTACGTGTGTGGTCCCACCAGTGGACCTCCATGCTGCTCAGCCAGCAAAGGGAGCAGGAGAGAGCCATTGATGCTGTCTGTGTTCTTGTGAGCATAAGAGTCTATCTGTGTTATCAGTGAGTGTGTTTACATACCTGGTCATGTGTATGTGTATATATGTGGTCTGTATGTGTGCTGCTAAGCAAAGGAAGGATGAAGAAAATAAAGACAGGCTGAGACCAAGGAGGCAGTTCATGCTGCCCGGTTTATACCAGGTCAAGTACTCCCTTCTGCCTAAGCAAACCCTCAGTCTGCTCGCTTCCCACAACAACCTCTGAGAGTGCATATTTCAAATCTGCTTTTATTGATGAAAAAAAGGCAAGTCGGACACTGATGCTGCTAAGTCCTGTATGGAAACAGCCTGTCCTTGAGAGCAGTAATCCACACTTTAGTACTCTGCTCCATAACAGAATAAAACCTGAGCAACTTACTCAAAATACATAGTGGTTAACAAGTTATTAGGTCTTTTTTTATGTGTATATATATGGTTTTTCCTGATGTTTTAAACTAAATTACTGTATATTTGTTTGAAATTCACAGTTTAACTATAACCTGGTATTTATTTTCTGCATATGAAATAACTTTTAGAAATACTGACAGTACAAATAATAATGACTAAATTATAACACTTAACAGCAGAAGACTTATCTCCTCGTATCCTATAAGGAATGCTTCATGTTACCAGGAAAAAATACTTTTCAGCTGTATGCTTCCTCCTGCTAATGAGGGCAGGCATTAGGATAGTGACGGCGGAACTTTTGTGGTTTTTCCGAGTTAACAAGGTCAGATAAACTACTGCTTCATCACCACAGGGTGTCGCTGCAGATAGGATAATAATCTCCAAAACAGCTTGGGTGTTTATTATCACATCCTGGGACTTGTATCCTGAAGTAAGTGAGAGCATTGCATTGCTGCTTCCCACGAAAACCTCCGTCTTTCTCATTGTGTATCAGAGTAAACCAAAATCAGCTTATTTTGAAGCGAAAACTGTTGTCTCTTCTGTCCTAGACTTACCCAGAGAACACATTAAACTCTAGAGCATCTCCCACTGCAGATCCCTGCTGTACTACTGATGGTCCAGTAATGTTTAATAAAAACACCCACAGCACCTCCCAAAAAAGCTTCTGCCATACCTGTGGTGATGGTCTTTAAGCAGAAGGATGGTACAATAGCTTGATTTGCCTGCGTTACGAAATGTGATTGCTGGAAAAAGAACTTGCCTTGTAAGCATTTCAATTTTATTTTTTTTGTCTAAAAAAAATGAATTCTGAAGTTTGGATTCTCCTGGAAAATCACAAAACAAAAAATTAAAGCCTGGTTTTCTGAACAGATTATACTTTTTTTTTCTTGCTTGAGACCAAGACATTCTGTCATTAAGACAGTTGCATAATTAAAGCACCTCAAAAGACAACAAGGTGTGCAGCAGTCATTTTTCAGAAGTGTTTCTGCTTAGTTTTTGCAGGCAAGAATTGGCATTGGATTCAATAGCTCCCCACTGCTGGCCCCAATGTCAGAGGGCCAGCCATGGTGCTCCCTCTGCCTGCTTCACACAAGACTGTTTCTGCCTAGCTGAACATGGTAAACTTCATAGGGACTTACCTAGTGAAATTCAATAGCATGGGGTTTGTAGAAGACCCATCTAGATTATTTAATAGGTCCTACTAGCTTCAAACTGTAAAACTGTATACAGAAAGGGGCTGTGCAAAGCCGTCTCACCACCTCTCAAGCAGGACAGGTAACAGGCTTTCCTGCATATACATAAAGCTATAGTAGTAGTATCTGAGTGGTTTGAGAGTGCCTGATACAAAGACGTAGCTTTAGATGAAGAGTGCTGCCACAGCATTCCACGGCCATTAAGAAAGTATTAGTTCCATGTATTGAACCACAAGACCTATAAAGAGAGCAGTGGAAACAACTAGCACTGCAGTTTACACTCCTCTGCACAAAACCATAATTAATACTAAACTTTCATGGCTAACTTGCAGTGGGATTTATTTTTGTAGGATCCTTCTTAACAGACAAGAGTTTCCTCTTTCTCTCCCTGTCTACTTCTGGTACTAAAACCAGAACATCTTGGGTTCCCTTTTATCCCATTCAGCTAAAAGCAGCTTCCTCAAACACACAGTCCGCACCTCTCCTGCATGATGCAATGCAGAAAGGCCTGCTAAATGCAGATGTAACCTTCTCTGGGTAGAGTGGTTCCCTGCAGAGCCCTTTCACCCTTCTTTGCCTCCTTGTCTTCAGCAGGTTCCCTGAGCTCAGCTCTCCCACTTTTCTGTGGCTGAGGCTATGAGCTTTCTGGGTGAGGACTGACCTTCAGCGGATGAGGATGCTGCTGCATGAGGTCCTGAGCCCAGATAGGCTTTTGGGGGACCATGTTTTCCTCACCTGACCCAGGTTCTCCTGGTCCAATTGACCAGATTGCTGATAAGGTTGGGAACGCCACGTGTGTGGCCCTCTCCATTCAGCCTCACGTTTAGTTTAGTGGCAGCTTGCTGAAGCACTACTTAGTGAAAGTATCTAGGGGTGAAATTAAAATCAGACTCTTCCCCCCCCTCCTGCTACATATTTTATGCCTGCAATCCTCCTGGGGGCTGTACGTGATGTACAAGCCCCCTTGGTTGGCACACTCTGTAGTGGGACTTCCTGGTCCAACTATAGACCAGGTCTAAAGGCCAGTGCTGCACAGGGCTTTCCACAGTACTCTGCATTTCTGCAGGCAAGCCCAGAGTGGTAACTGGTTCGCTTTTGTAAGGCAGTAATGGAAAAGCAGTGGGGTTTGGGTCATGCAGAAATCAGTTAAAAAACAACAGGTCGCTGCCCAAAGTGATCTGGGTCTGTGATGCTGGCAGGACAACAGCCACTGCAGAAACCCCGAGCAGCAGGGAGGACAGGAGCCCTGTGAGCATCCTCACCTGTGCCACTGGTCCCAGCGGGGTGCTTCAAAGGCTGTATCTCCTCAGGGCCAGATGCAAGGCTGGGTGACATGGGGAGACCCTGCTGGGATATACGGTGTGCAGGGCTTCAACTGCTGGGGCATGTCAGTGCAGGCACTTATTTATTATGCTTTCTCAAAGGTACCTCTGTGGGAGGCAGTGGGGAGGGCAGGGGAAGCGAGAGGGGCAGCAGTGAGGTGGGAGACCTGAGAGACAGGTGGCACCTCTGACTGCAGCCTTTAAATACCACCCAGCAGCTCTGGAAACCTCCAGGGTAGGGGAGGCTTTGCAGCAGTGTATCAGCTACTCTGTCTTTTCAGTTGGACATTGACCTTAGGAATGTAATCAGAGAGCTGATTATAAATAGTTGTTGCAGTTGTTGATGAGATTAAAATGTGCTGTGGCAGGCAGTTGGAAGTGGAGGGTTACTCCAGTGTGTGCCCAGGATGCTGTACCCTCAGTCAACTATGGCTGCATGGCAAGCCTGAAAAAGGGAAGTGGCTAAAAAAAACACTCAGAAAATGGTCCCAGGAAGAGGGGAAAGGAGGAAGCAGCCTGGCTTGCAAAACTGGGGGTGAGGGACAAGGGGGAACAGGCCAGGAAGCAGAGAAAAGTAAAGAGGAGGAAGGCTGCAAGTGTTCAGGAAGGTCCAGGAAGATCATGGTCCAGGCATGGGGCAGACTTAGCTTGGAGCTAAACATTCTGCAAGGAAAAAGACTAAACCAGGAAAACCCCAAACCCAGGTGAATGCCCCAGAAAGCAGAAGTAAAAACCTCCAGATAAACCATTGGTGCTTATGTACGTTCAGATGTCAGTGTGTGATGGAGCCTGGGAGAAAGAGAGGGCAAAGGAGGTGGGGAAGGAGAAGCACGAGAGTTGGGAGACCCAGCAGTCTGGGGCTCCGGTGATAGCTGAGAGCTGGGGTAGCACTACAAGTTGGGCACAAAATGTCCCTGGGAATGGCTGATCGTATCAGCCATGAGTTTGGACAGGAGTTCCTGCCAGACCTGTGCTGCCTTGGCAAGTGGAGGAAAGCTACTGCCTCCTGGAAAGCCACAAACTTTACAACCTCCAAGAATTTACAAGTGAAGGACAGCAGGCAGGTCCAGTCAGGCAGAAAAAGAGGGCAAGGAGACAGTGCTGGGCAGTGTAAAAGGCAGTGCTATCAACCTGCTGTGGGGTTTTCTGCAGTTACTATTAAGAGTTTCAAGGAGAAATTGGAGAGACTGGAGGAACTGGAGCCAGGAGTTGTGCAGGATGCTGCTCTAGAGCATTGTCCAAATGGAGGTGACAACTGGGAAGAAAGCAGTGGGGCTTGGCCAGTGGGCAAGGATAGCTTTGGTGGGCAATGAGGACCAGGAAAAGCCTTCAAAGCAAAGACAGGCAGGCTGTATCAGAAAACCGTATTTAGAAGAGAATGATAAAGCAGTGGAGAGATGCAAGAGGAACATTGCGATGACCAGCAGTGGGCTGGGAAAGCCACCAGTACGTCCACCTCCAGGAAGCTGACTGGGGAAAACCACCTGCGGGAAGCTCCAGCGAAATATTGGCGGTGGCCAAGATGTGGAGCTCTTGAGCAAGAGCTGTAGCTGTATGAGTGCCTTGGAAAGCAATGGTCACAGGCTCTTTCGTAGGCAAGTTTGTAGGTAAGGCAAATTCTGTCTGCATCCCTAACGGGCTGCTCCTGCATTTGGAGAGGTGCTGAGGTCCCCCCAGGCTGGCTCCCTGCCAGGTCACCGTGCAGGCAGATGGACTGAGAGATACTATTCAGAACAGACAGACCTGGAAACTTCAGGTTTCTCTCTGTCCCGCCTCTGAGGACCACCTGGTTTTTAGTTTGACAGGAAAATGGAGATCTGGCAGAGAGTAGATCCATCAGGCAACAGCACAGGGAATGGAATGGGATTTGTGGATGAAGAAATCCCTGAGGAGAGGTGTGTTAGAACAAGAAGAGGAGATAAGTATGGAGCTCACTGCTGAAAGCTGAAAGATTTGGAAGAAAAACTGCTCATCTGTGTAACTTGTAGATGGGAGAATTTTGCTGAGAGAAGCAGTGAAAAAAATGTTGTGAAGGATTAAAAGGAATAATCTGAGAGATGCTACAAGGCACATAATTTTCTCTTCCTTAACTCAGAACAAAATAGTACTTACCAGTCTTGTCCTTGTGACTGAAAGGCAGAGAAAAACTGAAGGATGTCTTATTACTGACATCTGAGTGCATGCACAATGTGACAGCAACTTTCACAGATGCTAAACTCTATAAACCCATTTAAATCAATAAATTATTCCCATCAAGCCAGTATTCCCAAGTTCTGGCTGGAGCTATGGCTGGACTTTAGCATTCCCTGGTGTAAACTTTCAGGTCTCAGCATTGTCAGGTTGGAATACTGCAGGAGGCAGAACATAAGGCAATTCATAGCTTAAAGGAACGATATTTTTCCTACCCGAGATCTGAACAGAGTGAGAAAACAAATGCTCTTTACTCACATAAGACACAGCTATAGAGCTAGTAAAAAATAATGCTTCTATGAATGGTGAAACTTCAGTCGTTGAATTTCCTGTGGCTTTATGCTTCCTGTTTATGTTCCTTTCATGCCACATGTACAAGGGGATGAGCTCTCCTCAGGGTTTTTCAGGTGCTCTGCATGGCCCTGCCTGCCTTGGCCACTGCCTGTGGCTGCGGTGGGGCTGGCCCTGCAGCTGGCTCCCCAGCACTGCAGCTCCTCTGCACCTCACCTCTGAGCTTCACGGGTCAGGCAGCAGATGGATGATGCAGCTGGTTGGGATGCTAAGGGCCAGGGAAAAGAGGCAGTGACAAACCAGGGTCTCAAATGTGGCCTCTTTATTTCAGGAAGGCCAGCTGAAAAACAAAATAAAAGCAAAACACAGAACTTTATCAGAGCAAATTACTCCTATGCACGTTTCTTCACCAGGGAGATGGTGATGGTGACAGCTGCCATGGCTGCTTTGTTCGTGCACGGATCATCATGGGGGTCTCCAGTGCCCCAGAGATTAACACGGTGTTGAAACCTGTGTGCAGCAGAGCAGAGTGAAAGCAATGTAAAGAGAGCACAAGCTTCTAGGATTCATTCATTTTAATGTCAGAGGTGATCTGAAAAGAAAGACAAACCTGCTTTTCACAGGATTGATAATAACCCCACCAAACCAACCACTTTTTTTTTTGCTGTCTAGCATTTAGGTTACAAGTACGAAGCACTGGGAAGCTTCATGGGGAGCCAATTAACTCATTGACTTTACTCTGGATTTAAGCTGAAAGCCACATTGCTCATAATGACACCTGCAGATGAATTGTGATAATAGGGGAATAAAACCATGGTGGGTATCAAGCTTAAGTTGGAAAATGAGATTTCAGCATGGATGTATGTGCAAATGCTGGCACTGAGTGATGAAGCATTTCTGTGCAAGGGTCCTGCAAAAGATTGGAGCAAAATATCACAAACATCTGGAACCCAAAGATAAGAGTTGAAAAAATGTAAAATCACAGAGGCAAAGCTTCCTCTGGCTCAAGCTCCATGTTTTGACTGTGTCCCAGTCTCTCCATAGCTGCAAAAGATACAGTATCTGCAGTGGAGTTTGCCATTTACCTCCTTTCTAAAACAGAGGATCATTTGTTTTGCCATCTTGCAGAATGTTGCAAAACACTCCAAATACTGATTACAGGCATAAGTCAACAGCATTGCAGGTGCCGCCCACTTCCAGGCCGCTTTTACTCCAGGTCTTGGAGTCATGTATGAGAGATAGGAGCATGGACACAGCAAAAATTGCACAACTCAGCTCACTGAGGTCCTGCAGAGATTTTGGTTGGGAGATGGGAAAACTGAAACTCAGATCTAATGAGATTAAAGTGAGATCCTGAGGGGGGAAAACAAACAAAACAACATCAAGAAGCATTTAGCCCAAGGTTTTCAACATTGTTCTAAGGCACAGGCAGCCCTGCCAGCCTCACCAGTGTTGTGTTGGGCAGCGAGGACAGGTCTTACCTGCATGCCCTCACCTACTGTTGGGATGTGCATTGGGGCTTGCTGTATTCCAGGGGTTTAATTTCCAGCTGGGATTATGTGGCTTTGGCCTGCCAAAATAAAGAGAGCCATGTCAGGTTAGGTGGTCTGGGCTGTGCCTCTGCTGTTCCCTGTTACTATAAACACGGAGTAAGAGAGATGGCCTGCAAACAGAAGGAGCCCTGTGATAATGGACACTCAATGAGCCCTCCAAGCCCGGTGGCTTTTGTCTTTTAGGCATTTCCTTCAAGTTAGCAAAATAACCAGCAGCTTTACATGCAAGCAACAGCATCTGAGTTTTGGTGTCAAGAGGGAGATGAGATGAAGAGTAACCTCACAGCACCGGGCTTGTAGAGAGTCTTTCACAAGAACCACTAATAAAGAGGGACAAAGGCATTTTGAGCAACTTGTCTTTTCTCAGGTCCTCTGGTTATCAGGAGTATCACAACCCATAACCTGTGACTTGAAGAGAAAAACAAATAGTGCATCTTGATCTTCTTTTTTTGGTTGATATCATAGTTTAGCCATGCTGCCAGGTCAAGTGGCAGAAGAGCAACAATATGGTTGAAGGACTTGACATGAGTGATCAGATGGGACAAAAGGCCAAGTAATGAAGCTTTTCTCAGAGCTAACTTCCATGTCTGTGATCTTTTGCACATGAAACAGCTTAATGCAGCAGCCTTTGGCTTTGGCCAAGGGATAGAAGCCATTCAGCTGGACAGGCTATGACTTCTTGCTTGGAGAGGTGAGAAGTTGCTCCTGAAAGGGCCAGATATTAAAAATCTCACTACTTTGGACAACTTGCCATGGACAAGCACCTGTGGACAAGCAAGTACTCACAGATGAGCTGTCATGTTCTTAAGGAGCATGATTCCCATGTTAGGAAGAGGAGGCAGACAGCGTGATGAAAACTTCAAATAGTCAAAAAAAAGAGGGGAAACCTGTGCAAATACCAAAGGCAGATCTGCTAACAGCTTTTGTGTAAATGTTCTCTGCAATTATTTCACAAACTGTTTACAACTGGTTTATGTGCATTTAGTGTTGGCTTGCCAAGCAATGAAACATTACCCTTTCTTTGAAACTGACTGGGAACTATTAACACCTGCTTATCAGTCTTTTACGTATCTAGCCCAAGGTACAATTTTGTAAGGCTTTCCAACACAGAACTCTTCAGCCAGATCCACTCCACAAGTGAAATGGTGGTGCAGGAGGAAGAGAAACACGTGAAATTACACATAATTGCTTTTTCTCCACCTCTGTTATACAGGGAGCAGGTGAGTCAGCATTCCCATAGAACTTTACTGGAAAGGAGGAGCTCTGCCTCAGCCTGGCAGCTGCCTGCCTTCGCCTCTGCTTTTGATACCAGCATACTAAAACTTTCCTGCAGGGCTGCTTGCTGCTTATCAGCACCATAACATGCATACCTGTGGAGTACTCCTTTCTTCTTTCATTAGAAAGAGGATTTGCCACCCCACATGTAATTATTTAAAGCAAGGTGCAAATAGGCAAATAGTAACCACAAGCATCTGAGTTGAGTTTTTCAAAATAGCCCCACTAATTTAATGTACTTCTTAAGTTCAGTTGGGTTCATGGGTCCAGGTGTCATGTCATAACTTAGAGAGCTAAGAAAACAAGACTTCTCCTCACTTTAAATCACCTCAAAGGCTGTTTCTGGTTTGTTGTTTATTTCTCTGAGATACTGAAAACACAAATACCACTAAATTCTGCAACTGGAGAAGCACTGTACAGAGCAATATTATTTCTTGTAGCACTGCACAGGAGCAGCATTCCCGAGAAAGTGAGATACATTTATATCTGGCGCTGTAAAACTGAGCAAGACAAGACAGCCATTATCTTCAGGAGCTTATCCACACAGACATAAAAGACAGTCTGAGAGAAATAGGATTAATGGGGAAACCTCAGAGAGGGCAGGTAAGGCTGGGAAGGTAACTTAATTTCCTGAGTCTGATCTGGCATGGACTCCACTAGCCTACATTCAGAGACAGTCTCTCCAAAGATCAAGGTTGATTGATCTCCTGGTAACTTTTTAACTTCAGCATTTCAGCTTGGCCTATTTAAAACTCCCCTGCACAGCAATGCTTTTTTATCAGTCTGCCTCTCTCTGTTCTGCGCTTGGGAAGTCAGCAGGCGGAGCGCATAGTGAGCCTTGCTTCTGCATTGCATGCCTCTAATTAGTGAAGCCATTCAAAATAAAGCTCCTACTCATATTCCCTATTAATAGCCAACAGTTTTCCGCCTCCCTCCCCTCCAACGACCTCTTTTAAAGTGATACAGCAACTCTGCCCAGGGTTCTGAGAACCCCTGCACTCGAATACCGACTCAGCACTTTTTCAGCTGCACACAGCAGCCGTTTCCCCATAAATATGCCCCATCAGTACCCTGGTAGCCCCACCATCACCCCAGCAATGATGGCAAATTTTGTGAACAAGTGACTTAAAACTGATGTCAGCTTATAGTATGCCACAAAAGGTTTCTTGTTCAGCCCCTAACACTGCTTATCTGCTTGCCTCTAGAAGAGTCTCTCCTCAGTTAGATGGGCTTAGCAAACCTGAGAGCGGGGCAACGGTCAGAGTGACAGAAATGACTTGTCAAAAAGAGAAGTGCAGCGAGTTGGGCTGCAGGAGAGATGACTCATGGGTGAGCTGCGTTCCAGAAACAGCTCAGCTGGGCCAGCTGCTGCCTTTCAGAAAATGAACTTGCTGGACCTGACAGGCTAGCACCGAAGCTGCAATACAGGAGCTCAGCTTCAGCCCAGTGCATGCAGAAGAAGCTGCATCTGCTCTTTCTTTGGGAGGATGGTCAGCTAGGTGTGCAGAGGCTACGGAGAAGTTCTCTGGAGATCAGTGTTGCCAGGCCACATATGCAGGCAGTCAGCAGACGGGACTCATCATCCAAAAATTATTCTTCTGTTAATAATGGAACACTGATTAGGAAATGCAATAGAGCCAAAGTTTTAAGGAGGATGTTGACTTAGAAATAGATTTTTAACTTGCAGTGACCATTTTTACTTAAGGTAGAAGAGCCTGGAACTAAATGTTTATAATTGGTCGTGTCCCCCCCCCTTTTCTTTTGAAGTCACATTGGGCTGTCACCTAGGCTGTGTTGCACAAGCTGGGGAGTGCACCAAAGAGGCAAGGCTCGAGCTATATTTCAGTATTCCCCCAGGCACATAGCATCAGAGGCTGCTGCAGGGTCAGTCAAGCTGGGAAGCACACAAAGAGAGCACTACCTGTTTTGCCAGCAGGAGTCCTCCTTATTGGCATCTCTCTGCCTCTGCCACCCTTGAGGGGGTTGGCGAGGTGGCCATGTGCCAGCATCTCCTTGCCTCTCCTCCTGAGCTGGTCAATGGTTCCTGCTGACCCCCACTGCCTAGCACAGGGGCATGCTGGCTTGGACCATGGGAGGCAGGGATGGAAGGTGGAATGCCTGTTTACTTGTGATGCCAAGGGCAGCGTAGGGAAGGTCCCGTGGGTGGGTTGCGTCCCTCTGTCCTCTCATCCTCCAGCTCTGGAGAGGAGGAAAACACCCCTAGCAAGGGCTGGGACCTTCCTCCCCACCAAAGCCATGGGACCTTAGTGGGAATTGTGGAAGAGATGACGCTTCAGATGGTGATTGATGGGGAAATGTACCTGGTGAGCATTTCTGCAACAAGTGTCCCTGGAAGGGCTTCTTTATGTGTGAAAATCCACTAGAAACAGAAAGTGAAAAGATAAAAAATTCCCTTCCACCTCAATGAAGAGAATTGACCTGCTTGTAATAATAAACCTGTTTTGAATTAATAAATCAAAGCCTGTGTTTACACATTATATAAACCAAAGCTCTTAATATCTCATTATTATCCAGAAGAAAAAGTATTTGTTCTACTTTGTCAAGCCAATAGGCGATATATCACTTATCTTTTTATTCTACTTCAGTTTCACTGGGAAAATTGCCATAAAAGCTTCCACTTCAGCAAAACACTCTATTAAAGCAGGACTAAGCAGGATCACTTTCAGGTAGGCTCTGCTGAAGCAGCCTGGCTCCTGTCCAGGTTTTCTCTGCCAAGCTCCACTCCAGCCCTGAAATGTCAAGATGCTGTACATGCTTTTAGAGAACTGCTTTTCTCCTTAAAACTTGCTGCGAGGACCAAGAGACGCAAGCACCTACGCACCTCTCACAATGCTAGTGTTAAGCATATTTTGTGTTCGCCCTCTACCCTCCTGCTAAATAAAATGAACTGTGTACAGCAAGCAGCTGAGTTGGCAGAGTGATGGGCATAAGAACTGCAGCCAAACAAAAGCAGTGACAAGTAAAATGGGTGGGCAACCTAGCCCTCAACGGTGTTTTTCTGGGTTGCATGCATGTTGTTGGTTCAGAAGACAGGCTTTCTGCATCTACCTGTTCTCCTGGTGCAGCTAGACCAAAACGATAGGGAAGATACAAAAACAGTAGAAAAGATCTCTGTCCTGGGTTATTATGTTGTCTCTTTCTGACTAAATTCCCTAAGGGCTGGATAGCCTAGCACCTTAATGAGGACACCCACCTTTACTGAAAGTGTAAGAGGCTTTGAGTTGCAATGAAAAACATTTATTTTGCCAGCTTAAAAAAACAGCTTTCAGAGAGCTGGTCTGAGCAAATAGATTTTTTCCATTCTGGAAGAGTTTTCTGTTCTTATTACTTTAATTATTACCAATAAAAACAGGACAGAACTCTCACCATCTAAATTCTTAGCAATCAGAAGATCAGCACAGATGAAATATGAGAGCTGAGAAGTACTTGCTAATCTAGACATCATGTTAAAGCCTCTCCAGGGCAGGTCTCCCCATTGTCATAACCCACATGAAGAAATTATCCCATGGATGGATTTGCTTTGAAATATATTCAGAAATTCCCTCTGTGCTGTGAACTGAGTTGGGGTGGTGCTGCTGGCAGGCGACATGACATTGCTGCTGTCGATGGATGCCTGTTGTGGCTGGCCAGGAGGCCCTCAGGCCATGCTCCTGTCCTCTTGCCCCACTAGGAACAGGCAGGAGACCACATCCCATGGAAGCAGCCTGAGCAAGCTGCACAGCACCCTGCAGCTGTTAAAACGGGTGAAGTGGGCACCTTAATAAGAAAGGCTGCATCACTACGTCATATCTGAAAGTATCAGTGCTACAGATTACATGAGCATCAGAACATTTTTTGCAGCACAAATGGCAATTGAATATAAATTTCACCATGCATCATGACTAAAACTAGGTGGAGGCACTAAGGAAGATGTGGACAATAGTATTAAAGTAAGAACCATAGGACTCACACAACTGATTTATTTTCTTGATAAGCACTGGTCTGCAATGCAAATTACCAACATGGTTTCTGCTGGAGAGCTTTCCAAATTTAACGTACCAGAAAAATAAACAGGTCAGCTGTGGGTGAGTACATAAACTTGGGGCCCAGCTCCATGAGAAAATTCAACAACTCCAGTTCCACAGATAAAAAGTCCTGATGCCTGCCACAGTGGCTTTAAGAACCAAAATTATGGTATTGACAGCTCCACTTGAAGACAGTGTGAAGACCTACAACAACAAGAGAAAATCTCATAAATATTATTAAACTTTTAAAAAATATAATCACACTTCAAAAATAAGCTACTTGGTTTATCTACCTTCTGGAACTTATAGAATTCCCATTTTTAAGTTTTTTTTCTCACATAAATTAAGGCCAGGCCAGAACAGTGAAATTTTTTGTGAAGGAAAAGCTGGATGCTAATGGAGATAACAAATTCCAGTAGCTGGATCCCTAAGGAAGGTGAATAGAAGAGTAAGTTGCAAACTTCGGCAATTCTGCAGAGAAAAGTTATGGATATTTGATGCTCCTGGGTTAAATTTTCTGATTTTAAAGCTGCCAGGTCTTACCGAAACAGCAAAGTCACAAGACGTTAGTTTTTTTTTGGAGGGAATGAGTCACTGCTGAAAGTTAAGTTCAGAAAACAAAAGCCATTCCCATTACCTTTCAACCTCAACAAAAAAAGAATAACAGAACATTTTACTTCTGGTTTAACCTGTGACCTTGTGATCAAAGAAGCTGGGCGGGGAGAAACTTGATTAAATTAAACAAGGGCAAGTGTAAAGTCTTACACCTGGGGAAGAACAACCCCACATACCAGTAGAGGCTGGGGGCTGACCTGCTGGAGAGCAGTGTAGGAGAAAGGGACCTGGAGGTCCTGGTGGACAGGAGGATGACCATGAGCCAGCAGTGTGCCCTTGTGGCTAAGAAGGCCACTGGCATCCTGAGGTGTATTAGAAACCTGGGGTGTGGTTAGTAGGTCAAGGAAGGTTCTTCTCCCCCTCTATTCTGCCCTGGTGAGGCCACATCTGGAATATTGTGTCCAGTTCTGGGCCCCTCAGTTCAAGAAGGACAGGGAAGTGCTTGAAAGGGTCCAGTGCAGAGCCACAAAGATGATTAAGGGAGTGGAACATCTCCCTTATGAGGAAAGGCTGAGGGAGCTGGGTCTCTTTAGCTTGGAGAAGAGGAGACTGAGGGGTGACCTCATCCATGTTTACAAATATGTTAAGGGCGAGTGTCAGGAGAAGAGAGCCAGGCTTTTTTCTGTGATGTCCAGTGATAGGACAAGGGGCAATGGGTGCAAAATGGAACACAGGAGGTTTCATGTAAACATGAGAAAAAACTTCTTTCCTGTGAGAGTGACAGAGCACTGGAACAGGCTGCCCAGAGAGGTTGTGGAGTCTCCTTCACTGGAGACATTCAAAACCCGCCTGGACACGTTCCTGTGTGATGTGCTCTAGGTGACCCTGCTCTGGCAGGGGGGTTGGACTAGATGGTCTTTTGAGGTCCCTTCTAACCCCCAAGATTCTGTGATTCTGTGATTTATATCTTGAATGGGCTCCAATGAGATGCTTGAACGTGCTCCCTTGATATCAACTGAAGGTGGTGGGAAGAAATGGCAGGAGTGAGCTGCAAATTTGGCTCAGTGGTTTAGCTAGTGTTTCTCAAGGAAGCCAATGGCGTTTTCTTTGACCAAAACAAATTAATGTAATCCATTGTGTGGCTACTTTGTGAATAAGCAGTACTCTGAGTGTGATATTAAATTTTGAATATGATGGTACACATTTTTTCCCACAATATCTGCTGATACATAGACTATAGGCTTTCACAGGTGGCTCATTCTGTAAAGAAGTTAAAGCACATACTAGAAATTACAACAGCCACTGAGCATTGCCAGCCCCAGTCACTCTTACCTTTGCTCAGAGGGAGGTGTTGGAGGAACACTGGGCACCTCCACTGACCTGAGCCATTTGCAGGCATTCCCATTCCCAGTCAGGCCTTTTTCAAGGCTTAGGATAAAGGCATCCTCCAAAGAGATTCTAGCCCCTAGAAATTTGTGACTTAAGGGGCTGCTTGACACAGAGTTGGTGTCTTTACATTTAATGGTACCTCATGCTTCTTTGAATCTCCGGTGATGAGCTTTTGGGACCAGTATATCCCACCATTTAATTACCTGCTGTGTGAAGATCCACCTCCTTCTGCTTGCTTTAAATTTACCACCTGGTAGTTTCACTTGATGCTCTCTAGCTCTTATATTAGAAAAGAAAGCAAAGAGCCCATCCCTACTGTTGTCTGCTCATAACTGTGTATTCCCTCTTGTCTGTCTGTTTTCCGTTGTTATCACTTCTCCAGTCTAAAGAATCGTGGTCACTCGGATCCTTGAATCACTCTAACATCAGGGTCACTCCATATTTTTAATTATCTTTGCTGCTCTTCTCCTGATCTCTGCTATTTCTGATACACATGGAACAGAGCCACCAGAGGCAGGCAGACTACAGCCCCCCCCATGCTACCAGCTGCCCTCCATCCTGGCATGTCCTAAAAGCTTTGTTAGTTTCTGAGCTCCAAAGTGATCCTTCCACAGAATGACTGCAACTGCAAGATCTTATTTCTGAGTGGGAACAAGTTGGTTAGAAATTTCTTGTTTTCAGTCACCTTACTGCTCTCTAATCACACCTGTAGCAAACTAACCACGTCCATCCTGGTCAGAGTTGGTAACACTACCATTTTCCTAGACCCAAAGCTTTAGTTGCTGGAGTTAGCTGATTTCACTGATTCTTTTAGTGTGGAGTGTGTACTTTTCCTCCAGCCACAGCCTAGTCTGACCCTCCTGTACCAGCTGTGTCCTGTCACTATCTTGTCCACAGGTTATCTCCTCTCCCCCACATCTAGTCCGTCAACAGACCAATTCAAAGCCAGGCGTCCCAGGTCCCTCATCCTCATTCCACTGTGGCTTCATGGAAATCAGTCCCTATGGTCTCTTCTCTTCTGGAAGTATCTGGCAGTATCTCTTCCTTGCTGCTCCTTCACAGCTGCTCCCTGGACCTGTGTTCCTCCCCATCAGTGTGGACCTCTCCATCCTGCTGTGTTAATGAATAAGTTTTGGAGGAGGCTTGAGTTTACCATCCTGCTTGGCACCCTACATCTCACTTTCAAAACCTCTCCCTTGCCCTTTCCTGCCTCACTGGAGCACATGTGGACCGTGGCCAGCTGCTGAGCCCCAACGTTTTTTGGGAGTTGGTGGATTCCTGGTATCTGTGGATCCCTTCCAACCTAAATTATTCTGTGATTTTGTCCTCCTCAGTGGAAGGAGAGCACACTCCAGAACAGGACTCATCACCCACCAGTGCAGACTCCCCACCCTGTTGCTCAGCAAGTGTCTGGAGCGTGGCAAGGGCTGCCAGCACAGCGGGCCTTTGCGGCAGCCAGCACCCAAACACCTCCCTCTCAGCGTGCGTTCCAGCTGGTGAGCAGACTGCTCCTTAGCCATCCCCTGTGCAGCCCCCCAGGTCCCAGCATTCCTCCCACGGCTGGTGGCCGTGCACCATGTCTCTGCACATTAGGTATACCCCTTGCTTTCCTGAATAGATGTATGCACATACATGTCACATATGTATAGATGTGCATGCTTGTCAGAGAGATGTGACACCTCTCTCTCTGTCTCCATACACCGCCTGTTGTAAGGAGTACTTTTCATGTCTCCCTCAGTCCCCCAGTGCTTGGACCCGTTCTTTCATCACTTGTAGGTAAGGCTAAGTAAGAATGACATATTCCAACCTCTTCTGTCTGTTTTATGTGCTGTAGTTTGCATCGGGATGATCTAAATTCTGCAGAACTGCAGAACACCTTTGGTCTCTCCATAGACTGCACAAACAACTGCAGTTGGCAAACCCTTTTGAAATCCAAGAGCTCTCTCTTGAGGTAACCCAGCTGCTTGAGACTTACTGGGTTGAAAGGACCTGGTCTTGAATTGTTCTCATCATAGGACATTGACATACTCCTTTTTTAAAGGCAATGGACAGTCACAGGATGTGTGTGTGCCAGACCCAGACCACCACTCCCACCTCAGCGGCAGGGGAAGAGAAGCTGCTGGTGATGCTGAAGGAGCCAAGCTGCAGGGATTCCCTCAAGGTCTCTGGGAAAGCCTGCTTTGAGGCATGGGCTTGTGCATTCCAGCACAGTGTTCCCTGACTCCTCACTGCCTGAAGCTGTCCTGGGGCTGGTGGCTCCAGCTCTTGGCTCAGTTTGGCTTGGGGCTGACCCCCCCTGCCTTATTAGGGCTGGGTGTGGGAGTCAAGCTATGAATAAAATGTAAGATTTACACATGGAAGTCAGGCCTTGAGTTAATATTTAAAGAGGCTCTCGGATATTAAAGATGGCCTCTCCTTTGCTCTTGTGAGACCCCACCTGGAGTATTACATCCAGCACAGGGGCCCCTGACCTAAGGAGGACATGGAGCTGTTGGAGTGAGTCCAGAGAAGGGCCACAACAGTGATCAAAGGGCTGGAGCACCTTTCCCGTGAAGACCCGCTGAGAGAGCTGGGGCTGCTCAGCCTGGAGAAGAGAAGGCTCCAGAGAGTCCTTATAGTGGCCTTCCAGTACCTGAAAGGGGCTACAGGGAAGCTGGGGAGGGGCTTTTTACAAGGACAGAGGACGAAGAGTAATGGCTTTAAACTGTTAGAGGGTAGTTTTAGTCTAAATTGTAATAAGAAATACTTTTCCTTAAGGGTGGTGAGACACTGGCGCAGGTTGCCCAGGGAAGCTGTGGACGCCCCCGCCCTGGAGGTGTCCAAGGCCAGCTTGGATGGGGCTCTGAGCAGTCTGGTCTCGGGGGAGCCGGCCCTGCCCAGGCAGGGGGGCTGGAACCAGACGATGGTTAAGGTGGTCCCTGCCAACCCAAACCATTCGATGCTCCTGTGCTGCGGCAGCCGCTGGCCCTGTAGCGGCGGCCCTAGCAGGAGCGCCGGGGGAGGAAGGGGCTCCGGGGCCAAGCGGCGCCGAGCCGGGCGGGGGGCAGGGGGCTGGCGGGGCAGGGGCAGGGTCTGGCCGTGCGGGGGCAGGCCGTGCCGTGCGGGGGCAGGCCGTGCCGTGCGGGGGCAGGCCGTGCCGCTCCGCCGCGGCGATGACGGGCTCAGCGCGCTTCCGCGCCCGGCGCCGCAGCCCTGCCCCCGCCGCCTGCGCGGCCGGCCCGGCCCGGCGGAGAGGCGGGGGGATTTCCAAGCGCCGGCGGCCGCGCCGCTTCCTCTCCTTGTTTTGCTTTCGATCTGGACCTTTCTGCGCCCGGGCGGAGGCAGTGAACTTTTAGTTTTACTCCCGCGATTATTCAGCGCCTGTTTTCATTTCCATTTCGCGTCCCCTGGCAACGGCGGTAACCTTGAGGAATTATATAAGGGCTGCGAAAACGGGCAGGAAAGGTAATTTTATTATTTTTTTTTCTCCATTGTTTTAGGTTAAAAAAAAATAACGTTACTGTAATTCCTGCCCGCACTGCCGCCGTGTTCTGCGGCGGGGCTCGGGGAGAGATGCGCATCGCTTCAAAAACAAAAGGTCGGGCTGCAGCGGCCGAGCCCGGCCCGGTCCCGCCGCCGCGCCGGGCAGGGGCCCGGGGGTGCGGGCGGGGGCAGAGCGCGGCGGGGCGGCGGCGGGGGAGGGGGCGCGGTGCCCGCCGCCTCCCGGGGGGGAGCGCAGACAAAGGCGGGGGCGGTGGATGGGGAGGGCCGGGCCGCGGGCCGGCGGCCCCGCACTTGTCGCAGGCCGGGAGGTTGCGGGTCCCCCCGGTGAGGCGGGGCGGGCGGGGGGGGGTTGCGGGGCGGGGGTCGCGGGGCGGGAGGGGGGGGGGGGGGGGGGGGGGGCTGCCCGCGCGCTGCCCGGGGCCGCGAGGGCGGGGGAGGGGCGGCGGGGGCGTGGCCTCCGGTGGGCCCCGCCCCCCCGCCCCGCCGAGGGTCCGTTACACAAGCGGGGGCGGGGCCCTGGCCCGGGCCGGGCCCTGCGGCGGGTGCTGTGCCCCGTGGCGGCCGGCGGGGCCTGCCCCGGTGTGCCCGGGTGTGCCCCGGTGTGCCCGGGTGTGCCCGGGTGTGCCGGGGGCCTGCCCGGGTGTGCCGGGGGGCCGGGCACCGGCGGCGCGGGGGGCGGAGGGGTTGGCGCGGCGGGACGGAGCAGGGCCTGAGGAGCCGTTAGGCCGCGGCGGGTGGGCTGTGGGAGCGGCGGAAGGCGGAAGTCCCGCGGAGTGCCGCACACAGGGCAGGCCGCTGAGGGGCGGGGGTGTTTCCTCGGCCCTGTGCAGCAGGCCTTTCCGCCGCTGTGTCTGTGTCTTAAACACCTCTCTAGAAAGCAAGCGTTTCTGTTCGTTGCTTTTTCTTCCCCTCCCCTGACTATGTGATCTGAGTGAATCCAGCGTTAACAAGTGCATCGTTTGCACGCTTAACAGCCTTGAAACACGCTCTGCCTCCTGTTTGTTTCAAGGATAACCTCTTGTGGGTATGGGCAGCGCTGCCGCAGCTTCTTGCGTGGCTGGTTGCAGAGCCTTGTGCTCCACACCAAGCCTTGGACGTCTTCCCCCCGAGACAGTTTGTCAACGGGGGATTTGTTTGTGTGTAGCACAGAAGGTCAAGTTCCAAGTGTCTGCCAAGGTCTGTGGTCAAAGTTGCAAGTGCTTGAAGAAATGGATCCTTCAGTCTAGGTTCCCAGAGATATTTAGGTCTTTAATTCCCATTTTGTTTAGTGTGAGCACCTAAACTGCAGAGTGCTTGGGCTTACTTATTTAGACACAGAGCTCAGATAAAAGAATTTCAGAGTACAGAACTTTGCTCCCAGTTAGTGTATGGTTATAATTTATAGCACAGCTTACTGTGCTAAGATCTTGCAGACAGCAGTCTCTTGAACGTTTGAGCAGTTGTAATCTACAGCCTCAGTTCCTGGAGATGGAATATGGCGTGTTTAAATTTATAGTTATTTTATTTAAGTCTTAATGGGTTTGCATATAATAAACTTTGTGGAATGCCTGCTTTAGTACCATAAAAAGAGAGTTGAGTGGAACAGCGACATTTAAATTCACCCTAATACAGAAATGGTGACAGAATGATAAAAGTAGCAAAATTGGTCTGAGAGGCAGATGGTTTCCCTCTAAATCACAATCTTTCCATGCCACAAGCCGCTCTGGAGACATCAGTGTGCTTCTCTGGCCTCTCTTGGTAACATCCAACAGGAGAGTTACTTCAGGTGGCCCTTGTGTGCAGCAGTTCCTTTCCACTGGTAGACAGTAGTGGAAGGTCTGAGGACCTCAGCTCCTTTGACATGGTAGCTATCACTTTTATCACGGTTGTGTGCCATGCTGCAGTTCTTCAGCTAGGTGCAGGGGCAGAGAGGTGTCAGTCTGCTGATTGCAGTGTTACCCCTCTGAGGCTGGGGGTCCCAGCAGGTCGGCAGACCAGAGAGGTCAGCCATTATATTTGACACATATCTTTGCGGTACCACCCAGTTACGTGCTGACTGCAAAAGTGACACATTTCAGAAGATGTCAAGTCTCTTGAAAAGAGCTGTTCATCACAGGTCATGTTATGTGGAAAGGGGTAGTTAAGTGGTATGAGAAGTAACATTCAGGCTGTTCAGAAGGGGGGGTTAAAGACCCCAGTCTCCATTGTTTGGAGGTCTTTGATATGTGGTACCAGGTGAAGTTAGAGTCTTAATGCACAATTGAGGAAATGATTCAGAAAAAAAAAGAGGTAAGATTCAAGAGGAAATGGAAGTATTTTTGGAATAGAAAATGTCTACATTAGAATAATGAGTATTAAAATGAGTATTAAAACATCTTCATGATATAATATTTGGAGCATTGAAAACTTTGTGGAAGCTTAGATATTGTAGAGCCAGGCTACAGATGGCATAGAGAGGATGGAGTGGCTTGCACGTGCATGAAGTGGGATACTCTTTGTTAAACAGGAAATACCTGTTTTGGGAAGTAACACAGCATCTCATTAATTTATTTGCTATGCCCCTATAGGAGGATTAGAGATACAGGCTGTGTGACTGTTTGCCCAACCAAGTTGTTCACAACAAGTGTCATGTTAAGGGAGAGCAGAGAAGCTACAAAAGTAGGAAATAGGATGATAATGGCAGGCTTCAGCTGCCCCCATGTATATTATGTCATGCTCCACCAACATTAAATTTGCCCAGGTACGACATTTTTAGGTGCCAAAAAACCCTGCTTCCTGGGTGTAGCTGGTAAAGGTACTATGTGTGTAGCAACTCCAGACAAGGTCCAGGCCAGCAAGAATTAAGTTCAGAATTTTATGTTAAAAATGCCACTGAGCTGTGATGTCACAGTGATCATAATGTACTTAGACTCAGTGTTGCTTCAGAAGGAGTAAAGCCAAGGGCTGTTGTGGCAGTGTTTAATTTTCCACAGTAAATCTTAATATAGCAAGGAAAAAGTTAGTAAAATGGTGAGAGGCAGCCAAAAGTGTAAAATACTCACAGGTGGCATGTACTTCTTCAAAGATACTAAAGACTCAGAGCAATTGCATGACGTCTGTCACAAATAACAAAAAAGCTGAGCAGGCTGACAAGCAAAATAAAGAAGCTCTGGAGAAGCCACAAGATACTTCAAAAGTTAGAGCTTTGTCTCCAAATGGGAAAGGTGGAAAAGAACTTAAAATCTGTGTTAAACACAATAACGTAGGCCAAAACGAGTCATGGAACAAGTTGCTAAAAGGTTTGAAAACAATTACTAAATCCTCTTTGAAATGCATCAAAAGCAGGAAGGCTGCTGCTAAGTGATCCATGTGTGGAAGGAAGGAGTGCCCAAGGAAGATAAAGTCATTGCAGAAGAGTGAAACAAATTCTTTGAGCCTTGCTTCACTGAGGAAGAGTTTAAGGAGATGCCCTTGCAAGAGGCTTTTTCTTTTTTTAAGGAGGGAGCATCAGAGGATATCTCCCAGACTGAAGTGTCTGTAAGAAAGGGTATCAGAATGAACCATCAAGAAGGATGAAGTAGATGGCAGGAGGTGATACTTGCTGAAGAGTGTGGAAGAAGTTTAAAACATTAAATTGCTGATACACTGCATGTTGTGCCTAATTTGTGGCATAGGCTTGCCTTGGTGCTCCAGGAATAGAAGGTGACAGATGAGCTGTCAGTTTTTCAAGGTTTCTAGGGAGATTGAATACTTGAGAGTTGTAATTTTTGCTTACTTGTTTGTTTGCCAGTGATTAGTGAATGGGATTAGTGAACACAGGTATAAAGGTGATACCTTGACAAAGGCTGGGGCTGCCTTTTGTTGAGGAGGAGTTGTGCGTCATGAGTCTTCTGGAGTTCTCTAAAGGCATTGCTGAGGTCTGGTTGATCCAGTCCTTCTTAAAGCAGGTTGAGTTTCAAAGTGGGGACAGGTTGCTCTGAGTCCCATGGTCTATGCCATTCAGTGGAGGGAGGAAGGAATAGGTGTTGAAATGACAAATGTATTGGTTTTATTAACTCATTTGGAATATCAAAATCCCAAAGGATTGCAAAGACTGCAGAACAATCTTGTCTTGAAAGTCCAGATAAAAGTTTTGGAAGGGAAATTCAGTACAGACCAGTGGAAGTGTAATGTTAATGGAAGGGAATGCAATCTTAACTTTCAGTACACAGGAATAATGCTTGAACTGCCTTTTTATTCAGCCCAAGACGATACAACACAGGTAATCCTGTGAAAAAATAAGCTCTGTGCCCAGAAGTGGCTAAGAAAAGAGGGAGCAGGTTAGGAATTATTAGGAAGGAGTAAAAAAATAAATCAAAAGCACCATCATGCCACTGTGTCACTCCACTCTCCTGAATACTTTTAACAATTTTTGTTTCCACATCTCTAAAAAGGATGTAGTGAAAGTTGATGAGCTACAGAGAAGGGCAGTAAAGATGATCAACCGTATGAAAGAGCTTTTGTGAAAGAGCAAGGAGCTTGGAAAAGAAGTAACTGAAGAGGGTGTGGGGATGTTTTTTAAAGTCATTTAGTGTAATGAAGAAAGTGATCAGGTAATAGTACAGATAAGATAAATGTGACAACAGGAGGTGTTTGTCCTGCTATAGGCAAATTGTGGTGCTCATGGCCACTGCATGTATGTCAGGAGTTTGCATGGGTTCAGGTGATGAGGTGGTCTGTGGGAGAGAAACTTGCTGTGCAACTTAGCAGTCAGAACAGTTCAGTATCAAATTTTGGGCACTGACTGCCCACAAAGAATTAACTGCAGATGCTGATCAGGAATTATTACTGAAAACCACAAATAGAAACCCTCTCTGCTGAGAACCATAAGCTATGGTCCATTTTCAGATAACGTAAGAGACGCAACACTGCGTGTTGCCCTTTGTTATGTATCTTACGAAACTTACAGCAAAAAAAAGTTTCTCTGGTGCTCCTTTTTAACGTTTGCTTGTTAACCCTGGGCTTGTTAGCCTCACACAAATTACAGTCACATTAAGTGCATCCTGTATGCATTTAATGTTGCGTAGGTGTGACGTCCTCTGATGTTTGCAGAATTAGAACCTCAACTTCTATTTTGTGGATCTTACATTGAAAGTCATGGTCCATTTGTAGGTAAAGCAGTAATACTAAATGTGTTTTTTATCTCTGTGACTCGTTTGTAAAGATTGCGCTTTTGAAGCTTGATTCTTCAAAGGCCTATGATGATTGTGATATTGAAGGCATAAAGCATAAGGTAGTGTTTACAGAGGTTTTATTATAGCTTATGGTGCTATAAACTGTGATTAGTGTAAAACATTTTCTGGTTTGTCCCTTGAGATCACAAGCACAAAAGCAAAACAACAAATAAGCAAGCCAAAAAGATTCTGGGTGCAGTGTATATAACATAATGGAAAAAATAATTCGCTGTAATTAAATAAATTCCCCTTGAGTTTTCTTGGAACTATATGAAGGTTCTTCCTTGTACTGACTGTGTGTGAACTCTTGTGTTAAGATTAAAATAACCAGTAAGAAAAACTGGAATCAGCAATTAACACATACTAACAGTTAGTTGAAGGGAATGCATGTTAACAGTTCAGAGTTTACTTTCTGAATATATGTTAATACACATACATACTTATCTACATATATATATATAAAAATATAAAATTAGATGTTTTGTATATAACATAATTAATATATTGTACAGCAAACATTTTTTATTGGTAGACTGTGAACCAGTTTTAAATCTTGCTCTTCAAGTTAGTGCTGGATATGTTTTCAATTTCTTCAAAGTTGATGAAAAATTGGTGGGTTTTTTGAATGAGCTAGGGAGAAGAGAGAGAAGTGGTAAGCAGTAATGTCTGGTTTATTAATTTGTAGTATGCTGCAAGCCCGGCTTTGTGTATATTGAACATCTTCTGACTCCTTTGTTTACTTGGGGACAGATTGCAACAAATGTACAGCAGTTTTTAGTACAAGGCAGAGGTTTTATCTTGTTGCAGCTGGAACAGAGGCATCCAGAAGCAAATCTGCCTGAATGTGGCATGTTGTTTCACCCAAGGTACAGAACTGAATTCTAGCTTTAAATTATTTTAATATATTGTTGCTATTCGGGTTGCTAGCTTTCAAGATGAGCTTGGAAGTAATAATTTCTATATTCTTGCACCTTAAAGAGTAGAGCAGATTATGGTTTGATGGTCTTTCAGCTAACCTTTACAGGTTTGGTTTGTAGACCCCAGCATACCTGGTGTTAGCAATGGAGTTGAGCTGTGACATTTGTCCTTTAGTTTGAACTGCATGTGATAGTGGATGTTGTGTAATTATTTCCCTTTTGCTGTAAAAATATTTAAAGTACTTTTTAATTTAAAGACTTATACACGTAACAACGATGCAGCACAAAAGAAGGAAGCATTGCTTACATTTTGTTTCAAGGAAGTCTGAAAGTGTGGTTAAGTTCGGCTTTCTGATGTGTACACAGAGGGATATCTGTGGCTTGAGGGGCTTGATGAGTGCACAGAAGACAAAGTCTACCTTAGTATTCCTGCTAGTATTGGGCATTGCTTGACAGCATTACAGTCAAACCTCTTACAGCTTTAGCTAAGCAAGGTAGTGCATTGATCCTTTAATAAGTTCAAGTAGCAGTGAATTTAGGTCTTTGTCTTCATTTCATACCTATATATGTAACATGCATTTGGTGTGTGGTGTGAGCTTTTCTGCATTTGGTGCACTGGCTGCTCCTATAAGGTATTTCATTGAATCATGTACATGTGCTTTAAATGCAGCTGAGAGATGAATCCAGTAGAAAATACTAAACTACTGAATATAATTGGATGTGGCATGCAGATTTGTAAAATGAAAATCAAACACCCCTTGCCTTGAAACACATTCCAAAATTGTGACAGCATCTTACAAATTTTATCTAAAATGAAAGTAGTTCCACAATAGGAAAGAAGGCGGGATAGGAGACTAATGTTTTTAAATTACTGAAAGCTTTCCTGCAGGATCTGAAATCCCAACAGTGTTACATCAAAAAGATGAAAGCAAAACTTGAGGATAAAACTGAAACCAGATATAAACAAAAGCGAAACTGACTCCATTGGTTTTCATTTCCCAGTTGGCAAAAATGAAAGAATAAACATAAGAGCAAAGAAGCAGGAGTGCTGAACATGAAAAATTGTTTTGATTTTATTATTTATTTAATCTGCTGGTAAATTTGGCTTCTGCATGACAGTACTTCTTTAGCAGATGACACAGTAGGGAGTTGGAGTTGCTCTCCCTGGTTTATCCAGGTGCCACTTCCCCGCTTGGTGGCCTGTGTGGTGACCCTACTGTATGAAAAGCAATGGTGTCTTCGGTCACAGAAGTAACATTTTGAAATGCTGTGGCAAATGCATACAAAAAGTACAGATGAGGTGATGACATCCAGTATGATGAAAGCGAGTCATTCAGCTGGTAGGTGCACTTGAGATTTATTCATGCTGAGCCATGAATTGTTAAGAGGACCAGGTATAAAACTTGTTGTGGGCTTTTTTTTTTTTTTGCTGCCCCCACCTTTGAGGTCCGCTTAGATCTGGGTCAGATGTTATCCGATGTCAGCTTTGCTGTTGACATTAAATTACTATAAATGGTTTCACACCATTTCCACAGATAAGTCAGCAGCTAGAAGGTCCTTCTTGACCTCGAAAACTAGCTGGTGAATTAGTCAAAAGATGGCCAAACATTGGGTGGCTTTGGAATCTCAAATTAATATCCTTCTCATACATAGAGACATAGGCTCCTGGGCTATATTGACAAAGATTGGCTGGATGTTGAGGAGAAGCTTAGACAATTGCTGCTCTGCTGAAGCTGGACAAGGGTGAAATGAAATACTTCAATTCCAGAGGTCTAATTCTCACACATTTGCAAACACTGCATTTGAACATATCAGAACTAAATTCTTGGGATGCCAAGACTGTTTTGGAGATTTGAGATTGATGAAGCTGAAGACTAGCTTTCTTTAGTTTAATAGTATTTATATGGCTTAGATGAGAAATTAAGATGAGTTCAGTGGTCTCACTCTAGTTCAGTGGTATTTTAGGAAACTTCCAAGATAGAAATAGCTGCTGCAGTTCAGAACTTGAGGCTCTCTCATTGCTGCTGGTCTGTGGTCAACAGAGAGTTTAATTGAAGAACACTTTTTATAACCAATCATTAACTATTCATATTGCAACATGAAAATGATTTAAGAAGTTCCTGTATGTTCTGTGGCAGTGGAAAGAACAGCATTTTTATAAAAAGGAGAATCACATCATACTGTTTCAACAAGCATCAGTATTAAGCATTTTTAATACTTAGTACTCTTTAAACACAAGCCTTTAAAGTATATGCACAAAAGAAAGACATTTCTGTGTTAAATTCACCAATCTCAAGCAATATCTCTGTAGTAACTAATTAATTTTATTTTTTTTTGTGCTCCACACATCTGCTTCTTTCATGGTGCTATTTTTGTAACTGTAAATAAGTGCATGTGACAGACATGTTTCCAGATCACAGTGTGGATGATTCAGAAGATCCCAGCCCCCAAGTCTGTGCCTGCTGTGGTGTATAAAGCAAACGTCTAACTAAGCAGGAGAGTGTTTTTTACAAATCTGAAATAGCGTATATATATATATTTTAATACCTTCTCTAGCAAAGGAGAAACTGCTTTCTTAAAAGGGCTGTGTTTGGTGTTCGTTATGAGGTTAGGCAGAAGTAGTTCGTGTCTTTTGCTCTAGTTTCTGGGAGCTGCACTATTGATGAGAAGTTTGGGTAGCAGAAGTGTAGGCATGGGTTAGCTATTAACCTCAGTGGCAGAAACTGCCCTTGCCCAGACAATAAAATGAAAGCTTTAAGCAAATATTAAATCGCACTTTAGTGTAGTGTGCAAATAGTTTTTGCTGTGTGTTGCAGAACAGTATGTTATACAAACAAAGGTAGCTGTGAGAAACAAGCCCGATCCCAGCAAGCTGGATTACATCAGGTGCAGGTCATGGCCGGTGAATGTGAAAACTCTTCCTTGAACACATTTCTCAGTGTTAGCTATCTGGAATAATTTTTCTGCCTCTCTGAGTGCTTCTAAAATGTCATTGTCTTCTCGGCAATTCTGCCTGAGCCTCACAAGCCACCAGTGTGGGAACGCTGAGATTAAAGACCTTTGTTCTACAATGGCTGCTTTTCTTATATATAGCACCCTATAAAACACTGACCCTGTACTTAAGCAGAAGAATGCCAGGCAGAACACAGAGATGAAGTCTGCACTGGCTTTAAAAAGTGTTTTTACGATTTAAGATCCTGATCTTACAGATTCTTGTATTTGTTATTTTCCACTGCTTTCAAGAGGGAGACATGTAGGAGACATGCTCGTTAAAAGTTTTAGGGATGTCTCCTGTAAACCTCGTCGCAGAGCACATAAGACGGTGTTGGTCTAACAGAGCAGTGGAGAGACTTGCTGTTGAGTTGCAACAATATGATAAGTGTTCTTGATAGTTGTTTGGGCCTTAATAGCTTTCTAGTTTTCACCAGGCTGGAAGTTTTTTTATGAATCAGGTGTCAAATGCTGACTTTTCCTGTCAGCTTCCAAGAATGCAGAGGGGTTGGCTTCTGTGAATACCAACTGGCACAGCTAAGCAGCAGCAGCTATTACGTGTGAGTATTTGAGAACTGATTTGTGTGTGAGCACTTAATTCCAGAATAAAATTGATTTATTGGGGGATAACTGCCCCCCAACACAGGAGTTAATTATTCCCTTACAACGATGCCAGTAGTGTTCTTGTTGTAAACAAGTCCTTCCCAAACTCATCTGAGTAAAGTACAGCTCTGCTACTGAAAAGTCACCATCTCTCTTCTAGGCAGCTTTTTGGGGAAAAATAGTTAGACATCCCAGACTCTGAATGCAAATCTTGATCAATCCTCAGATGCAGCACAAAGCTTAAAAAGGAAATAAATCAGGTCAAAGTTCTGGCTGTTTTTCAGCCTTGTGGAGGAGGTGGCAGAGTTTTTTGTAATTACATACTGTTGACTGTGACTTGCATAGACCCATTGTCATTCTGATGCCACCAGAACCTGGCATTTCCATCTTTGCTCCAAGCAAGACCTGAGAAACTCAGGAAAGAAAGCCACAGGAAGTAAAGTAGTCCTTCAAAGCTGAAAGTAAGTCAGTCATTTTGTTTTGTCACCAGATTTGCTGACATTGATGTGCGCGCGATGATTGTCATGGCAAGGATACTGCTGAGATTATCTTTAAACAATCTATTAGAAGCCTGGGCCAAGTTCCCAGCCCATGTGAATCTCTGCAATGCCAGAGAAGTGAATGGGCCTAGCCACAGACACTGTGTTGTTAAAGTGTCATGATAATGTTCAACACAGGAGCCAATGCAAGGGAAATTATTTTATAGGTATTGAGATTCTGAAGCATTGTTTCATTACACCTAAGTCTGGAAGCAAATAACAGCCTTTTGTTTCTGTTGTATTAAAATAAACTGGTTCTTCTTCAATGTACTCCTAGTCTGCAAATCCAAGGGCTACCTTTAATGATGCCTGAAATCACTGCAAAGTAACAACTCATGTCTTTGCTGCTGAGGGAGAATAAGCTTTGCATGGAAACTAAAGGGAAGAGTCTGTTTTGATGTGTAATGTCTGAATCCCAGCCAGGGCATGTTAACACCCTTTGGGTGGAACAGAAATGCTATTGGACTGATGAAACACATTCTATATACGGTATGAGTTCCTATTGTACGTTTTCTTGGACGTGTTTGTCATGCAGTCTGTAATGAGGATTTCAAGACATGTTTGAGGTATTTGCTGCCTTTGTGCTGTTCAGGTTTTGTTGTTTTGTTTTTTTTTTTGCAGGGAATGTTGGGTTGATTGGTGTGGTTTTTGCCCTCTGTCCCTTGAGGATGCAAGGCTTTTCTTTCTTGTACCTTTATATGCCTTTCTTGGGTACAGCAGCAAGAGTGGAGGGATTGCTGAATGCTTCCCTCCTCCTCCATCTGCTTTGTGCCTCCCTACTGCCTGAGGTGGACACGACCTGACTCTGGCAAGCTGGGGCTTGGGAGATTGGGTAGTTGTTGCTAGTTTGAATTCGTAGCACAGCAAGCTATGTTCCCAGGTGTTTCACCACTCCACAGAGCTTTCCCCTTGCCACCCATGGTTCTGTTGTAGCCTTGCCATGTTTGGTTTGGGAGCCTAGAGAAGAAGATGAAGTACTGCTTTTTAGTTGCCTGTATAGGTTCTTCCCAATGGCCAGGCTGTGCTTTGTAACAGTCCGCCCGGGACCTGCGCCTTCCCACCCTGCTTCCTCTCCAGTTCTTGGCTTTATGGTCTGTCTTGATGGTCCTTCCACCTTCCTGCAGGCACCTGAGCAAATAAGACACCACCTTTCCTGCCCACAGTGAATTATTTTTCTTGGTGGTGGACAAGAGGGATATAGCATGCTCATGGCATCTTTGCTGCTGTCACCAAAGTGTTAGGAAGGAGCAGGAAAAATACTGCTGTTGCTACAGTGTGGATCAGGAGCACAGCCAACACAGGAGGTGGGTCTGTGGAGCAGTGGGCCATGGGGTGTGCTTTAAGAGAGCACAAGGCAAGAAGTGCTTAGTGATAAGAAGATCCACCAGCAGTTGTGATGTTTACCCTGTCCCTCCTTGTTCAACAGGGCATCACTGACTGAGTATTCCTAGGGAACAAAAGAGGCACTTTTACATGGAATTAGAAGACCAGAGAGGGTAGGTTTTGCTGTCTAAATATCCATGCATCCAGAAAATTTCGTCTCAGGTTTTATGTGTTTTCTTGCTCTGTATGTTTTCAATGCCAAGAGCTTCAGGATTTTGTCAACTCTTAACCCTTCAACCTCTGAAAAGGGCAATGCTCACTTTTCCTTGTTCACTAATCCTATTTTAATTACATATTCTGCTGTTGGTTCAAAAAATGATACAGATATTTGCATAATTTGGGGTTATGATGAAAAGGTGTGTTATTTCTGCTTCTGCAACATCGGTGATAAGATTCTCCTCCTCGTGGCAGATGGGAAACACACCAGGCAGAGTGGGTGTGAAATGTGAAATGCACCCAGTCTCCCCATGGGCTATGGGCAGGGGGATTTCAGGTGTCTGCAATCAGAGCAGCTGAGTAAACTGTAGTTCAGTTGTCTGTATTTCAGTGTCAATATCACATTTCTGAAGTATTTCTGAGCAGGTGAAGCTAGAAAGTTTTCCTATCTGGGAAAAGTCTGTATGCCTCTGTTGAGCTTGACTTCCAAGTAAGGCTTTGCTCATGGTTAAACATGCACTTTGAAATGGGCATCCACAATGGAATAGTTGAAAAAGGAGGTCCTATATGCAAAATCCTATATGAAGGCAAATTCAGAGCTGTGACCAAGGGACAGAATTTTGCTGCAAGTACTGTTCCTTAAAATAAGATCATGTCTATCTATCCTGTAACAGTCTTGGCACAGGGACAAATACAGAACCCAGTTCTCTGAATCCTAAAATTAGCATATGGTCTCATTTCAGCATATCTGTTTGGTCACACAGGGCGATTGATGCTTTTCTTAACCGCATCAGCGTTAGCAAACAAAGGCATTTAGAAGTTTATCAGCAAAGCACAAGTATAAGGTAACTTTAAAAAAAAAAAAAAAGTCAGGTTTTTATTTGCAGAGAAAAGAGAAATAGTTATCATGCAATATTCTGCACAAGTCCTCTGAGAAACAGAAGTTTTTTCACAGCTCTGGGGAAAGGCTATAACCTGCTTCACAAATGCACATTGAAGTATCTTATCTCTGTAACCTATCCACAACCAGTAACAACATTTCCATATACTAGCAAATCTTTTAGCTGGGGACTTTGTAATGGGGAGAGAATAATTGCTTTTTCAGATTTTTTTTTTTTTTACTGCCATAGAAATCTGTTTAGTTTTGGTTTTTGTTTTGTTTTTGTTTTTTTTTTAATCTGTGACGTAGGCATAGAGTAGCTTGTGGTTTTGGAATAACCTTTGTGCCTTTTCAGTTATCCAGATGCTGTCAGAGGCAGTGAAACTGAAGGGAAGAGAACATCTCGAACTGTTCAGATTTAATGCCTTACATGCCATTGCTTTCACTTTCTGTCTACAGCAACCGTAATTCTAGACAAGAGCTCTTCATTCTCAAAGGTTACAGTTTCTCTGTGGCAGGAGTGTTACCTACCATCAGGCTAAAACCAAAGTCAGACTTAACAGAATGTTTTGGCAGAGCACAGGGTGGACCATAAGCTCTTTATTGAACATTATGGAGTAAAAAAAAAAATAAAAATAGATGTATATGTAGATTGTAACCCAGCCATCACTTCCGTCTTTTCTAATGTCTATTTAAAGATAAATAACTCTTGAAAATTACTAATATTTTTCTGATACCTCTTTAAAAACCAACAAGTGCTGTGAGTTTCCTTCTGAAGAGTCTTGCATGAAGAACGTAGCAACGTTCATCTTGTGAACGTGTACAGAGCTGAAATTCAGTACAGTTTATTGCATCTTAAGGATGCTGTGGTGACAGCTACCTGCTCAATGTCCTTTGTGTTACTACTGCTAAAAATGTTGTTCTACCCATGTTTCCTTCCTTTACGCTGCTGTGACTCTTTCAGCCACGTCAACCCTAGGAAGCTGGCTTGCGTGTTTCGCATCAGGCTGCTGGTGTTATTCCTGTGTATAAAGCTCATTTTCAAGTGCACCTGGTGGTAGCAGGAGCAATGTTGCTGACTGGCCTCCAAATGGCATCCATGTTCTTAACTGGGTTATGCTGGCCCGGTTTAAGCAGATCCTGTGCTGTCTGCCCTCTGCAGCATTTTTTCTCTCAGTCAGATCTGCAGGATTAATAGTTTATAGCTTGTCCAGGAGTAGCCTACTCCATAATTTTGCAGTATCTAGTTGCAAAAAAAAAAAAAAAAAAAAAAAAAAAAAAAAAGAGAGAAGGCTGAACTGACTGCGGGACTAGCACAAATAGTACAGTAAATAAGCCTTTGAAAAACATCAAAACAATCCCTCCACAAACTGTGGTATCAGCACATCTTCGGGCCATGATTCTTGCCTGAGACTTGGCTCCTCACAGGCTCCTCGTCACCTCCCCTTCCAGGCAAATGCTGTTGCGTTGGGGTTAGTGTCTCACACGCTTGGCACCTGTTTGGGAGTAATTTTATAGACATTTTAATGTCCATCAAGACATTAAAGCTCCAACCACCAAAAAGACAACTGCCCCTGACTACAGCCCTCTTTAATAAAGAGGCAGGTGATAAAAATGGAGCAAAAAAGGGAAGTGATATTCACAGAGCTACCAGCCTTAATACATTTGTAGAAGGTGTTGTTAAATATTGTGACTTTTGAAGGCTGGCTATCTTCTTAAGAATAACAAGTGTTCATAAAATTAGATCCTGGCAGGTAGCTGCCCTTCCATGTCTAAATGAGCTTCCCTTTTCTTGTAGGGTAGAAAACTGCTTTCTGGAGTCCCATCTGCATTAGCAGTTGACTGTATTTCTTGGTGGCTGTTCTTCTCTTCCTCCACTATGGGACAGTGCTGGACGAGAAGAAAAACCGAACTGTTATTTTCAATGTAATGCCAGAAAGTTTGTCTCCAACATGCATCTCTGGGAGTGCTAGGCATTTTCCCATGCTCTCCCCAAAGAGACGCTGGGGTTCAGTAGAGTCCAGGTTTGAAGCTGTGATTTAAATGCACAGGGGCTTAATTAGCAGTTTTGGATTAAGGGATTCCTCCCTGTCCTCCCCAGCCACTTGTTCCCACTCCCATGCCAGAGTGTCCTCCTCTCAGTTGTGCTGTCACACGTCTTTGAGCAGGATGAGAGCCATGATCTGAGTTCAGACAAAAAAAGCCTTACAGAAAGAGGTATTGCTTGTAAGCCTGCTAAGTCTTGTTCACAAAATTGCCTGTGTAAAGCATAGCATTAGCATGTGACAAAATCTGGATGGGACCAAAGGCTGGGGGTGGTGGAGTGATACAGTGAGAGATGCTCCTTTGCTACTGCTGGAGCTGCTTCTTCCCCCTTAATCCCCTGCCTGCTCCACTGCTCTCCCCTGTCAGCCCAACCTCTCCATCCCACACATGGTCTCTCCAACATGAAGGATGATGGTGCCAAGTGGCCCAGTATTAAACTGTTTTACTCCCAGTTAACCTGAGTGCAAAGGTTCAGGCTGGCAAAAGTAACTGCACTACTGGAGAAGTGTGCTTAGGCAGTGGAGGGTTGTTCATGACTGAGTATCTCACAGGGTGGTAAAGCTGGTAGGAACTTGTTGCCTTGGCAGCTCTGAAAATACTGGTAGGAGTCCACTTGTCCAAATACAAAAAATACAGACAACTGCATGTATCTTCTTCTACATGTAAATGTCCAGGGGAAGTGCAATATTAATATTGACCAGGAATGGGAGATAGGTGCCCCTGGTTTTACAGCCTGCTTCAGACTGTAAATGTTGAAAGTTTCATTCCTCTTACAAGGATTGGCTGTTTCTGCTTTTTCCTTTCCATAGCATAAACACTTGAGACAGGCTGGGGGGAAGGAATTTGGCACACCTGCTGTTTTGTATGGCTCACCTTAGTTTCTGGCTTTGTAGGTTTGTTTTATAATTCATGTATTCTGAAGGAGAGTGAAGCTGGCTTCATGTTGGGTGATAGCCCCTGAAACTTTACTGCATATCTTGGAGAATTTCAAAGGTCTTTACAAACTTGAAAGACTCTTCATGGCAGAACGTAATTATCCTGCTGCTCACTGATGGATAGACTTCAGGTTCACCCACCGGGAGCTATCAAAATAAGACTCCTAAGTGCACCCAGTAACCCTGCTTAGGGGCAGACAGAAGCTACTTTTAAGGCATTGCAAAAGTTTCTTTCTGTAAATAAATAAATCATGCGTTTAACAGCTCTGGAAGGGAGATGTGACACCTTCATTTCCCCCAGGCAACTCAGTAGATTTGACTTGGTATTTTCATACCAAGGATGTTGTTGACATACAACCACCAGAAAACCCACTGTGTTTTAGCACTGTTGTGGTCAGTGCTGTCCTGAGGACGAAAGGTCTGGGGTTGTCTTCTGAAGATGTCAGGCTTTCTTTTCTGCAGCATGTGCCCTAGAGGAGCACCGGGTATGTTTTGATGACCAGAATATGCCCACTATCCCTCCAGCTGGACATCTTTGCAGGTTATTTTTAGCTGGGTTTGGTTTTACTTTCAGATAAGCAGATCTTGGAAACCACTCCTCCCTTCTTACAAGCCAAACCTCTTTTCTGATTACCTGGGATTAATTTGCATTGGTGTGGGTGAGGGATGTGAAGGTATGTACTGACAGCTGCAGCTGCTAATCCCAGAGGAGTCCCAGGGTGCTGAAAAGGAGATGAGCAAACTGCAGCATCTGCAGGGGAACAGCTGGGGAAGCCACCAGGGACGTGGGAGGGAAGAAATTACTGGCTCAACTGTGCCATTTTGTACAAGACCAGCTTCCTTGTAGTAGCAGTGTTGGCAGCTTTCTCATCTCCTGGAAAGTGTTGCTTTCGCACAAAGGCAGCTTCTGTTTCTTCCACATTGCCTGTCCCAAGTGGGATTCATTGCTACTGCCTTCAGTGTGACTTTTCTGCTGTCTGTCTAGTTTATCCATTCAGATGGGCTTGAAATTTGTCTTAGAGGCTCACTACCCAGAAGACAAGTCCCACTGCTAAATGGGAGCACTCATATATTGAATGCCGAAGATGATGCACAGTGTTTCCAGGAACTGTCTCAAAGTGCATGCATCTTTAAACATATCTTACAAAGAAATGTGTCTAAGATGATCATTGCATCTACTTGTTTCTTCCTTGACAGACAAATTGAAGTTTGCTTGCATTTTTAGTACATTGCCATTTACACTCTTCGGCTTTGACCCAATGTGTAGTAGGGGAAGATGGTGCAGATCTCCCATGCACACTCTGCAACTTGGATGGGAATCATTGGTGCCAAGCAAAGGAGGCTGCAGCAGTGCAGCCAGCTGCTTGCCACCATCCCAGGGGCCAAAACACTGCACCTGCATCTCCCTCACCCGGACAACAGCTTTCCTCTTGCACAGAGAGGGGATTTGCACAAGAGCTCAACCACTGTTGGGTTCTGGGGTTGGCTGGTTTTTCGTGTCTGACATGAACCTGAAAGGGAGCTGAGCAATTGCAACCATTTTCTGAGCTATTTCAGAAATTTGTAGTCCCTGGAAAAGGCTGTGGCTGAAGCTCGAGTCACCATCTCCACACTGGAGCATCAGTGCATCAGTGACTCTCACATGCTGTGGCTGGGTAAATAAAATGACAATATGTTTGCTAAGAGATTAGTGAGAGCATGGCTGCTGGTAAATTCTCTGATCACATCAAAGAGCCTTATTGTTGCACTCAGGTTTTAATTCCTTATTAGTTTCAGGAAATACATGTCCTCAGAGCAATGAGAGGAAACTTTGAACGTTTTTCTTCCTCTTGTACTGGGTGTGGACTTGGTGCTGCCTAATTGTTCAGTCTGTCTGATGCTTTTGCTCCCATAGGAAGCAAGAACAAACCCATTTACATTTGTGTCGTTGCTGTGTGCCTTCAAATACGTGGCCTACTCATTTTTATTTTTTTTTTTACTTCTTAATTATTTTTAAAGATCAAAGGTGACAGGCATAGTGGAGCAGAGAAGTTAAGAATGATGCAGAGAACACAGATGTGAAGAACAAAGGAGAGAGGAAGGAACTGAGCCTGGTACAGAGGGAGAGAAGAGAAGAAGCAGCCTAAATGCAAGTACTTGAACATGGAGATGATGGGTTGCAGGCTGCTTAACGGGAGTTTAATGTGATGCTTTAATCTGCCTCTAGAGCTGACTGGCACTTTCAGAGTGGTGCCTGAGAAAGGTTAATGTTTTTAAAATTTTCTGCCTCAGGTTCAAGACTTTGGACTCTCATGTCAATAATTTACAGCTCTAAACAGGGAAGTGGTATCAGGGTCACGTGTGTGTGTGAGAGAGATAGAGAGAGCGAGGGAGACATAAAAAAAGAAGTCAGTTTGAATCTTAACTGAATAATACAATGTGGCATGGTGCAACTGGGGGGGCTGTGAAGCACTCGCTTACTAGCTAAGCAGTATCAAAATGTAAAATAGCAGCTAAAAAATGAGTGACTGGGTGTATCAGAGAAAGCTGGAGGGAGGGGGTGAAACTACTCAGCCAGAACCAAAGTGATCTGATAAATTGCTGTGATGTGAAATGTATTTTTCCTAATTTTAGTCAACTTTATGTGATAGGAACAGCCATTTGAAAGCACTCAGTTTAGCAGGTGCATGGTTTTAACTAGTACAATGATGCCACCTGCATGTTCATTTCTCTGGTTACATTTTTCTTTCCTGGCAAAAAGAGGTCTTGTGCAACTACTGGTACTTGGGGGACAAAGAGGTCTCTTTCGGAGTGTAATTGTTTTTCTTTGCGGCCTCTGGTATCCCACCTGGATCAGAAGACGAGCTTTTGCCAATATAATGTGTCTTCTTCAGGTGAGGGTTTCCCTAATCCAGGTGTACCGGAAGTGTGTTTTCTGCCATAGGAGAAGACCTTATAATCTTAGTTGCTCTTTTGGGAGGCTCCCACACATATAAAAAGTCATGATTTTGTTTATAATTGTTCAGTGCCTGTAAAGCTTTAGTAAGTCTGTATTGTGCAGAGATGGGGCTGGAAAACAGTAACCTTGTCCCTTGTTCTCTGCAGCTTCCCGGGTGGTGACAATGCCTGTTGAAAGGATGCGGATGCGCCCCTGGCTGGAGGAGCAAATCAACTCGAACACGATACCGGGGCTGAAATGGCTAAATAAGGTAGGGGGGTGCATGTATGCGTGTGTATGTGTGCTGAAGAGAGACTTAGAGCAGTGACTGAGATTCAGACAGGTAAATCAGCTCATTCCTGGTTTTCAAAGGGGTGACATGGGGAAGAAGGGCGAAGCTGAATGCTTCCTGCTGAACCTGTTCCTCCAGCCTCACCTGCCAGATCTGAGGCTCCCTGCTGTGGCCTGGTGGATTTGTGGCTCCTTTGAAAGCATTTTCCAACTCTTTGTTGGAGTAAGTGTTTCTGGAGACTCCTCTAGTTTTGTTTTTTTAAGCTGGGATCAGGTTGCTCACCAAGTAATGTCAGAGGGATATGCACAGAATGCTCTCCTGAGCATTCTGTGTTAGACTCTGGATTGGGGCAACTGTCTCCTGTTTCAAACTTGTGTGACTTCTCTGATTCTTCTAAACCTGGGAGAAAATGGGGTAGCTCTGCCCCTGCCAGACCCAAACCTAGTTATCCTGGTCCTGGGCTCTTACTGAGAGCTCTAGGCACTTTGAGAGCACAAGTATGGGCTCCAAAATGTCAGTGCCCAGTTTGATTTTTAAAAAATTGGCTCAGTAAAACCAAGGAGTGTATTTGAGACTTGAATAGTAATAAACCCTGGAAATACTGCGTGCGGTCTGCGATGTGCGGGAGAGTTATTTACTGCACTGAAAAGCATGGGGCAGTTTTGGCTACAGAGGCTACTTTATTATCAAAATGGGTGGAAATGTACAAAATCATGTGCAGAAACAGGAGCTGCCACTCTGGTGAAGATACTGACTCGGTTAGTCTGGTATCCTCCCTGTAGAAGTGGTTGTGGTGCTCAGGTGTTCATGAAGTATGGCAGTTAAGATTACTGCTTTTTATTTCAGCTTTCAAAGGTAGAAATGCTCAGGACTGTAAAATTATCAGGAGCCCTTTAAGTGTCTCAGGAACTTCGTGCATCAGTGACTCTCACATGCTGTAAATAAATAAATAAATATTGCTTTATCCATTCCCTAGTTAGCTGCCCTGTGAATTTGAGTAGGTCCTTGTTCTTGCATAATGGAGTCACAGCTCAAGAGGAGGAAGAGACCAGTTTTTACTGTTGTCTTTGTAATCTGAGTCCCACGTTCAGGTCCCTGTGGATTCTTCTTGAGTATCTCTGCCTAGGTGTCAGGTCTCTTGTGCTGACAGTCCTTCTCTGCCATAATTTGCTGGGCATTCCTGCCCGATACTGAAATAATTTCTCTGCATGTAGTAGTGCACAGTATTTCAGATTGAGCGTATTACTTTTAAATATAATGTTGTGATCTGTAGGTTATGCTCATGTAACGTTTTTCAGTACACCCCAGGAATGTATTTGCCTCCTTCGTTCTGCAGCGTGAAAGTGCTGCTTGTGCTGCAGGCATCATTCTTGCAAGTACAGCTCATCAGTCCATAAAGGCAGTTTGCGAGGCCTGTCATCTTGTTTAATGTTTGCAGCCCTCTGATTGTGTTGTTACAGTGGTTTTTGCCTTATGCTTCTGGTGTAAACTGTTCGCATGTGACAGTTGATAGGAGATTTTGTCCTTAGTTAGCATATTCTATATTGACCAAGGTTTGGCAAAGGACAGTTCACAGTAAGAAATGAAAGTGTGTCAGATTAAGCAAGAGAATGGCACTTGTGTGTGTGCACAGCTTTTCAGGAAATAAGATTTAAATACTAAAGGAACAAATTACCATTCTGGGTTTGTCATTGGCTGTCTCTTCTTGGGGAATTTTTCCAGATTGCAAAAGGAATTAAACCTCTCTTGGTTAAAAATGACAAATCATGTACAATTGACTTACCTAATTCCTTCCCCTGCTGTCATTTGATCACATTATGCTTCTTGCTTGTGTTCCACCCCAGAACAGACACCTCTTTGTAGGACTTAAAAAATAAATACTTGTGTACCTCCGTGCTGAAAATATTATGCTGCTGAATGGCACAAAGGGAATTTCTTTACATTCTCAGAGACTGGGAGGTGTGAAGGAAGTGGTTAGTTCATAGTTCAGTAGAGGGCAGAGGTGGTGTGAGGAGGGGGATAATGAAAGGTCAGTGTCCCTCAAAGATCTGGAAAAGGAAATTGGAGTGGAAACACTCAGAGTAACTGTGACAGGAGTTGAGAAGCAACCTGCTGCTTTGATAAATGTTTGGAGTATTACCTTCCAGACAGAGGCAGCTATTTAAAATTTGTCCTTTGACTTTCTAGAAAGTATGTGATCTCATGCTCATTCACATGCTTGGAGCGTTTTGCAATGCTAGGGTTGCAAGCGTTTGAGACTATTTTCCTCTTCCTGCCTATTTCTAAGAATGTGACATTTTCCCTTTTGATGTACCCACTGGAGTTTGGTAGCAATTCCTGGTAACACTGCAAAAGTTTTGTGGGTTGTGCTTTTGCCTTTGGGTGAGGCTAATTTTTTAAGAGAAACACAACACACCTTCACAAATGCACAGGGATGGAGTGGAGTGCTGTACCAGACAGCATGTGGTTTTCTAAGTTTAAGAGAAAGCACTGATAAGCATTTTCCTATTAAGGTCCTTATTAGGAAGCATCGACTGAAGAATGATACTGGTAAGGTATTTGTTAATGTGTGAAATAAAAAAATAGTATTTGAATAGAAAGCATCTAGGTAAACTAGAGCAGAGCACACAACCACACAGTATTGCTGCAGTCAGCAGTCTTGCAGGATTTAGAAGAAGATTAGCTATTTCACAGTTGATGAGAAAATTTGTAGTTATGTATATGTATAGGTATGTCAAATTGTATGTATATTATATATAATCAAGTTATAGTACACATAGTTTATATTATTATTTTGTTACTTATATTCTAATTTGCTGTGACACCTGAGATTGAGAACAACCTTCTGTCATGAACAGGAACACTGTAATGAACCCTTATACTGCTGTTAAGAGTGTCATGGCACCTTCCTTTGGAGCAGTGAGCACAGTTTACGTTGACAGGATGCTATGTTGGGAGCCTTGTTTGGTCTGCTAGTTCCTATAGAACTTACTGAATTATCATTAACAGAATATGAAATTCATGGTACAGTTTGTGTAGCATTATTCAAACCTCTCTGCATAACCAAGCATGAGAATACTTCTTAATCTGGTCAGTTCTTAAAGTTCTTGTTGATAGAAATTGTTTTTCTGTGGAAGTATGATTTTTTTTCCTACCATGCTTATTAGAGTTTATGGGAGTGAAGGCAAAGAAGCTTGTTCTAGCCCTGATGAATACAGTAGTGATGTGGGCTGCAGGATAGTGAGGTTGAGGCTTTGTTTAGACCAGTTCTACTTGGTAAAAGAGGAGAGCGTCTCTGTAGGATGATTTAACTATATAAGGGGGAAGAGTAAGGAGCGAAAGAAGTGATGGGAATAGATAGATTAAGAGGAGAAATGAGATTGTGAGGGCTTGAATGAGGGTGAAAGAGGAACATGTTGCATCTGTGCTTTCACCAAATTAAAGGTGAAGCCAAGCAAGAAGGAAAGAATGCAATTCTGAACAAGTGAATGTAAATGAGATAAGGGATTGAAGACAAGAGTTGAAGGATGATACAAAGCACAGGCTCAAAAGAGAGAAGATCACATGGAAAGGAAGGAAAGTAAACCTAACCTTGATATTAGTGAAATATTAACCAGACAGACAAGGAAGGAAAGTGGTTGTTGGAGAAAGGGGAAAGGGCAAAGGATTCACCTTGCCCAACCGCAGACATCTACAATGCAGTCATTTAAATGAGAGCTGCCTGTCTAGAACTGTTTGTAGTCAATGGAGGCAAATAGGCTCTTTTAGGCTGCAATTCAGTTGGCATAGGTCAGGTGGCCACCTCAGGAAGCAGGTGCATTTTGCCCTGGAAGTGTTTTTCTCTTCAGTCTTAGAAGTGGATCTAAACCCAGTCTCAGAAGTGGATCTAAACCTGTAGTGGTGGTGTTTACAGCACAAGATGTGTATGTGAGAAGCTAGATGAGCTAGGTGAAGCTCCCTCAGGAGGGGAGAGAAAGCAATTGTTGTGGAACAAACTCTTTTTGTATGGCTTTGCAGAAATGAGCATGAGGAACTCTGTAGCAACCTTGTAGGTCAGCACATGAGAATTTCTTCCCGTGTTATGTGACATAAAAGCACATCTGACCCAGCATCCATCTGGCCTGGTATCCTGTGTGCTAAGAGCTTATGGAATGACTATGGAAACATGCTGTTCAAGCTCTGAAAGCCACTGGGCTCCCAGAGCTGGAGCTGCATCCCAAAACTATAGTCTTTAATAGTCACTAGTGTACTCTTTTCAATGAGTTTTTCTGATCCCTTTGGGAATCAGTTCATACTTCCACCACATAAGGCATGTCCTACTAAACTACATGTTGTGTATTCAAATAAAAAAATAAATGTAAAAGCCTTCCTTTGGATTGCTTTAAGTGGACATCTCTTTGTCCTAAAGTTTCTTAACTAAAATACGTTCAGCTATCTTCAGTGCCACCCCTTCACATGTGTGTCCTGTATTTTTTATCCCCTCTGGAGAATCTGTACAGTTGATATATTCATATGTCCATTTGCTTGGTGTATAAATTTGAGAGATCCCTTTCCTTCACCGTGCCAGTGTTTTACTGGCTGAATTCTAAATCCCTTGAATTTGCTCCATTCCCATGGTTGTTCAGTTTCATATATCATTTTTCTAATCTGCCATGGTTTGTGTCTCTAAAAGTGTCTGTACTGCCAAAACTAGCCTTTGTTTGAATGTTTAGAAATGTGTAACAAGTTTTATCCATTTGTCAGCCTGGAAAGTTTCCAGCCTCACTGTCTGTGTAGGGGTTTCCAAGGATTTAATATATACTTAGGGCTGTATTCTGATTTTTGGTAATATTTTCGTATTGAGTTCAGTGGCAGCAGCACTGGGTTAGAAAGAAGCAAAACACTTAGAGATGCTGAATCTGTGCTTTTAAAGAAGTGACTTTGTCTTTGGAAGATCCCTCAAGTCAATCAGTGTTGGCATTTCCTGTTTGTTTTCCCTTCCAGGAGAAGAAGATTTTTCAGATTCCCTGGATGCATGCCGCAAGACATGGGTGGGATGTTGAAAAAGACGCTCCCTTATTTAGAAACTGGGCAATTCACACAGGTATCGGAACTCTCTGCAGCACAGCTTTTCATATTGTTTTCCCTTTTAAAGTTACATTGTCCTTTTTTGTCTTTGCTTTTACTAATGCAGAGAGTCAACTTATGTTTCAAGATTTGTGGGAGGCCGAGTGCTTTTTTCAAGGCCTGCAATACTCTCCAGCTTTATTGAAGTGTCATAACTCATTTGCATTGAGGAAGACAGTAAAACTTAATTGATTTAAACATTAACTAGGTTGGGTTCAAAGTGGTCAAGACTAGAGCACACTCAGCACTTTGTAGACTTACGCCCTTAGGCTTTTTATGCCGTTCTATGGATTTGAGCCAGACATAATAAAAGATAAACGCTGTGCAAGCTTTTCCATGTTGTTGTGGAGTCACATCTGATCTGCAGTGCCCTGGGTCTTTCTTGAGAAGAAACTGTTCATCATGTGTTTTAGCAGTGTGCATGGGATGAGATCACAACACTGTCTTGCAACCTCAGCTATTGTTTGAATACTTGTCATGGGAACTGAAGGCTGATACCTTGAAGTTAACCTACAATGTTATTAATTTGCCCTAGGTTTTCAATTACATGTTTTGTGTGCCTGACTTTCTTTTCTTGCTTAGGGAAATACCAGTCAGGAGTAGATAAACCCGATCCAAAGACATGGAAGGCAAACTTCCGTTGTGCTATGAACTCCCTGCCAGACATAGAAGAAGTGAAGGACAAAAGTATAAAAAAAGGAAACAATGCCTTCAGGGTATACCGGATGCTGCCATTATCTGAAAGACCTTCCAAAAAAGGTAGAGGGGAGAGCTTGTTATCATGAAAATGATGTTGGGGTATTGTTATTATTTTTGGGGCCCACAAAATGTGCCGATTCTAAGTTCTGCTGTTTCCGAGGACTTGGGTACAGCTGTATGAAAAATGAAGTACATTCAGTTAGGAGAACAGTCTGCTTGGAGAGAGGATCAATGAGATGTGATACCGCTGGTGATGTGTGTAAATTGTATTAGTTCTGTGAAGGCACATAGAGTTGTGTTCAGATGTTAGTGCCAGGTCTCCTTCAGTCAAGAAAGACGATTAGGGAAATATTATAGATCAGTGCATTTAATTCAGTAGGGCTCATTCAGAATACAGTGGCAGACACTTTGGCATCTTTTTTCAAGCAAGGATAGAAATATGCTGGTACTCTGTTGAACTGAGTGGGAGTGCTTCGCTCTCTGCTCAGAACATTAAACCATGAAACCACTTTGTTAGTTACATATCTACGCTGGCCATGAAAAACCAGCTCCCACAGGATGATAATGGTGAAATGGGAAACTGTGTTTGAATCCTCAAATTTAGGGAGCTGGTCTCCCACCTGCCAGGAGAGGACTTAACCAGCAGGTCATTCTCATGTGTATTTGGTTTCTTATGGAGTAGGAACATTGGTTCTTTGGCTTCCTTGTGGCTTGATTACTGGTTTATGGGATAGAACGATGGCTTCCTTAGTCCCCTGGTATCCTCTGGTGTCTAGGAATTTTGAACAAAAAGATAACCTGCAAACCAAATGCGTGGTGTTCCTGTGAATTCCAGTTCAGTACACTTGTAGCTCAATTTGCCGTTTTCTTAAATTGACAAGAGAAACACTCATGTTCAGTTTAAAGTCAGTGTGATTGGAAATCATGAACTCTTATGCTATGAAAGGGAGGTCAATCTGCAAAAGGTAGAACACTTGCTTTAAAACTGTTTCCAGTCTCTTGTTAATAGTGTATGTTGTACATTCACGCATATTTCCCTGAACCGTAACCTGTCCCATTGTAGTAGGATCCTTTCATAGCTGTAAGAACTAGAAAAGTTCATAATGAAATCTGAGATTCTGGAGATAGGGGCTACAGTGGGATAGGATTCTGTGGCAAGTCCAGTTACTATAAAACTCAGATGCATTTTGGGCCGTGTGTATATTCTCACATGCCCTTTCTTCATGGCACGTGGCTAAATTTAGGTGTGAGTGAGAGCAAAGGAATTTGGCTACAAACATTTTTAATTCTTGGTGCTATCTTGCAGTAGAGATGGGAGAAATTCTTGGGACACGTTTTTGCAAACAGTGGGCTAGGGCTCAGCTTGCACCAGCACGTCTGAACTTCCACTTTTGAATCTTGTCAGGTCAGAGCATGAGCAGCAACACTGGGGTCTGCCAAGGCACGTGGCATTTTATGAGGGTCATCTGCTGTGTGGTTTTCTGAATTCTCAAATCCAGCATGGTTGCATAAACCACTTTTGCATGAATTATATATTCTCACCCCCCTCCCTCCCCCAGATTGCAACTATTTACAAAAACATTTGTTGACATTTATTCTGATCTCTTTTCACTTGTTAAATCAACAATCTCCCTTTTCCTTTGTCTACAGTGAGGGTGTCACAAATGTGATGAGACATATATTTTGATATTTTTTTTCCCTTTAAGAATATTTTTCTCCCCTTTCCTTCTTGTTGCTTAGTTTGTCACTCTTCCATATTTTTCACCTTGGTGTTTTGACTGCAATAACTTTCCCCAGTCCCATTGTGGTTCTTTTATGTAGTCCTTTAAAAAAAAACAAACACAATTCAAGGTGAATTTTTCACTGTCGAGGCCTTCAGGGGGGTTTAAAATTAAGCAAAACGTGTTCTCCCTTTCTTAGGAGCTGCTGCAATTTTGAGGCATGTTTTGAGTCTATTTCTTAGTGAATATATAAGGTGTGGAGGATACTTCATGGCACACAGGACTTTAAGAAAATCTTCCTTCTGTTCTTGCAGGAAAAAAAACAAAGTCCGAGAAGGATGACAAATTAAAACAAATTAAGGTAAGAAGTGACTGTTTAAAAGTGTGAGAGCTTGTGAAAACAATCTGTTGCAATTTTTTTAATAGCCTCAACAGTATATTGTGGTGGATATTTGCAAATCTCTCATGCTTGTGGTTTGGTTAAGTAGCTGCAGTTACATTGGATGTTTGGGGTTTTTTTTAAAAAACGTGAATGCTGTTAGAGGCCTGACTGACGTCATCAGTTGACACAGCCCTTGTGTTGCAACCCCTGGAGTTTGGAAAACTGGCAGCCTCAGCAACGCATTTGCCATTTGTTTGTCTGTAGTAGAAATACAGTAATTATGGAAGGAATGCTTCTGAACAATAGAGCTACCTTTTGGAGCAATTAATTTCTGTGTGTTAGACATTGGAAATTCATTTTCATTTAGATGAGGGGGAAAAGTTTTGTCAGAGCTGCACATTCCTTCTCGTGATTTGTAAGCCAGAAGACCTCGGTTGAAAAGCTCATCAGTTGCTTTCTGCCTATTCAGAGCATGGACCCAAACGGCTTTCCCTACAAAGCATGGTGTTCCCTCGCTTTCACACTTACTGCTGAGTGAGTGCCTCTTCGAGATGATCAGTATTACATACCTACAGGGTCTGGTCTGCCTGCAGTTGTTTTCAAAAAGCAAATCACAGAGGTTTCAGGCTTTCAGCCTTCAGTACAGTCAATATCCTTGGGTCGCACATAGCAGCCCTGTCTGCAGCAGAAGGGCAGCTCGGTCTCCTGCTGCTCACTTGTGAAAGGCTGTGCCACCCACACCTGGAGACAGGTCCTGCACATGCTGGCCAGGAGATGCTCTGAGCTGGGTGAATCTGGAGGCCTGGGGGAACTCCTCCATTGAAATCAGGTTTGGAAGGCAGATGCTTTCCTGGCATTTGTGACTTGTGGAGTTACATGTCAGATTAATGTGATTTTTAAATTGTCTTAAAGGAACCACTTTTTAACCATCCTGTCTGGATCACATAGCCACGTGTGGTTGCTATAACCTGACTCTGATGGTATCCTGTGTTCAGAGGGGGCCAGTGAGCTCCTTTGGTCAGAGCAGTGTGTAGTGCCTGACAAAGCTGGCAGCAGTACTTTGCCATTCCCCTGCTTCATAATTAGTAAAAATATTTAGTGTCTAAAAAGCTGTGGAGGTGCTTGAACAATTTCATCCTCTCCATTAAGTTTAATCTCACAAGCATTCGTTTCTGGGGAATCCCAGTGGAGATGGCTGGAACATGTGATGTTAGCAGTAGATACCAGTGGGGCAATGCTGGCAGCTTTTGGGAGCACTTTCCTCCATCTCCTTTGACCTGAGCTGCACAGAAGCATTAGAGCGAGTTGAGGCAAGAGTAGTGAGCTGAACTGGCCATGCCTCCAGCATGTGCACACCTGTCAGCGATGCCTACTGTGAGCATATGGCTCACCAGCCACCAGCCATGTTATGGCCACTTAGCTCTTGTAGCCTGTGAGGCAGGGGCAGGCAGTATTCCTGTCTGCTCCTCTCCCTATTCTGACAATTGCATACACGAGGTGGCCTCTAGGTATGCCTGGATTTTCAAATAGGTATTCCTTCCAGGCTCAGCTACTGATAGGCTGACTGTTGAATGTTGAAAGCTATAACAGCGGAGAAGGGTGGTGGATAAATTAATGCAAATGCACATTTCTGAGTATTGAAAGCTGCTTATAATTGCATTGCTCGGTGATGTGAATTCCTGAGATCCAGGTTGCATGTTTTGCATTGAATGCCTTGCAGTTACCCTGAAAACCTCTCTTTAGTGGAGCTGAGTGAGTGGGAGGCTGCTCCACGATCTGCCTGGTGACTGCAATGGGGTAATATCAGCAGAGGGAGAAGATGAGGAACCAAGTGCAGATCTGCAAAGGGACTTCAGCATAGCAAGACTCTCGCATTGAGCTTTCCACTGTTGGGTCCTGGGGGCACCACAGCAGCTGCTGGTGGGAGTGAAGAGCCCTGCCAGGCCTTGCTGAGCTTGAGCTTAGGGCACTTTCCTCCTTGTGGCCATGGATGTGACAAGACCTGGGCCTTATCAAATCCCTGCTCCACGTTCGGCAAGTGGGGCTGCAAGCAGTTCTCCTAACTCGCAGGTATATCTGGCTTTGGGGCAAATAGGGTCTCTTCAAGAAAACGTGAATTCTCAGCAATGGGAGGAGGGCATAAGCATGTGACTAGCCTAGATAAAAGTAGGCTTTTTCCTGTGAAGCAAAATTAAGGGCTGAATTGCCTGCGTGAGACTTCATTTCTGCCTTATCCTGGATGAATCCTTTTGACTATGCATGCAGCTCCCCATTGAGACATTTTAAAAAATGGGACACCTTTCCCCATGCATTTAGCTTAGGCTTCCAGCAGGCATTCTGGACACTGAAAATTTAGGTGATTTAACACCAACTGTGCCAGTGTCCAAGTTCCTTCATCAATTTGGCACCATCACCCAAGTTCCAGGATGCATATTTGTTTCTTGAAGGGGGCTACTAAATCAGTTCCCCTGTAACCAAGCCTCCGTAAAGCTGAACATGCTGCTGTGTGTGCAGGGTTTTCATGGGGGCTGTTGTGTTTGCTGGGACATTGCACAACACGAGTGGCTCAAGGCTGCAGTGTGCAACCCTAGTATGTCTCTGCAGTCAGTGATCCTCAGTGGATCTATGACAGCTAATTTTATCTTTTCCAGCTCTCCAATTGTTTGACCTGTGGGTTGACACAGCCGGTGCAGTACATCAAAGACCTAGATGTCATTAGCACTAACTTTTCACCCCCTTTGTGCAGAGGGGCCTTGGGGCAGGGTCCGTGTGTGTATTACAGCCTAGCTTCCTGGCTGGGGAGGTGCAAACTTGTTTCAAAGTGATACCTCTTTCTGAGTTACAGAATGTGGCATATAGGAAAGACCTTTCACTGTCCCTATTTTTTTGTCCCCATAATACATGCATACAGTTAGTACTGTGAGGGCTGGCACCACAAGCCTTGAGCCTTACCTTTGTCCTACCCCTGCCAAAATGCTTTAGAACAGTGAAAATGGGCATGGCATCAGATCCAACTGGTAGCCCTGCATCTCTCTGTGCGTGTCTCTGGGTCAGCAGCAAGGCAGAATTTCCCTTGCAGAACTGGCACAGGCAGCCCTGAGTAAGAGCAGAAGACTTTAGACTTTGTAACCAATAACCCCATAAGAGAGCTAATACCAGGGAGAAGGCTGGACCTGTAGATAATCTTTAAATGGGTTTACAGCTTTTTAAAGAAATCCTGAATTATGGAACTAAACTTCCTGGGATCTATTCTAAAGAGAGTTTTTTAGATTTCCACTCAAGTGTACCAGGCCTACAGAGATGCATCTTGTGGAAAGCTCAGTCTTTGTAGAACAGGTGGTGTTTTACCAACACTGTGGTAATGTTTATGATGTAATCTAAAAGGCTGTATTTAGTGTAAACACTTTGGTTTGCTTTCAGGCTTGCTGCAGAGAAGAATTAAGGCTAGAATTTAGTAATTGCTGTACAGAAGCTAAAGCTTCCTTTCAGAGAACACTGAGAGATGCAGCATGTTTGGAAGGGAATGAGGATGAATATTAAATCAAGTACTGTTTTAAAGCAGTGTTTCTTCCTTATTTGTTCCAAATTTTAATCTCTTGTAGTAAATAGCACACTAATTTCCTGCTCTCTGAAGGCTCACTCTAAATCTGAAAATAAAAAATGGCTTTTGTTTCAAAGCAGAAGATTTGGAAATGGAATAAACTACTGGCTCCATCTCAGAGAACCAGCATGTTCGTTCTAGGACCGTGTCAAAAAGAGAGCTGGGGTATATGGCAGGAAGAAGCAATGTGATTTGTTACCATCTCAGAACAAAGAGATGAACTGAATCCAGGCTCCTCAAATAAATCAAACCTGACCCAACTGTACTGTTTTCATTCTAGCAAGAGCCAGTTGAATCATCTTTTGGGATTAATGGGCTAAATGATGTCACTTCTGACTATTTCCTGTCCTCCAGTATAAAAAATGAAGTTGACAGTACAGTGAACTTTGTAGGTAAGTACTCATGTGCTTTTCTTATATGCTAAGCATACAGATGACTTCAAAAACTTCAGTGACTCTGCCAAACTCAGCTTTCCATCAGCATTTTGCACCATGGTTACAATCAGGTCGATGCATTTTCCAGTAGCCCAAACCGTGCGAGGTCCTGGTAGCCAGCCCTCCCCATTGCCATGCAGAGACAGTGAGCAGCAGCACAGTGCTTCCCCTGAGAGAAAACCATTTGCAAACATGCCCAGGTGGCATTTTCTGACATGAAGTTACTCCATAGGGTAGCCCTCAGCTATGAGGAGATGGTAGCCAGTGTCATAGGGGAGTTAAACTACAGTCAGATGGCAGTTTCCCATTGCTCAAAAGATGCTGTTTATTTGGGAGTTTAAACCTGCAGAGAAAGTGGAGGATCTTTGGTTTTTTTTGCTGGCAGTAGGAGAGTTAGTTCTTAACATCACTGAGCTAACAACAAGGATCTGTGAAGACTGCATTTAAAAACAGGTACATTAGGAATTAGCTGTCATCTCAGCGTGTGAATAATTGGCTCTCAATAGAATAATTGGGCTGGTTTTTGACAGTTCTTTTTTGGCTGGGGTTGTCACTGCAGCAGGAGCTCCTAGAAATGTGACCCATGTGCTGTTTTTTCTAGAATTCCACTTTTATACGTGTCAGGAAGGTGTTTGAAAAATAATGTTATTCTTCTGTTTGGAGACATGGCAGAAATTACATGTAGTGACTATTTTTGATGCCCATGTCTTAGGTCACAGGGCTTTGCATTGTACTCTCAAGTGCTTCTTTGGCTGAGGAGTTTGAGTGTAGTTTTCCTCTCTTTATGGCAGTTAATTTAATCAGCTCTAGCTTTATAAGAGTGTAAGAACACGATTGTTGCTTCCGCTATGACAGTGTTTTATAACTTGTAGGAATAGCACTGTAGTGCTATTAGTGTTTCCTGTTTACTGACTGACTCATAAATAGGTCTGAAACACACCAAGGCAAATATGCAGTCCCAGGGAAGAAGCTTCCTACACTTTTGCTTTGTTTTACAGTCTTAAAGTCAAGCAGAGATCAATTAACAGCAGTCTTTGGAACGTACCTGGTGTTCCCCAAAATCTACTAACATCAGAGCGTAGTTTTCTACAGTGCACTGTATCCTGAACTCCTGTTTGATATTAGGATGAGATGAATGCATGTTGCACCATAGAAGATCACAGTAATTTACAGGACAGGACCCATAGTGGCAACATCAACATCTAAGAATGCTCAAAAGTCTGTCATGGAAGCCAAGAAAGAGATTCAGAGGAACGGAACTGAATTTGTGCCTTATTAAGGGCTTTCATTTTTCTCTGGCCTCACTGAATCCATTTTCGGGGGTAGGACAGCAGGGCTTGTGTGGGTAACTGTCATCCAGTGTTGTTTCATTAATGGCTTGTGAAATGTGCTGCTTAACCAGACTAGAGAGAGAAGTCCTTATTTAGGACTGCAAGCAGGATTTTAACATAAATAGGGGGAAAAGGGTAAAACAGGTCTGTTCTGTAGAAAGGAGGTAAGTCAGCTGGAGGAGGGAAAAGACAAACAGCAGCTGCCGTGTTTCTGATATACATGTAGCTCATGGGAAAATGGTGGCATATTGCCCAAGGGAGCAGTAATTTTTGCTGTGCTCTCAGGGTGGGTAAGAACTCATCAGGTATTGAAGAGAAAGATAAAGCAGTGCAGATGACCACCTTGTACCCTGACAGGGTTGCACAATATTAGTTTCTCCCAGATAAAAATTAACTGTGTATATATGCTCTTGCCCCCTGCACCCCACTCAAAAAAAGTAGGTTGTTTCAGGATCAGGAAAGGTGGAAATACAGTGGAAATAAAATATCTGCAACAAAATTGTAATACTTGTAGTGATTTAACTTCTGAAAAAAAGACTGTGCACTAAGTAATTTTTTGTTATGCTGGAATTGTCTCATAAAATACATACCCAGTTTTGGGAGAGTTTCCAGTGATTACCTGGCACTTCACAGAGCAAAATTAAATGCAGCTTTTCTCTGGGAGTAAAGCCTGTCAGTTTTCTTTTTCAAATAGTCATGTTCTGGCCCTGTGTAAAGATAGAAGGCAGGAATGGATTGTGTGTATATACATGTGCATTAATTTATATTTATCTTAGTTCATCCAGGAGTAGATGCTACCTTTTGCCTTCAAAAAAATTAATAATTAGAGTACTTAGGTCACTTAACAGAAGAATTTCAAGATCTAGTGTCTTTTATTGCCTTCATTTTTTTTCCCCATCATGGGTCTAGAAAAAATACACTGTCTGAATTTCTAACAACACAGCACTGTGTTTGTACAGAATTTGTCTGTATGATTGTTCCTTTTGAGCTTTATGTTCCAGTGAAAGAGTTATCTATAGTCCTTTCCTTTCTCTTGGACAACTGTGGACTCAAGTTAGCTGTCCTCTGAGACAGCTTCGTCCCCGTGTGCTCTTCGAATCTAGCAAGTGGCTTTCAGCTCCGTGCTGGATTAATGCAGTTGTCGTGTGTTAATGATGCTGGGATTGATAGGGCAGTTGTACAAGACAAAGGGAATTGTCTCAGGCAGCCCCGCAGAACTGAGATTCTGGCTTTCACTGTAGTTCTGCTTAGCTCGGTAACTTTCTGGTACCTCAGTTTTTTCCCCTGTTACAAAAGGGTGTTGTGTAGCACAACTAATGTCTGCAAAGCATTTCAAGATGCTTGCAAAGCATTCATGGTGCCTTCACTTTGTAGAAATAAAACTATGTTCCTTTGGTGTTTAAATATCTGGTGCCTGAGGGAAGAGGAAAACCCTCTGCTAATAACTAACCAACTGTAGTTTTCAGTCATAGACCACAGGGATTACAGACCACAGATACAACTGTGCTTTTCTCCATACCATCACTGGCATTGAAAGGATCAGTGAGAGTAAGCATCTAATTGGAGAATAAATTTTTCACACGTTCATGTTTTGTATAAATCAGAGTCCCACTATGTTTTACTGGACCGTGTGGACAGTTTTTTGCATGCCACTTCTGGCCTTCTGATGCATAATTTGCATGAGAGCATCCAAAGGCCATGGCATGTTGGCAGCTTGCTGGGTGAGAGTGCTATCTTCCCAGATTAGGAGAGATTGCTGGGGTCCATATGTCCCAAGGAGACCACATTTCCGGGTGGAGGAGGAGTGTGGTGTGTTCTTCCCTGGGAAAGCCTCTGGACAGCTGGTATGTCAAGGAGGGCTCAAGGACATTATGTGTGAGAGCCAGGGGACACTTAGGCATTTTCAGTTGTCACGGGTGGGGAAAAATGTCTCTAAAGGTGATGATAACTAAATAAATCACACGGGTTTCCTTCAGAAGTCCCATTGAAAGCACGTGGTGGGCAGGGAAGAACATGCTGAGACGGTATTGAAGACTCACTCAAATACCAGTCTCCAAGGGCAGGCTCTTAGAGATCTAGTGGGGTTGAGGTGTTGTGAGTAACAATTTTTTTTATTTCTAACCCCAAGTTGTAGGACAGCAGCACCTTGATGGCAGCAGCGAGGAGCAGGTGATAGTTGCCAATCCCCCTGATGTTTGCCAGGTAGTAGAGGTGACAACAGAAAGCGACGAACAGCCCCTCAGCATGAGCCAGCTGTACCCCCTACAGATCTCCCCTGTCTCATCCTATGCAGGTAAGCATCCTGGCATTTCTTTAATGCTCTTTTTTCAGAAATGTTTGGAAGACAGTGGGTGAAAGGGGACTCTTAGCTGGCAGAGATCCAGAAATGTCTGTTTGGCTGCCTCTGATTTTAATGAAACTCAAAAACTGAAAGTCCTCTTTACTCATTTCACCTTGGAAAACAACTCAACAGATCTGAGGCTGGAAATGTAAGATGCAGATTTTAGTCTGTGACTAATGGAAAAATAACCTTTTTGGATGTAATGCAGAGAGGTCTTTTCAGCTTTTATTAGAGGGGCATTTTCAGCAGTAGAAATTATGTACTGCAAATACAGTGTGTCCCCCTTGCCGTGTGACTTAGTAAAGAGTAAAGGTCTTCTCTGCTCTATGATTCCTCGGTGCCTAGCACAGTGGTCACAGAGAGCTAAGGGCTGCACTAATGATACGTAGTGCAGACATGGAGCTGAGGGCCCTGGGGGAGTGGATCTGTCTTGTTACAAACAGTCTGCAGACAAGAACAGCCAGGTAGTCACGGATAACAAGCCATCCTGCCAGCAGCAGAGCTGTGGTCGTATGGCTTCCCATCTGGACTCTCTGATACCTAAAAAGGGTGAGATAAGCTTTTTCCCAAGTCAGAGTGTTAATGGTTTATTTTTTTTTGCCTGGCCCATTACTTTCATAAAATTGTTAGGAAGTTAAGGGTCTTTGGCACTCATTTATTACTTATCCAGGTCTGGCAGTGTGTTCAGAAGTTGTTAGGGGAAAACAGACACAGATGCACACATGGGCATGCTATATAGAGTCCCTGCAATCGTATGAGCCTTATTTCCGTAGGAAGCTGTGCAAAGCCACATTTGAAAGTAGAAAAAGTTTCAGATCCAACCTGTCCTTGCTTTTTTGACATGTTGCTGGCTTGTTAGCCTCAGGAGACTGGGTAGAAGTACAAATGTAATCTTTTTAAGCAAACTTAAGTATTAATTGCTCCACATGCAATTTCTTCTTTTGCACATGGTTTTTTGCCTTTGACTCATTAGGTTGAAATTAATTCCAGATGCATCTCTATAGATGATGTATTTAGGAATTTTTATCTTTGGGTCTGGGTGAATAGTGTGATGTTCTTTTGAGTAGCCTCCAATGTTAGTCTCACATATGTTGGTAAACAATCATGCTTCCAATGGATTTAGTCCGTAATGGCCAGAGCATTTAGAAGGACTTTGCAAAGCATGAGGCAGGGGAATGAGTGTGCTTTAACTTAGTAGTAGTAACTGGGAGATGGGGCTCTGAAACATTTGTCCTCTTCCCAAATGCTTTTTGCAAAACCTTTCCCACCTATGTGAAGATGATGATGATGCTTTCTTTTAACCTCAGCTACAGGATCTGAGTTCCTGGAATGCAAACAAAAGCCACTGTCTTGATCTGGAAGCTGTGGTAGTTGCTTGGGCTGGGACAATAGACAGGGGTGTTCTGGTGACCACCCTGACATGGGCAAGTCATGAATGACCTCCCCCTAAAGTCAATGCAGCAAGCCTGTGTAAGGAAAATTAGGTGTGACTCAAGTACTTCTGCTGTCCCCTTATGTTGTCTTAGTTTCCTGGTGGCCTTCAGCTGTCCTAACTTTATAGGACCTGCTGGTCCATCAGTGTGATAACACAGAGGTGATTTCATGCCACTGACATGCTTTTGAGTGCATCTGAAGGCAGCTTTTGATGATCCTGGTTACTCATGTTAGAAGCCAGTAAGAAGTTGAGTACTGAAATGACTGTCCTGGGATAAGTCCTATTTAATATTTCAAGGAGCAAAAGAGGTGTTGGAGTACGGACATGCCAAGTTTACAGGTGACACCAAAGAGGGTACACTAGTCAATATACTCAAGGGCAGGGCCACCATCCAGGGAGACCTGGAGAGGCTGCAGGATTGGTTCAGCAGAAACCTTAAGAAGTGCAGCAAGGACAGATGCCAACTCTTGTGCCTGAGTAGCAAGAGCTTTTAACAGCAATAGAGGCTGGGGCTGATGGAGTGGGGAGCAGCTCTGCAGAAAGGCTGTTGGGCAGTGAGCTGAATGCGAGATGGCAGAGCACTCAGGCCACAGAGGCCACCAACTTTCAGGAGCATGGCCAGCAGATCTAGAGAAGGTATTATCTCCCTCTACTCTGCACTAGTTACACTACTTCTGGAGTACTGAGTCCAGTCTTGAGCCCCCCAGTCCAAGAAAGATACGAATGGGAGCAAGTGCAGGGAAGGGCTACCAGGATGATCAAGGGCTGGAGCACGCACTCACTCACGGAGGAGATGCTGAGGGACTAGCTCTTGTTCAGCCTGGAGAAGAGATAGTTTTGAGGACCTCATAGCAGCCTGCCCCTACCTGCGGGGCTGTTACAGAGAAGGCAGAGATAGGCTCTTCACAGCAGTGTGTGGTGGGAGGATGAGAAACAGCAGGCATACATTGAAACAAGAGAACTTGGCTGAGTTGGATGTAATAAAAAGTGTCACCTTTTTCACTGCAGGGACAGTCAGGCAGCAGAGCAGGATGCCCAGAAAGGTTTTGCTTCCTCCATTCTTGGAGGTTTTCAAGGCTGACTGGATAAGGCTCTGAGCAACCTGATCCAGTCCTGTTGCTGGCCCAGCTTTGAGCAAGAAGTTGGGCTAGAGACCTCCTGAGGTCCCTTCCAGCCTGACTTTTCTATAAACCTCCTTTTTTCTAAAGCATGCATTTGCCTTTGAGGTAAAAGAGAGGACAGGGGTCTGTGGTTTGTTAGAACCTTGTAGCTTGTAGTGCACTCTTGTGACCATGTCTGGCTTTGTCTTGCTCCACACAAAGCCATACAGGAGAACAACAGGAGCCCTGTCCCTGTACTGGTGGGTTTGCTGGGCAGAGCTGCCTGCTCTGTCAGGTACTGCTGCTGAATGCAGGAAAGGGTATGACCATAACAGCTGAGCAGGAGCAGTTAATTTAGCTCTTCCTAAACAACAACAACAAAAAGTAGCCTGAGGTATCAGCTGTCCTACATAAATCTGTTTTATTTCAAAAACACCTCTGGTTCCTTTCTGAGGTTACTCAGACAAATGATATGAGTGACCCTTGTGAGTTTTCTCATATTTCCACTGACGTCTATGAAACATATTTTTTTTTAGTACTGAGGCTGTTGTCAACCTCCTCTTGTGTTTGACACTGATTCAAATAACCTTCTTGATTGAAATAACCTCTCTAACTTTCCATGCTTGAGTGGCTAGCTTCTCTGGCTTTCCTAGCTACAGTGCTCTCTCTTGCTCAGCATTTTGTTATGTATAAACACCAAGGATGGATTCCTTTTCTGCTGCATCATTCTTTTTTTTGCCACATGCTTCTTCATGTCAAAGAATATCTGTTTCTTGTCTCTGTGTGGATTGCTTCTATTGATTCTATCTCTGGGGCCATTTCTCCTTTGCACAGATTAATTTCTGCCTCTCCTGCCCCCGGGACGGCTTAATTAGCCAGATTAATCTTGGCACATCTCTCTACCTGGGCCAGGGAATGAGAAGCCCTGCAGAGTGTTAACTTCACAGGGCTTTGCAGTTAGTTTTAATGTTTCAGGCTGCTCCTCTGCTTACTGCCCGCTGCAGTGAAGGCTCTGGCACAGGGGAGGTGCTGGCTTTGGAAGTAGTAGTAGCCTGGAGTAGCTGAGCTGTCTGCTTCCTTGCTTCAGGACTTCAGGTGCAGTTTAGATCCTGAGGTCTCAAAGACCAAATCAGACCACTGGTTTACACCCCTTTGCCTAAACCTGATGGTTAGCTGAGCCTCCAGGGAAGGGCAAGTTGCTGCCAGTCTCTGAAGATGTGCAGGGAGACAATCCACTGTGCACCCTTAGCACTCATGTCACATCCAGTGCAGAGCATGAGGTTGCTCTCTGGGAAGGCAAGATTGTGGTTTATGGTCGCAGGGATGCAGGGGCTGCACACAGTAGTCTGCATGGGCTAAAATGTGTAACACAGAGTGGAGAGTGGAAACTGGGACTTGACAGCTCCTTTCCCTGCTACAGTAACTCACCACATCATTCCTTCAGCCTTGTAATTGCTGTGTTCCTGTTGATTTAGTGCATGAATGAGCCCTGTCTGCTCAGCTCTGGTTGAGGGGGTTGGAGAAAGACCTCTTCCAAATGCTGTTGCTAGCCTGATAGATGCCTAGGGTCATCCTCCCCAGAAACAGGACAGTTGTTAAAAACCCTCTGAGCTGAAGGGGACCTGCAGTCCAGACTTCTTTTCTAGGTGAGGGTCTGGGCACCAGGCAGCTGTGGTGAAGGCAGCAGCCATCACTGCATACCAGGTCTGGAAAGAGAGGTTTGGATCCAGGAGCCTGACCCTCAGACACCAGGAGACTTGTGTTCAGACACACATGAACATGAAAATTTCTGGATGTCAGGCTTTTCTGCAAGGGAGGGATGCAGCTGCAGGAGGATGGCCATCCTACTGGAGCTATACCCCTGTGTTTGAGCTCTGATGGAAGTGATGAGGGTGAGGGAGGCTGTGTGCGGCAGGGGAGGTGATGGGGATGGAAGCAGTAGCATTTCTGTTTGCTCAAGTAATGGATGAAGGGTTGAGAAATAGACTGGGGGAGGCTAGGCATGGGTGGCAAAAGTGAAAGGAGCGAAGTATAACAACAGTAATAAAGCACCCAAAGTAACAATGAGCCCTTGAGAGGGCAGGCTGAGATAACAGTTCATGAAACAAAAACACACTTATCTCTCCTGGGGTGGCATTGTTTCTGGTTTTGCAGGATAAAATAAGAATTTGGACAGAATGTAGCTGTTAGCCAAGCCTGGAGCTGTCGAGAGAAGGGCAAAGGGAGAGGGGACATCCCGTGCTTGCAGGAGGCTCTTCCTTTTGCCCAGAAAGCACAAATCTACTTCTTCCCTCTCCATTGCTGTCTTTTTGAGGGTATAGCCATGTCAACTATGATAACCATGTGAATTTACCCCAGTTGTTCAATGCAGCTGTGCTGTCTAGCCCTTGGGTTACTATTGCTGTGGCAGGGGGCCCATGCTTCTGTGTTGTTTCCTGGTTGTTTGACTTGACTCTGTTTGCTTCCACTTGTTGGAAGCAGATTTGGCCTCTTGAGCTGGATTTTGCTACTCTAGATATAACAGCATGAGTTTCATTTTTGTTTCTGTTTTGTTTGGCAGAAAGTGAAACAACTGACAGCGTTCCAAGCGATGAAGAAAATGCAGAGGTAAGTGTTTTGTGGCATTTTAGCACTTTGGTGGAAGGTCTCAAGAACAATGTCTTGAGGTATACTTCCCGCTTCTTGGACTGCCACTTGGTCTGCCAGTGGAGTATTCATTTTAATAGTAGCTGGGAGAGACAAACAAACCAGGAAGTTTCAAGGGAGATGGATATGTGAATGATTGTCCTAGACTGGGTATCTCTACAAGTTTCCTTCTCAGTAATTTGCACAATAAGATGTGCTGGAGAACCATCAACTGTGCCAGCTAGCTTGTTAATATGATGCATTGACATTGCTGGGTAGTGAGTATTTTATCTTGGCTGAAAGCATGCCCACTTTGGTTTTCTTAAATGGCACCTGAACTCATACAATTGGAGGAAATGCTTGCATGTATGTTACAAATGCAGCTTGAGTGTTTGAGGCAAAAACCTTTCCTGAGCAGTCGGTTGGGTGTTGCTGAGTTAAAAGAATCCCTGGAGAAAATACCCACCCCATGGACATTTCTTGAGCTGCACCTGTGTAAAACCAGCACTGGCCTTTTCTGTTGGGGCTGCCATCAAGTGACCAAACCTACTGATCTCCTCGAGTACTAAGAGATCATGGGAAGCTCACTGAGGGCACTTAGATGCCCTGTGCTCCAGCTGCATTTTTGCCCAAGGCCTCTTGCAAATGTCTCTCCTGCTCTGCCCTCCAGAAATCCCCCTGAATCCTCCTTCTTGCAGAGCTGCAGGTTGTACAGCTAACCCTCTTGGTTTTGTTTCTCATGCCTTGGTTAGGGTGGAGCCTGTATGTATACCACCAACAATGACTCCCCAAATCTGCTTTGACAGAACATGCCATTGCAGCATGTGTGATGGAGAAAGGACTGGATGCTTGTCTTTCCTTGGTGAACCTCCTCCCTGTGATGGGGGACAAACCAGCAAGTGACAGTGGTTTTCCTGGCAGCCTCACCTGTATTGACAGTTTGGATGGTGCTGTTTGAGAGGTCTTGAGTCTCTGTGCCTGCCCATTGGCAGGAAGAAGCTGTCTCTGGTAACAGAGGAGACACTTCCATTTGGAGCCCTGAGCATTTGGTCGTCCTTGTCCATTTTTGTCTCTGGCATGCTGGGAATAAGGCCTTCATTTTCCATCAGAAACGTGGGAAGAGCCTTTTGAGTGCTGGAGAGCCACCGAGGTTTAGGTACACAACTTCAGAAAAGAAGGGGCTGAGAGCAAAGACATTCAAAGCTAGCAGACAGAGGCTTAGGCTTTTAGAGATGGGGTAATTCCTCTGCAATTTCTGGATGTTTCTGTCTTTGTCTTGTTACTCGGAGCACTTTGCAAAGTTCCATTTACTCATTTAGTCTTTCCTCCTTTGTTTCCCCTTTTCTAGGGACGACTTCATTGGCAGAAGAAAAACATTGAAGGCAAACAATATCTCAGCAATCTGGGAATGAGGAACACTTCTCACATGCTTCCCAGCATGGCAACTTTTGTAGCCAACAAGCCTGACCTCCAAGTCACCATCAAAGAAGAAAGCTGCCCACTGCCTTACAACAGTTCCTGGCCCCCTTTCCCAGACATCCCTCTGCCACAAGTCATGTCCACAGCTTCCACAAGCAGCAGCCGGCCGGACCGCGAGACACGGGCCAGCGTCATCAAGAAAACATCAGACATCACCCAGTCAAGAGTCAAGAGCTGCTAAGCCTCTGATGGTGTGGTTTTTTAGCTTTGTTTTGTTTGGTTTTGTGTTTTACGTTTCTCTAGGAGAGGTTCATCCCTTGGCGCACACAAGACAAATCTAAGGTAAAGCCTTGGCGATATAAAACGTTGCTGTGTCCGACTCCAGTGCCGGAGTGTTTTTAACTCAGGACTCCAGCCGTCAGTATGTACACCTGAACCCAGGTGGATTTCCAAGGTTGCTATGTAGGAAAACAACCCAAGAACTTTGGCCCACTCACAGGTTCCAGTGTTTCATAAGAGGACCAACTGACCACAAGGGAAGTGGTGCTGCTGCACTTCTTGCTGTCAAGGCTGTGATGGAACTGAAAGCCTCAGAATGGAAGAGAAAATGTGAACTAGCTGGAATATTTTTAAATAAAGAAAAGTCTATTGTGAATATTGTACATAGTGCAGTACTAGCAACGTTGCAGTCTGCTTCTGCACCTTATTAAGAAAGCACTTACAAAAGGCCTTTTATTACCTTGCTCCACTTAATGGCACATTGAGGGTCCCTCCCCACCTGTATTCTTTTCCAAGGCTATTCTTGCTAAAGTGTCTTTAAAGAATAGAGGAAAGGAAGGGAAGGTAAAACTTCCATGTGGAATTCATACGTTTTAAGACTGCTTTTCTCATGTTTGTTTCTAATCTGCTATGCTTGAATGCCGCGTGGTACAATAGGAAAAAAAAAAAGAAACCTATTACAGAGATATTATGCAAATTCCCAGATTTAAAAAGAAGAAGAAAAATACTCTAATTCTAACCAGAGCAAGCTTTTTTATTTTTTATACAGGGGAATATTTTATTCAAAGTAAAATTCTAAAGTGAATATAATTTTTTTTAATCTTTTCTACAGCAAATTTATAATTTTAAGATTTAGTCCTTGGTTATCAGCAGTTATTACATCCTTGTGGCACATTTTTTTTAATTTTGTAAAGGTGAAATAGCTTTTATGAGCTCATGTAGCAATCAGATTATCCTGTGGATTGATAATAAATATGGTATATAGTTAAATTTTTAATAATCCTCTTGTTTGTCTCTATTTTTTTAATCTTTCAGAAGCCCCAGATGGCATGGGTGTGATAGGTGAATGTGACCTCTCAGAGTGAGCAGTTAGCATGAACCACCTTTACAGTTTCTGGAGCACTCATCTAAAAAGATGGGAAGTTTTGTGCTTGAAGCAGCTAAAGGTGGAAGGGAGAACTAGACTTAGAGGTGGTGTACTTAAGTGTGGTGTTGCTTGCAGAGGTTGGGAATTGGGGCATCTTTCTGCTCTTATTCTGTTGTTGGGCTTTGAGCAAATCACCTTCTGGAAGGGATCTTGTGAAAGTCCATCCCTGGCCCAATGCAGGCTCAGCTCAGCTTGCCCCATTCCTCATAGGTATTTTCTCGCAGATTCCTTGTCCAGAAAAATCTCTTTTTGCAGAGTTTCAAGCAATGACTCCTTATTAATGGAATGAATCAGAAGTCAAATAAACATTCCCCAAGGCTTTCAGTCTCTAACACATGATAGCAAGTTCTCATGCCTCTGGGTCTTCAAGAGAAGCTGTTGAGTATCTAATGAAGGGTGTGCAGTGGCTTGCAGGGTTGTGTGATGGTGGTGGGTAGGCTGTGACACAGACTCTGTGAAGTGCTCTACACTTTAGGCGGTCACTGACATGGGCAGAAGTTGAGATCACTTACACTCTTGTGGCTTTTTAAGCTGTTGGAAGTTGCACATACTGACTCAGGTATGTAGAATATGTGTATGTAGGGTGTCCGTCAGGTGTGATTACCATTCTAATAACAACCCACCAGATAGCTGAGCCAAGTGCTGTGTATGTTGGGCTGATGAGCTGTAATGCACAAAAATAGCTGTATCACAGGGAGATGTGCTAACTGGCTATTGAAAAGGGGAAAGCAAACAGAAGGATTTTGTTGTGTTCTTAACCTGATGCCACAGTTCCAAATTTCATCACAAGTACATGTGAAACTTGCAATTTTATCTTGCTAACCCAGTTGGCAAGATAACCCAACTGGGAGGAGGAGGAAGCACCAAGTAGTACTTGACGTGAGGCTGAAAACTGGTAGTGGTTAAAATCACTGTGTGTAGACTTTCTGATCTCTGTCCCTTTCATTTGGTTGTGCATTTACCCTTCCAGTGGCCCTCTGCGTCCAGAGGCCACAAGGCTTAGTCTTTCTCAGGGAGGTTGTCTATGTGCCTGTTTGTGTGAGGGTGTTACTGTGAGTGTCCAACATCCTAAATCCTTTGCCAGCAGCATTAGGAGGCTCATGGCAGGTTTCTCTTCCTTGGTTTTGGGGCTCACTTGGGAATATTTTTGTATTTTCTTAACATGGTCTGCTTTGGGTTTTGGAAATTTTTCCAGCTAAAGCTTGAAGGTTGCTCTGTAGCATCTCCTAGCCCCTTTGAAGATGACAGGCTCTTGTTTGTTGAGGGCTCAAAAGGACTCCTGACACACACTGGGTCCAACCTTCTGTTGAAAGCAGGATCTTAAAAGTAGGCTGTCCAGGGCCCTCTGAAACCAAGTCTTTTAATATTTCCATCAAGAAAATTATCTTTCAGGCTTCATGAATCCCTTTCTTCCAGCCTTTCTTTGTGTGGCAAATTCCCTGCCCTGCAGCAAACCTTCAGGGTTGTGTTGTGGTTGGGACTGGGAGCTACAGGTGGAGAGTGGCTGGAAAGGGGCTGTCCAGGGAGGTGGGCTGGGAGAAGAGTCATCACCTGATGTGTTTTTATTACAGAGGAGTTGCATTAGGTAGAAGAGAAAATCCAGAAAATCCTGCAGTTGTGCAGGGACTGGGAAGGGGCTGCCAAATTCAACAGAGGGCTGATGCTCAAAGCCTCCTCTTGGGAAGGCTTGTTTTTGGAAAGGGAGGGCTGCAGTGCCAGGGCCAAGGCTGAGCCAAGCGTGAGGGTCAGGTCTGAGGAAAAGAGAAGGCTCAGTCACATGGGGCTGGAAAGCATTTTGCAATGTAAACTAAGCTCTGGTGCTCATCTCCGAGGAGGAGGAGTATTTAGCCTGTGGACAGAGAGAGGCTCTTGCCTCTGGTGCAGCCTGGGTTTAGCATTAAGGCCAAGAGAAGGCTCAGAGGTAGGGCTGGAAAGCATTTTCTGAAGTAAACAGAGGTCAGGGCTTTTGCTTTTCTGAAAGCAGAGCTGCTGGTTACTTCCACGATGGCCTGCTCTCAGATTGTCAGTGTTAAATGTTGGGCACGTCTCTCCAGGCAAGTGCCCTGTCCCTTGCCTTATATACTGCAAAAGGCAATGGACACTCCTCATTCACAGCAGCAGTTTGAGCTCCCTGCCCTGTGGCGCTGTGGAGGCCTTGTACCTTCCTGAAAATCCCCTTCCTAAGTCTGACCTTGCAGCAGTGCGCACTGAGCTTGGTCCTGTGTGTCCGTCTGAGAGAGAGAACATGTTTAGCCTTCACAGCAAAACATTTTTACTTTCTCAGTTCCCAAGGCTCAATGAGGTGCCTACATAGACCTGGCCTCCAACAGGGCTGCTGAAGACGAGTAACAACTGAGCTGCCTTTACTATGTGTCTTGTGGCACTTGGGGTGAGAGGTCCTGCAAGGAAGGCAGCTGAGATGCAAAACCACTAACCCCCGCCCTGCTCTGGTAGCTGCACAACAGGAGGCACACACACATACTTCTGGAAACAGTGTGCATACTTGGTAAATTCCTCTCTTCCCAGAGCTTACGTGTTTGAAGCTCTTCCAAGAGGTATCCAAGCATGGGAGTTACTGTACGTATCCATAACACAATTCCATCAAAGAGAATATCCACCACACAAAGGTGGTGACACCCCTGCAACTTGCTCAGACCAAAAGCACTTGGCCAGCCATGTGGTGATGTACATGCAAAGGAGGATTTCTTTGGGCTGGGACATCAGACATTTATTCTGAAATCCAATGTTTGATTATCCGTGCTTGAAAAACTACGCAAAGTGGTAAAAAACCATCCAGCCTTCAATAGCACAGCTGCCAATTTGGTTCTGAAGCATTGGAAAATGGATGCCTGTCCATGAGCACTAAGGATAATACCAAGTTAATCTTGTCATACCATTGTGATGTGGTCAGCAGGCAAGCCTACAGAAAACTCCTGGAGTGGAGGCTGGGAGGGAGGTGAGGACCAGGCTCTCCCCTTGTAGCACCCACATGACTTGTGGCCAGAGCACTGCCTGAGCTCTGACAGCTCAACCTGTCACCTCTAGAGGAGGGCAGCTAGCAAGGAGCTGTGATAGGAAGGTCTCTGGCAAAGTCTGATCCCCTCAAAAGGGCTGTCCATGGGGTTCAGGTAAGAAAAAAGTAATCTGGAGAGTAGCAGAACTTGAGAAGACTGATTTACTTGGAATTTTCAGAGGTGTTGCCTCAGATGGGGGATATTGCTGAAGCTCCGATGCTGGTTAGGGCACTTACACAGCCTCCCTCTCTCCCACCACATCTCCTTAGAAACTTTCTAGTGAAGGGTTAAGATACACAGAAGCTTCTTCCTCAGTAAGGACCTAGTGAGAGCTGTCTTTTCTGTCCAGATGTCACAACCTGGGTAGGGCAACCCAGGGAGATTCAGACTGGACCTCCTTGCTTTCTAAACTCAGAGGGGAGCCGAGTTACAGCTGGATCCAACCTTAGTTCCAGACCTGGCCCTTCCAGGGAGAGTGATTTAAGTGTTGCAGCCTGAGGAAATGCTCAACCATCAGATACCCCTTGATCAGATTAAGGTGAAACAACACTCAAGATCTGTATTTGAACATTAGCTTTAATTAGAACTACAGAATGACTGCTGATACTTTTTATTATTATATATGCTTGGGCTGTGCAATCAGAAGGGCTGATACTTTGATTATAAAAGTCACGATACATGTATGTTTGAGCTGCACAACCTGGGAAAAATTGTGGTAGGACATGTGTTACTTAATGATTTTAGGAAGGAAAAGAGAAATAGAAGAAAAGTTAGAGAGATAGATGACAGAAAATCACCAGTCCTGGATCCAGTGGCCAGTGGGTATTGAGGGCTGGTCCCTCACACCAGGCACCTGTTTTCTCAAACCTGTAGGAACTTTTCATCAGCAGGACAAGTCCTGCTGCAGAGTAGTAGAACAATTTGGGTTAGGCAGGATCTCTGGGGGTCACCTGGCCCAACCCCAGCTCCAAAACTGCCAAGGTAGGTCAGGTTGCTCAGTTTTATTTTGTCAAAATTTGAGAATCCCCATGGATGGAGAGTGCTGCCTCTCCAGGCTCCTGCTCTGTGCTTTCCACATGTGACGGGTGTAGGGGGGCCACAGGCTGATTGGGCTCAGCATTACAACATGTATCTCAGATCCCTGGGGAATGAGAGGTTTAGTCCCTGAAGCTGAAGGCTCCATTGGTACCAGCTGGGGACCTGGCTGCATGGGATACTGCCACCACAGAGCTGCTTTGAAGTCTGAGAAAAAGTGAGGAGTGATGGTAGCAAGTTTTCAGGAGGTCATAGGGCACAGGCTCCTTCTGTATTTGCAGATATACCACAAGGGGAGTCATCCACCTATTACTCTGGGTGCCTTTGCCCTTGGCAATCGCTGGCATCCATTGCCCAGGCTTGTGTTCCTTATGTTTTTCAAAATCAACTTGAGTCTTCTTGCCCTTACTCAGTAAAGGCACCAAAGTATAAATATTTCTGTAGCACCTGAGGAAAAAAAAACAAAACAGGGCAAGTACAGGGTCTTGGGGATTTAAAAAGTGCAAGTCTGACACATGCCATGAGGGAAATCTTACATGCTTTTCTGCTCCTATCCCAAACATGAGTTTAGTGACCAGATAGTGCCTCAAGGTAGATGGTAGTTCCATAGGGTGGATATATATACCTGTGTGTTGGAGATGAATTTACAAACAAAGCATTTAAGGGAAGCTGACTTAGATCTGTTTGGAGGGGATCTGTTCCCTTGCCCAGGAGACCTAAGACCAGGCATGTCCATTTTTTGCAGGAAAGCTAAATAAACTAATGTAAACTATTTTTTTTTTCTTGGGTTTGTAAACGGCCAAGAAATCTGCTAGAGGACTCCTGCGAAGGCAGGATCATCCTTTTCTGTAACTCAAATGAAATAATAGGAAAAATTAGGAGAATGTGGGAAAAAAAAAAAAAAAAAATAATGGCCCCAAGCATAAATTTATCCAGGTGTGCTTATGAGTCACAAAATGTTACAAGCCAGGTTCCTGCTGGTATCTGGGGCTGCCACTTCTAGTGTCCTCCTAGAGCCTGGCAAGATCCTCACACACACAGATATTCAAATCCCATTGCAAATGACAATAGGTGACTAAGCTCAGAATTCCCCAGAGCCAGGCCCTTACTGTTTGGTTTTTTCCCCAGCATGTAGTGGTGGCCTCAGTTCCTGGTTGTGTCCCTCTCCCTCCCTCACCTGCCTCCATTGGCATCAGGGCAAGTGGTGCAGGTTTACATCCTGATGCAGTTGCACCTTTGTACCTGGGAGGCAGCAGTTGTACATAACCTGCACGCCTCTGCCACAGGGCTGCAAAATAGTCACTCTGCATTTGGATAAATGGGAGAAGGAGGCATCTGTAGGAAGTGTGGAAACTGCCTGTGCCAGTCCATGCTCTGTTTCCTTGGGGCTCCTTGGAGTCACCAAGTCTGCTCCAGGGCTTCTGTGTGGGCCAGCAGAAGCCAACTTTGCCTTTAAATGGTTTCCCCCTCTCCCAAGATGTGTCCCTTTCTCTCCCACTCTGCTCGCATCTGGGGCTTCCCGCAAAGAGGGAGAACAGGCGCTGCCACGCACCCTTTGTTCAAGCCTCTCCCTCCCCATCGCTGGTTCAGCCTGACAGGAGACCCAGGAGGTGGCCACAGCATGGCAGAGGGCTGTGTGATACTGGCCTTGGAAGGTGTGCATGAAGGCCAGGGGCCAGGAGTCCCCGCTCTCACCCTCAGATGGCTGGGGGAAGCAGTCCCTGCCCCTGCACCCCTCAGGGCAGCAACCCACCTGGCAATGTTGTCCCCCTTGGGTAATGCAGGCAGCAGGCTGGGTTAGCTTTGTCCCCACTGCTTCACCTTAGTTGTTCCTGAAGTCTGCGTGGTAATTACTTTTGCTGACTGGATTTCATGAGGAGGGGCCAGTGGCCAGGGCTTGCTGACATGCATGTGGACATTTCTCCTGTGGGAGCGGCTGCTCTGCGTCCCTGCCCAGGCTGCAGCAGAAGAAACAGCCTGATGACCTTTTCAGCCCGTGTTTGGAGGAGGTTTTCCTCCCCTGCGGCAAGAGCAGCAGGTGCAGGTTTTTTTCTGTCAACAACAATGAAAACAGTGGTGGGGAGGAAGGAAACCAAGGGGGCCAACAGCAGTTGCTGCCACAGATGGCACTTTGTCTGGGACCTTGGGCTTTCTGGTGAGGTAAAGGTGGTTGCAGAAAGACTTGGTCTGCATGAAGTTCAGCTACTGGATGTTGGAGCTCCTTGAATGAGCTTTTCTCCATGTGTGGCACCTTTAAATAAATCAGCAAAGGCAGAGGAAGCCCTATCAGAGTTCAGTGTGTCACTTTTTAGTGAGAAACTGATGATGGGTAGCTCCTTTGGGCTGGTTCTGCTCTCAGTTTCACACCTGTAGACTAAGTAATTCAGCAGCAGCTAAGAGGTGCACTGTTGAGCTGCCCACAGCTGCATCTCTGACCACTGCTCTGTCTCCTTGATGACTTTTGTGCAGAGCTAATTTTGGACGGGCGTAAGGAGGTGAAACGTCAGTGGAAAACAGTTGCTTATTTTATGCAGGCTAATGTTGGTGTCAGAATGGTGGAGAGGAATCAGTGTTAGTTGTTTTTATTTTAATTTTGTAAGGACTACTACTTTTGGACCCTAGCACTGTAGCTCCTCTCCAGAGAATGCCTGGTAGTGCTGCCTCCCTTCCCTCCACTTAGTGAATGGTTTCTCGGCTGATTTATACACCTCATCCTGCCCTTTAAACTTAGCACCCTTTCATATGTTTTTCCAGGCTGTTTCTTAGGAGAAGGTGAACTTTTAAGGCATCCAAACCCAGGCAGCAGGCTGGGGATTTGCTGGGGTGCTGCATTATTAACCTCTCGCAGCTCCTGCCCTGAAACGTGGGGGAGCAGCAGGAAACCCTGCGGGTGCTGAGGACCTTGGCTGTAGCACTTGCTTTTGCATGCACCCATTTAACGATGTTATCTCTAGCAGACAATGTTGTCAAGTTTCAGTTTTCAGTAGTATTTTTACTCTCAGGCAAATTTGGGGTTTTTTTTCCCCTTTTCTTCAAAGAACTAAAAAAAATACCAATGCCACCCAACCCACTATGACATTTTAAAGGCCATTTCTTCATTCCTGTCACATGTGACAAGTCTGTGCAGTGCAGCAGCCAGGATACCTCCCTGAATGCAGCTCTCATAAGCACAAGAAAATATGGATACGTAGATAGGGATGCAGGCTTGTTTCTGGTGCAAGCCCCCCTGAGAGCTAATGGATATTAAAAACTGCTTAATAGCTGTGGTGGTGGGGTCAGTCTTGCTGCCCGGGACAGACTGTGCCGAGCTCCCCTCTCTGCCTCTTTGCCCAACCTCAGAAACAAAGACAGGCAGGAGAGACCGCCCAAGCTCGCAGGAGGCAGTGGCATTCAGGTTCGGCTGCCTGGGCATCCGTGGGGCTGCTGCAACCCTGGCCCCAGCTTTTCACACATTCTTTTTTATTTTCCATTTCTCCTCCCCTTGCTGCTTGCTTTCTTCAGCCGAGTTTTAACTGTTTCACACGTGCATGGTGTGATTTCAGCAGCTGGAGCCTGCTTCATATCCCTTTTGATCTGGTCCTCCTTCATCCCTCCTCCCTGTTTGCCTTCTGCTGCACAATCTCCCATCAGTTTGCATGGCCCCACCAACCCCAGCTCCTGGTTTCCTTCAGTTATTAAATGAAAGTGGAGTTGTGTAATTTTGTGCTTTCACCTTCTCATAAGTAGCCTCCAGCAGTGCTCTGGGCATCTGTAGTAAACACACTGATGCTGTCCCATCCCTGGGGCAAAGACCAGCATTGACCATTCTGCTGCCTAAGCCTTTTCACAGAATCATAGAATTGTTTTGGTTGGAAAAGACCTTTAAAATCACCAAGTTCAAGTTAACCGAGCACTGTCAAGGCCACCATTAAACCATGTTCCTAAGCACCACAACTACATCTCTCCACCACTTCCCTGAGCAGCCTATCCTAGTGCCTGACAATCCTTTCAGTGAAGAAATTTTTCCTCATATCCAATCTAAACCTCCCCTGGCACAACTTACCATTTTGTCTCATCCTGTGACTTGTTACCTGGGAGAAGACACCAACGTCAACATTGCTACAACCTTCTTTTCCCTCCAGTGCACAGTCTCATGATGAAAGAGGATAAATAAATTCACATCAATTATATAAAATATGGCACAGATCAGCCTGAGTCAGCAGTGTGGGACTTTTCCCTGCCCCAAAACACCACCTCACTCCTCCTAGCACGATGCTGGCGGCAAGGCAACCCTGTGCCAGCAGGGCTACACATGTGCCCGCGCAGCCTGGCTGCCTTCAGGGGATGCTGCAGCTCCCCGTGGGCTTCTGCAGCACCCCGCTCCACACAGCCACCGCGCTGCTGGCACGAGGGCAGAGGACCCTGCAGACAATGCTGTTCAGGCTGCCTTTCCCCAAAAGCTGTTTCCCTGAAGGTTTCCACAGCCCTGACACACACAGCGTGACTCATCCTTGTATTTGTAAGGGTGTTCAATTTTCACAGCTTCCTTTCCCATTTGCCGTACTTCGCTGGAGAAGATGAGATGACTCCTGTTTTGCTGGAAGGACTTATGATGCCATGACACGGTGCATTTTGGGTGAAAATTGCTATGTTGCTGATGGCTGTTGTTTGGAAACACAAGTTTCTTCCTCCTACAGGGACTTTATGAGCATTTTTGTTCTTTGGTGGCGGAAAATTTACAAGGAAAATTTAAATTTATGAGACTGAACAAAGCTGATACAAGACCTCTTTGAGACCACTTCAAAGTGCTCTTCCAAAATGAATCAAATTTCAGTGTGAACATCCTGCAAAAAACCCAAAAGATTCATTTAGGATCAGTTACCTAAATGTCAGTGAGTGACCTCTCATGCACAGCCGTGCACAGCCCCCTACACTCTCCTGGGGAGGCTCCAGGGCACCAGCTCGCCCTGTGCTAGGCTGAGCACATCCTTCCTGGGGGACCAGGATGCAGCTGAGCATCCCAGCAGGCTCCTACCATAGCTGTAGAGTGGCAGCATGAAGCTCCTGGCTGGCACACCAACTGGTAAATGGGAGCTGGGAGGATAACAACACTATAACAGCAAGTCTTCATTTGCACAGCCCGTCTGCTGAAGATACCATCACCAGAGCCTGTTCATTTTATGGTTTTACACAGTTTGAGGTTCCAGATGTGATGGAAGAGAAGCAAAACCAAAGTAGCAGGAGTGATAGTGAGGAATTACACTTATGGCAAGTCCACGTTTATTCATGGAAACCTGTTTATCTAGGTTCTAAATAGTTTTACTTGAATCTCTTGAATTAAGTTCTCATCTGAATCAAGTTCACTGTGGGCTTAGCTGCGGGAACAAGTTACCCCGTCCCGTTGATCCACTCTGACTGTCTGCAGCAAATACTAATTTGAGGTAACAGCCTTGAGGAAAGGGAAGAAAAGGGAATTAGCTAAAGGAGTATCTGTCCCAGCAGGGCAGAGGGATGATATTTTTATTTAGACGCTTTAATTAACCGAACACGATCTCCTTGAGTAAGCAGCTTCTCACTGCTCCAGGGGACAGTGGGCATTCAGGAGCAGGATGGCTGTTTCCATGGCCGCTTTGTTAGGATCATCTCCTCTCTCTCTGTGCACGTAAACAACACAGACCCGCCAAACTAAAGATGTCCCAGCTGGGTCACCTCAGGTAAAGCAGGCTGGCTGTGCAGTGACTTCCCTCCCCTTGGCAGCAACACAAACAGTCCCAGCACCCCACCAGGAGCCAGTACACGTGGCCAGATGCTTGGCTGTCCATCAGTAGTGATGGCTGGCACGCTCTAAACAAGATTTTTGTTTTGGTTTGGTTTTGCCCATGCTAAATGACGCAGGGCGCCAGGCCACTTGATTGCCTTACAAAGGAAAGCCTGGGCTCGGCAGGGGTGCAGCTGCCCAGTTTATTTTTGTCATGGTTTGGATGTTTCTTTGTGTGCTGACTTCAAGGAAGTTGTTACCAAGACAGGCTTCAATTTTAAAGAGCGGCATGAGGAAAAGCAAACTGCCTGCCCCAAGCTGGTTACCTCCAGTGGAAAGGGGGAAGGCCATCAGGAACAGGGTTAAGCTCCAAAGTCCAGAAGCGGACATTGCTGGAGATCAAGGATGGAGGAAACTGGAGTTGAGGGTTTCTAGGGAAGAGCTGCTGTGGGAACCCGTGGAAGGAAATCCCACCCAGCACCTCCTCTGTTTTTTTGGATGGTTTTGGTTGATCTGGAGAAGAATTTGTCTTGTCCTTTAGAGCTACAACAGCTCTTATGGTACACCCCCAATACCTGCACTAAGTAACCCCTCAAGCTCTTTATTAGGACAGAGCTAATTCACAACATTCTCCTCCAGGACTGCTACCCACACCAGCTGGGATGCTGCTGCCCAGGGTAGCTCTGCATAAGTGCAGGACCGATAACAGAAGAAGGGCATGGACCTGCTAGAGAGAGTCCAGAGGAGATCCACGAAGATTATCAGAGGGCTCGAGTACCTCTGATAAGAGAACAGGCTCAGAGAGTTGGGTTTATTCAGCCTGGAGAAGAGAAGGTTCTGGGGAGACATTAAAGGGCCTTCCAGTACCTGAAGGGGCCTACAGGAAAGCTGGGGAGGGATTTTTTACAAGGACTTGTAGTGAGAGGACAAAGGGGGACAGTTTGAAGCTGCAAGAGATTTAGGCTGGAAATTAGGAAGAACTTGTTCACTGTGAGGATGGTGAAACACTGGAACAGGTTGCCTGGGGAAGTTGCAGATGCCCCCTCCCTGGAAATATTCAAGAGCAGGTTGAATGGGATTTTGAGGAACCTGGTCTAGTGGGAGGTGTCCCTGCCCATGCAGGGGGTTGGTACTAGATGATCTTTAAGGTCACTTCCAACCCAAACCATTCTATAATTCTGTGATACATGGCTGTACCCTGATGGCCAGAGGGCTCAGTCTGGTGGGAACCACTGTAGCTCACAAGCCAGTTCCATTTTCTCCAGACACCTCTCCCTGTGGCAAACCAGTTGTGTTTGACTGAAGCCTGGGCCCCTTTTCTGAATGGTTTGGAAAGAACAGGTGCCCTCTTTCTGGGAAAGATAAATCTTGGTCTTGATAAAAAAAATTGTGCCAAATTTATGCCCAGAATTTTATCCACACTATAACATTTATCTGCATTGGCTGAGGCCGGGTCTTCTGGAGTATTGGCAGAAACCAAGCTGGTGAAGACCTTACTCTTAGGTGCATCTTCTGGCGTTCAGCTTGGTCTGAAGGTCATTTACATGCCCCTTATTATAGCAGCAGCATCTTTTACAAAGTTAAGAGTCATTCATTCAGTCAGTCGTATCTTTCACCTGACAGTCTGCATGTCTCCTTGCACATCAAAAAATGACAGTAGGTGTTTTTGCTGCAGTGCTACCCTGGAAACTCACACTTGATGCTTTTTCCACCAGGAACCCTGCAGTGTGAATCATTGCTGCTTTCCAGGATCCAGGGCAGAGCCTGACCCCCTTGTTTCCAAGCTGTCTACCTTCATGCTTACAAATCACACAGTATAAATAATTCAGAAACTTTATTTTAAAAATTAAAGTTCATTCCTTTCTGGCCTTATGTTTATTAAAAACCCTGCTAGACTGAGCATCTCCTGCAAATATGGGTGCATTTCTATTAGATGGGCAGCACTGTCTGAGAGTATTTGGCTTGGCTCCATTTTCGTCACAATTCTGGGCAGCAGTTTTGGGGAAGTCTGACTGTGTCTTCCACAGAGACTGCCCTCTCACTCCACTTTTGTGTATCTCTGGTAGGTGTTTCTACACTGCTTGGAGCAAAACTCATTTTCTCATTGCTTCCCCTGACTGAGTAAATATGTGCTCAGTGCCATGGCATTGTTCTTTGGGTTTGGGCTCTTTCCAGCTGATTAATTATTACAGCCACACGGTAGTTTTTACAACAGGAGGACGGGGATGTGCGTCAGATCACTGGCTCGAACGGACCAATATCCTGTCTCCATAAATTACTTGGAACAGGTATTTTTGAGGTTATTGAAGTCAAGGCAACTTTAGAGTGATTTTTCCTTGGTAAATCCTCCCAGCAATTAAGAGACTTTATGAGCTGGAGTTTGCATCTGAATGACCATATTTAATAGTCCTGATGGACAAGCTTGACATAAGTTTGTCTAATTCCTGTTTTGGCTCTGTTCATGTTTTTAGCCACTCCAATATCCTCTGGTGATGAGCTTCTCTGTCTGGCTGCATGTGTGCAAAGGTACTGCCGTTCAGCTACTTCAGAACAATTGCCTGGTAACTTAACCATAAAACAAGCATCTTCACATAGTCAGATATAGGCTGTGAAAGTGAAAACGTACCATAAGTTCTCAGATTTCCTCAAACCTTGTGCATGGTTTGGGCACACATTAAATCTCAGTTACCTGGACACAAATGCCTTAGCAAGTAACAGTCTTCAGCGACACTCCCTGGGCAAGTGTAGCTGGTCCCACCTCTGCAGAAGCCCAACTGAGACCTTCAAAAGCTAGTTTTACTGTGTCACTGGGGCACCAAATGGAGCAAGACAGTTGCATGAGAGCAGTTGTTCATCAGTAGGTCATCCTGGGCAAATGGCATCTCTGGTCCCTGCTGCTACGGGAAGTGCTGCGGGGTGCCTGCCCAACCATGGGAGTACAGCACCCCCCAAAGAGGCAGGGCATGCTGATGTTTTGGACATCTCTACTTCCAGCCGTGCACTGAAAAAACGCCTCTCGTGTGCAATGAACAAACCTGTTTTTGAGAGTTTTTTAAAAGTTCCTCCTTGAAGCCTTCCTCTGGCTTTCACTGAAGAGTGTTACTTTATTTCAAAGAGGAAGCAGGTGCTTAGAAAGGATTTGCCTTTGCAGCAGGTGGGAGGCACTGCAAGAGGCAAGGCCTTCACTCCGCCTCACTTTACCTGGTTCCGAAAGCCCCGCTCTTGGCTGAGCCCCTTGCATTGAGTGCCTCTCCAAAGCCCAGTCTGTGGGGTGGGCTGCAGCCAGCCTTATCTCCCCAGGGCCACCTGGGGTGCACAGCATCATGCATCTGCACACACATGCCTGCACACACACAGGGCGTCCCCAGCGTTGACCTCAGTCTGGTGAACAGCAACCCGAAGGGCAGCAAGCTGGCTTAGCTTTCGCTATCTGATAAAAATCAGAGATAACAGGCAAGTTTCTAAGGTAACAAAATGGAGCTGATAAAGAGTATTGCTGTCAGACAGAGGCCATATACAGGGCTCTAGCTTTAGGAGTCCTGCAAACTTTAGCTAGAAGGCCTAGAGATGAAAGAGAAGGGAAGGGGGAGAAGAGAAAGGTGATACCGACCGTTTCTCCTTTCTTCTCTCTGTCTGCAGACTACTAATTTTTCAACTTGGATGAAAGTAGCTGCTGGGCTGAGAAGTTTCTGAGCAGAATTTACCAGCTGGCAAAACAACTGGCATGGCTGCTTCTCCAGAAACCAAGTCGAAGCCAACATTTTTTTCTCCTAATTCAGATTTTCAAAGAAAATATACACAGGTAATCAGTTTTAACCAGACATTTATTTTCTTCCAGTGCTTCATTGATACTTTTACTACCCACATGAGAGGACCCATCCCCTGCAAAAGCTGAGCCTGGGGAGAACTGAGCTTCATGCTATGCTGGGGTTGGAAACTCCACACCCTGAGCCAGTCCCTTCTCTCTGCTTTGCTGTGCCATGAATCCAGAGGCCATGAGTGTGTGCTGAGACCTGAATTGATTTATTTTCTTCTAGCAGCAGTGAGGTAATTTCCAAACACAACAGAACATGATAAATGATGCATACATCAGATGTCATCCTCACTTTACTAGGACAATCCTAAGACAGGAGTCTGGCACACAGCAGTCTTTGATCCATGCTGAACGATCAATCACCTGTTTAAGCCTGACTTACTTATCTAAGCGAGAAGCATGCATTTGCTCAGTGCTTTATGAGTAGTTAACTGCACCCCATCAGGGTTTATCACTTCCCATGCAATGAATAGTCATGAGCATTCTTGAGCATCTTGCTTGTACTTGTACAGCTCGCCCTGTTCACAGCCAGGATATGCTCTAGCACACCAAAATAACCAACTGTTTTGGTCTGCAAAAGCCTGTGTGTTACCCGTGCACTTAGCAGAAGGCAATCCACCTGCAGTGTTCTGGTGTGTAATCCATGAAGACTTTTCCCTTTAAGCTTGCAATGGTTTGTGTTAGCTGGTGTCCCTGCAAGCCTCTCCTGTTCCCCCCGAGATGTTCCGCATCACCCAGCGCCGGGGCATGAGCAGGGGAGGGGACAGGGCTGTGCACAGCCCTGCTAATGAGAAGGGAGGAGAGAAAAGAAATGGGAACTTCTTTTTGGAATCGTCTCATCCCAAAACTGAGAGAAGAAGCAAAACTTAAAAGGACTATTTTCAGTAAAGAGGGGTGAACTTGTTTACCTTGCAGCGAGCAGTTCCCATGCTGCGGTCTGTGGAGGAATGGCTGAATACAGTGCAATACTTTCAGCTCCTCATTTCCAGTCACTAATCTGTATTTAACATCAGCTGGCATTGTAGGAAACATTCCCTCAGTACCTTCCATTGTGAGAGAAATCTTATACTACCTCTGGACTGAATTTTAGCCAAAGAAAACTGCTTAAGCCTCAGTTTCTGAATTATTAGTGAAGCATTACGTGACAGAAGCTGCAGCTTTGTACATCCACAGGCATCTCACATATTTAGCCTAAAAAGAAAAAGCACTTTGACTGTTTTTCTGTGTTTGCATTAGAGGTCAGAAAAATAAAAAAATACCAAGAGAGAAAAAAAGAGGAAAAAGAATCAATGCCAAATTTATGATTGTGAAATCACACTTCGCAACAGAAACTTCCCTCAGAAACATCTGACACATTAGAAACGTGATTTGCAGATTAGTTCATATGCTTTTCACTTGTGAGGGTCAATATCAGCACAGTGGGAACTGGCACCCAGCAGGGGGTGGGTGGTAGAGACTGGACAGCAAGTCAGGAAGTTTTTGGCATCAACAGCAATGCAAATCTGGCTTGAAATCCTAGTTAAATTCTAGGAAAAGAACCTGCTAGCAGGTACTTGTGGCCTAGCAGGTATTGCCAGGCATTCACCAGCTCTGCTCTGGTGGGAAAAAGAGCCCTGAGGTTTCCTTTGGTTTTCTGACGGCATCACCCAGGCAGGGTCAAAACCAATCTTGATCGAAAGAGGAAACCCTGTTTGCAGATTGCAAATGGGAGAAAATGGGATAAATCCAAGCATTGTTCTGTAGTTCATATGACTAATCCATAAAAGGATGCACCGAGTTAAATTTATTTAGGAAAATAAATGGAAGCTATGACATGCTCCTCCTACAGCTTCCCTAAGGTAAAACTTCATGTGATCCAGAGGTCAGAAAGCAGTGTCTACTCTCAAAGAGATTCAGGACAAAGCGCTTCTTGAAATATCAGTGAAAAGAATCATACTGGGCATTTGATAAGATACCCATCCTCAGGATAATACCTGCATCTGTTGCTCTGGAAATAAGAGAAAAATTCATATTCCTAACACAAGACTAGGCTAAAATGGAATTACTGCTGGGAGCAGATTAATAAACTCCGAGTAAAACATATTACAGGGCCATAGCAATAATCTATCAAAACCAAGCATGCTAAATGGGAATGTAAACACATGAACACAGGATGACACAGGCAGCTGAACACTGCAGGGATGATGAGTGCCTCTGCCAGCATGATAGTGGTCCACCCCCACTATTTTGGGGCAGCACTTCATGGAGTAATCCCCCTTCATCTGCTCTGTGTTCAGGTGATGGCCTGGGGCCTTATTCTTCCAGTTTTCCCCCTGTTTAAATGAGAGTATATGTGAAAATACTGTCCTGATTTATTTTCATCAGGACCGGTTAATATCCTGGAGCTCTTCCATTTTAGACAGTACAGACACTAGAGTATATCCATTCAAATTTATTATTAGTTCTGTATTAAGCGGGGTCAACTACAGCATCTTCATACAGGAAAAAAAAAGACTTAAATCTTCTCTTTGTTTATGTGGTCCAATGTAGAAAAAGGAACTGAAAATCAGAGCAAAGCGTTAAAATTAGCTACCCACTACAAAAAGAGGTATCAAGCCATAATATTGAATTTTGCCAAGCTGCCTATTAATAAAGTGTGTCTATTAAACTAAAGCATTTCATACACCTTCCACCAAACTTTGTCTTGGTCCACCAAATCCCTTTGTCACATCCTCGGACTGATGGAAACTCTCATGTGCTGAGCATTAAATACATGCTTTAGTTCTTGATAGGACACTGGTTTATCAGAACAAGCACCACTATGGCAAGTGGGTTGGTGCTGGTACTACTGGTATTAGTGAACGAGCTTTGCAGAACTCAGGGGCTGCTGGTTCAGATGAGGATGTCACACACTGTTCTTTTGCAGAGACGGATGCAAGTTTAATTCCTTACCAGACGTTGTATTTCATCATACACTGTAAAAGGTTCCTGTATGTCCTGTTCTAAAAGCCCCAAGTTACCCCCTGTGTACTGAAATAAGCACTGGAATGCATCCAATTCATACTAAACCAACTCCTTAGCTATATTTGCATTATGCTGATTGCATAGTAAATGTGGGGTGGGGGAGTGGGACTGTGGAAAATACAGGGTTTGCCACATAATATAACTCTAGAAATTGCATAATTCGGAGGACTCATTGACCTTATTGAAGAGAAGGGTATTTCCAGCACCCTAATTGGAAATGTACTTGCTCATATCCAGATGTTCCTAATCTACTGACAAGTGGTCAGTTTCCAATACAAACTTGGTTTGCCTGGCCAATAATACTGGTACTTCGCTCAGTGTAGTTCTGACCACAGCCACGGAGGGGAACCACACAGAGGAGCCTGCAGGACCTCCTGGGGGCCCAGACACCACTGTGCAGGGAGGATTTACCTCTCTGTAAGGTAGGTAAGACAATAGGTAACTATCTTGCAGGGCATGATTGCCTTTCAAATTAATTATTTGATCACTATCACAATTATTTTTTTAAATTTGACAAAGACAGAGAGCCCATGTCCTGCTGCATTTCAGAGCACACTAGGGCCTGGCAATGAGTTGCCAAACCCTTTCTGTAATGAAAGCAGTGATGGGGGGGAAACATTGCACAGAAATGGGAAATCTAACTTTGGAGGCTGCTGTTGTGGATGAATACAACTGCTTGCCTTTAGGTGATGGGTTTTACAAGAAGCATTTTAAAAAAACCCAACCAAACAAAAATCCACAACAAAAAAACAAACAACCAACCAACCAAAAACCAAGCCAAACACAAAACCACAACCAAAACAATAAGGCTGTACTGTGGCACTCTAGCCTCCATCATAGATTTCTTCTCCACAAGGAAGTAGCTTGTGGTGCCTTGAATTCGGAGCAGTGTTTCAGTTTGCAGAAGGCAAGGCCCACACCCTGTGCAGAGCACAGCTTTCTGAGCATGGTTAGATTGATCAGGCAGCTGCAGATAGCTGTGTCTCAGCAAGGGTCACCACGCTGCAAAGCACACGGCAGAAATTAAAATAAAGTGCTTCATCCAGTTACAGAAGTGACAGGTTGAGGCTGCACGAGAGCAACCCACAACCTTGCTTTCATCCCTTTCTGTCAGAGAACAGCTTCCTCTTCCACACAGTCCCACCTTCTTTCACCCCATCTGCTTGAAGAGAAACTAAACCAAAACAAACAAAAAAGAACCCTCAAGCAAATCCTAAACATAGTTTAAAAAAAATTTAAAATGAAGAAGGAAAAAAAGGGAAGGTACTGATGCAACATAGCTGAAAGAAACTGGTTTAGCCACCCACCATTGCTAGATTGCTCAGGAAAGCTTGCTGGCCAAAATGCAGTTCTGTGCACTGTTCAAGCTCTTTGCCTCATGGCATCAGTCCATGAAGATATAAAGGCTCTTCTGCATAACATAGCTGAAGCTGCCTTGGAAAGATGATGGCTCCTGGTGGAAACATGCTCCAGAAGCCACCAAGGACACCAAGTTAGACCTTTTGCTCCCAACCCCTGCTCCCTAGGCAAAGGCCAGGGCAGAGAGGAGGGCTGCCACTGGCTGCTCCACATGAGGCCATAGCTCCCTTTGCTTGCTCAAAGTTTCTAGCTGTCCACTGCTGTGTCTCCTTAATGCAGTCTTTCTCTGCAAAAACTGTAGCCAGGATCACAGTAGAGATATGTCCACGGTAAACTGTCCCCCTACATCCTCCTGTGTCTTTCTAGCGGTCTCCACACCCATTGTAAGCCCAGATAAGACCTTGCCTGACCCCTTCCCTTAGCTTCCCAAGCATGCAGCCACTTTGCCTTTTTATAAATTTATAAAGCTTCATATTAAAAGCAATTACATCACCTCTTCCTATTAAAAAGCCGTTATATCCCTTTTGGCATTCATGGGAAGATGGACCCCAAATCTATTGTGTTTGATATTCTCTGATGTCCAGACCCAGCTTAAGGTGGGTTAGTTGACGTCTCATCCTTTGACACAAATTATTCCCTTACCCAAGTATTTACTCTCAGCTGCAGCTACCAGTAGCAATCCCACTTACTTCATACCTAAGGGCCCATGACCACCTGCCATCCCCTCAGCTCCAGTGCTGCCTGCTGACTGAGGACTAACCTCTCCCCCTCTCACAGGGTTTTCTTTAGACACAAGCATGTACATAAGCCTCCTTTGAGGTTGGAGTTTCATGTCATTTTTAGGTCAGACTGAAAAATCTTCTAGTAGCAACAAAACCACTCCCACCTCCCTTTCATTTCAGCTGGTTTAGAAGAGATCTCATCCAAGTTGTGCTTGTAAAAAACAACGTCTCACTCTCTCTCTCTCTCTCTCTCTCTCGTGGTTTGACGGGGGTTTTACATCTCCTTCTGACCCGCTGGGATGTTTCCCCTGTGCATACACTGCAGGTAAGCAGAGTGGTTGGCTGGCTGTCGGGCTGCGCTTCAGCTCACTTCTTAGAAAGCACAAACCACGCTAAAAAGCTTGCTGAACAGTCACCACATGCCTTAGAAAGTGAAAACTCTGCTCCTGGGCAGGCCCTGAAAGTCTGGGTGCTAGCACCATGCTGCAAAAGCTCAGAGGCAATGGAGCTGCCCCACAGCCCCGGGCAGGGGTGGACAGGCCCCAATCCCAACCTGCTGCCATCCGTGGCTTCCACCAAGTAACCACCATGCAATTTAATTGCATATTATGTTATGCACTAGACCCAGTTTATAAATAGGTTTCTTGGTGCCATCCCAAGCTCCCTGTCCTCCCACCACAAGCAGGGGGCTACAAGTGGCCATGGGTGTGAGCCTGGCTGTGATGGGTGCACAGCCAAGAGCATCACTCAGCAAAACATAAATGGAGCAACTCTTTCTAGCTAGTTGTTGTGTATATTTTGGAGGGTGCCAGTGAAGGTGCTGCTGTGGGTTGGTGTCACATGTGTTCTGGAATTGAAACTTGTCTCTAACAGAAGAGTGTAGAGAAGAAGAAATACTGGGACCTGTGCTGCTGCAAGTTCCTTGCTTGCAAAGCAGATGCACCACAGTCTGGACCAGGAAATGCAGAAATGGCTTGTGTGACAGTGGTGAGCAGGGACAGCTTCAGCAGAGACAGCCCCTTTCCAGCAGTCCTCAGATGAGATCTAAGGAAGAAACAGACAGGGCCAGCCTGACGTTGGGGCACTTCAATCCCCCCTGAACAACAAAATGTTTTTACCTTTTCTAAGATTTCAGCCTGTGATGCTCAGATCTTGCAGAAAATGGAGTTACTGGTCCAAGGATTTCTTACCTGGACTTGTCAGCTGGTAAGATGTGCTTTTAACAGGCAGCCAGGGAGTCTTAAAAACACTCCTCAAGGAAAACTAATTGCCAAGTACTTGTTTTCACCATACAAGCATGAGACTACTTGATGACTCGTTGACATACACCAAAATTGGTACACAGTGGGAAAACCTGCAGTTTGCATCAGATGTTGGCTTTAATCAGATGGTTTAATGAGCACAACTCACAGATACAGCCTGTTCTCTATACCTTCCATATACATCTGCACATAAAGGTTTGCAGATGATTTATGAGATGTTATGGTCCATGCCCTGACAGCTGCAAGATGTTCAGGTTGTTTACAGAGACTAGAAGAGAATAAATTTAGCCCTGGTCCCTTCCCCACCTACATGCAAAGCTGTATCTGGAACAAAGCATCTTATGTTTGCACTAGACCTCATCAACCTCACTTCCACTTGCAGAGCTGAAGACAGCAAGAAACAAAAGCAGAAGACTGCAGGACCTGATCACAAGTGCAGGTGTTCGCTTCAGGCTTCTTTCAACACCTCCCTCCCCAATATAGCTTTAACCTTTAAACTGTTATTCTGATCCATACTTATTTTTAAGGTGATCTTACTGGGGAGAAAGGTGCTTCATAAGGAGACCTACAGCTATGCATCCAGAACAGATGCTAAAGTATCTGTAACCTCTGCAGGAAAAGCTTTTGCCCTGCCAGCACATCCCACCAGCCCTTCTCTCAGGCTTGTCATCACTTGGCAATTTTTGGTGTTCAGACATGCTGCTGACAGCATTGTATGAGCTGCTTAAACAGGAGAATCTGTGTTCTGGAAAAAGGCAGTGAATCACGATGAAACTTTTCTGGGATAAGGTTTTCACCAGATTTAGCCAAAGGAGCTAAGTGACCTACCTCGGAGGAAAATGCCACATACCAAGCAGCAAAGAGGAAAAAGTCTTGGCTAAGTAAGGGAAAGGCTTAAGAATTGATGTTACCTTCTGAGGGAAGGGGTGACTATTGTGGGCTTTCATTTGCTGTCAAATTAATTACATGTAAAGGTAAATAACATTTACAGAGACTTCAGCCTGGCCCATGAGATTGAAGACCCATCAAAAGAGCAGCTTGGTCAGGATTTTGTAAGGGCCACAGCTTCTCTTGGGACTCTGAAAACAAAACAAAGATCAGATGCTGCAAATCAGGACCCCAATTGAATCCAGAGCAACTGAAAGGTCCACCTGGATTGTTTGAGCCACAGAGGTCTAAGATTGATTTCAGGGCACTTCTTGACCAATGCCATGAAGAAGTGTTACAATTATGAGACCACAAAGCACAATACTTGGACCACTATCCAAGTAAGTGATCATGCCGCAGAGATCAGAAGTGGAATAAAAGGCAGCAAGATAAGGTCTAAAGTTTTGCCTTATTGAGTTGTTAACTCAAAACAAGTGAAAGCCCTGGGTTCTGGGAAGAGGAGAAGTTGAGGAGAGGAGAAATCAAGGAGAAGTCAAGGAGAGGTTGGGGAGTGATTGGGGAGGGGTCAAAGAGGGAAGGGAAGCATAAGAAGAAAGCTGCAGTCACTAGAGGTACAAAGATCAATGTAAAATTAATCTTGATGCTATCTGACTGGGGAGACCCAAAACTTCAGATGCACAAGGCTTCTGTTTCTATGTCATAGTGGATATTGCTATGAACCATGAACATTTTGTTCCCTTTGGCATTGAACAGATGGCAAGAAACTGGAAGGGATTCAAACAACAGTAGACATGATTTAAGAGACACTGGAGGAACTGGCTTGAGAAAGAAGAGAGCAAATGTAAAACTAGGGATGGGAAATGTGCTAGAGCTATTTAGAGAATAAAAAGCCACCAAGAGAGGGAAACTATTTAGTTTTACTGAACAGAGTATAAACAGAGTGAACATACCACAAATAACCAAGGGCTGTGGAAGATTAATACTAGCTGGCCTTGTTTCAATGATTTATCTTACCAGTCCTTTTTATTGCACCTCTGCTACAACTGGGGGGGAAGCAAGTCAGGCAGCACAGCCTCCCCTCCACTGTAAGCCCACACTGCATGATGGACTTAAATCCTCACTGCCTCCAGATTAAAAGTGCACACCAAACCATGAGCTCAGGTGGCTGGTGCAGGTCTGCTACCATTGCTCCTGCCCCAGTATCGCCAGCAGCACAGGGGTGAAAAGGAAACACTGGGTAGCAATTTCTACAGCTACCCAGCAAGAACTGCTTATGGCTGTGAGTAACCTCCAGCAGCAGCTTCTCTGCTGGGGACCATAATAAAGCCATACAGAGGTGAGGTAACAGGAACAAACACCTTGCTCAGGTGGATGTCCCACACTAGAGGCCCTCTTTTCAGTGCTGGTTCCAGTATGTACCGTACATCATCACTTCAAATGCTTTTTATGACTGCCTGGCTGGCAGCTGCTGGGCATTGCTTCCTTCATCAGCTGTGTGACTCGTAGTGTGCTGACAGACTGTGTAAGCCCCAACCACTTTAGCTGATCTCTCCCAGTCCTTCACAAACCCTGTGCACAGCAGGAGAGGTGACCAGCATGGCTGCCTCTGCAGGAAAACTCACTTCTCCTCGAATAGCTGGGTGCTGACTTCTGCTCACCAACTTCATGAGTTGCATGCACACAGAGAGCTGCATGCTGAGCATCCTTGTCCCACTCCCTCCTCCCTCCCTTCTAACACTCAGTCCCATTTCCAAAGCAGACATAAAGCTGCAGATGCCCACACTGAGCCCATACAAAATACTTTACTGTGTTCACATTGGAGTTTTTCTGTGATTCACGGCTTGCTCGTGGCTGGAGGCAGTTTGTGGAATGCTCCTGCCTGCAAGTGAGCAGAGAGATGCTGGAGTACCTGCCCACATGCATCCTTGCACACCCACACCCATGCACTCATGCACCAGTGCACCCACCTACCCATGCACCTACACATCTATGCACCCAGAAAGCCCCAACAGCTGCTGCCAGTGTTGCAGCAGTGCTGTTTGCTGCCTCCCCTTCAGTGGCCATGGCAACTCTCCTTGTGTAATGAAGTGCTGCCAAGGATCCAGGTCAGGAGCAGAGCGTCATAAAGGAAATTGAAAAAAACAAAACCCATTCAAGAACCCAGGGAAAATCATGATGTCAAGCCACTGAATCCAAGAATCCCTCCCACCTGGGGTCACATGCACTTTTCAGCGCTGACCCCCTGCAATCCAGCCTCCTCACAGCTGACCCCCGTCCCAGCGCTGAAGAGTCACCACAAGGAGCAGCGTGTGTGCTTGTTTGTGCTGCCGTTTTCTTTCTTCCCCGTGGTAAACAAGAACAAACTGTATCCGCTACTCATCTAGTTGTTCTTTAAGGAAGCAGCTCGGACAGTGAAACACATATCACTAAGCAGCTAAGCCAACAGAACAGGTTATGTATGGCAGGATACCAGGCAACTGGAGCAACTAAAATACTTGTTATATTACCCAGAATTGTTTGCATTTACTTTGCTGAGAATCCCTTCACTTCCAAAAGACAGAAGTATTTTTTAAAAGTGCCAGATCCTGAAGGTCTCTCTAGGTTTTTTTTCCATAAGGGGCAAACTCACTGAGCAAGCAGGAGGGCTGGATGCAGGGTTGCCTGAGCCCTTTCTGTGTCAGCCAGCTCAGACCCAGGAATCACATCCCTGCCACAGTGAGCCCTTGCTGGGCTGAAAGCATCTGCTCTGCTCCACCATCTCAGCTTAGGAGAGCCTGCAGCTTGTAGTTTCTTCTTCAAGGTAGCTTTCGTAGCTGCTCTCTCTTCTACAAGCAATAAAGCCCCTGTAGCTGTCAGTCTTGCCTGGCGGGTCCACACAGCCAGCCTCAGTCTTCCTAAAGGGCAGGACATTGCTGCTCATAGTCCCCATGAGACACTAACCCCCTTCCAACACTTTTGGGACTTGGGCAAGAACTTTGGGTGGGAGTTTTCACCCCATTAAATGTCTCTCCTTCCAACTTGAGTAAATGCATTTATTATAAAAGGGACTTTGTGCAAAGGTGCAAGAGCCTACCCTTCCTCTTCCCCTTGCCATTGCAAGGCAACAACTCCCCTTCCTTCAGAGGTGAGGACTGCCAGTGCAGCCCAAGGCTCACCCAGGCAGTTTCTCGGTGGGTTTGCATTCACTTGTTTGCGGTTCAGAGCAGAAGCACTAGTGGGTTTGGGCTGACATCTAGTGTCGATGTGCACGAGGGCAGAGAAACCAGCTGGCTTACTTCTCCCAAAGTGTCAATGCTGACCTGCAAGGAAGAAGACGTTTCTTTGGCTTAGTGCTTCTAATTTGGTTGGCGACCTGATCCGTAAGCCCACAAGCATCTTTGTTCCATTAACTACTGAAGAAAATAATAGTAGGATTACTAGAAAATAAAAGTGAACATGTACTTCTAGGCCTGGAAATCACAAAATCAGTTTGAACTGCTGAAGTGTGCTTTTGTCTCCTTATTTTGAAGCATCACAAAGCCTAGCCACTGGTCTTAAACAGTAGAGGCTGTTTTTAGAGTGGAAGACATTCAATGGTCTACTCCTGAACAGCTGGGTATGATTTCAAGGGACTTACCCCATCAAAAGCATTTGGTAGGGTGAGCTTCAGGAAACCACACTGCTGCTGCCTTGATGTGTCACTATTTGCCTGCCAGCCACATCTCATGTGGGCTCACCCTTTTCATCCTCCCCTAAACATTGCAAGATCTTTCCACTAAAGCCAGTGCACAAGTTGGAGTCAGTTCACTGTCATACTGTCTCACTCCTGAGACACTTTCTGCAGAGATCTTCAGTGTCAATCAGAAGCTATTTGTTGTCTCAGCCCCTCCACAGACGTGTGGAGTGTGACACGAATAGGCATTGCTCATCTGGCACAAGGAGAAAGAGAGAAGCTGCTCATACAGATAATACCTTTCAAAAATGTGTATTCGAGGGGTGAACTGGAAAAATCATGCAGCTCAACTGTGAAAGTATTTAATAAAAGATGCTCAAAAAAGATGCTCAAGTTCACAAGGGATGGAAGAATGACTGAACAAGTTCAAGGAAGACACATCAACCAAGAATAATCAAGTGCAGAAAAGGGCTCAGGCAGTCCCTGAATTGTTGCAGGCTGTGAAAGTATCTGGGAGAAGTATCATCAAGTACTTGCCCTGTTTTCACATCTGCTTGAGGGAGGGTGCTGGGCTATAGATGACACTCTGGTTGGGCCCAGAAGGGCTGTACAGGCCACCATTTACTGATGTGGGTTTTTAAATTTATTTTTTAACTTAAATAAAAGTTTGCTTTAATCCTTCCATATGACATGTGTAGAAAAAAATATTTTGCAAAACAAAAGCAGTTTGGGCTCTCTCCTAAAAATACCCCTTCCCATGTTCCCAACTTGAAAACTGGATATGCTCTTTCAAACTGCACAAATTGGCAAATGGGAAAAAAGGGGGGAGAGGAGAGGTATGTGGGACAATCCTGCTTTGAGTGTACTTGGGAAATTTGTTTTTATCTTTGCCTTGATGTTATTAGCAAGAATATCACTATTTTGCACAGAAAGTCACATCCTAAACCCCTGCCCTGACCACCTGCAGAAGACCTGGCTTCAGTTTTGCCCAACTTCCCATGCACCTCTGGGGGTCACCTCATCCTTGTGTGTCTCGTTTCTCTGAGTTGGTCCCAACAGTGCTGCCTGCACCAGCCCCCTTATCACTGTTGTAGGTGCAGGCTGTCAGCTTCCCTTATGGTTACACCACCTGCCTGGCATGGCAGGGTTGAGATCCCAGTGGCAGCCTCAGAGGAATGATAATCACACCCCACCTGGGGTCCTCCAGAGCCACTCTCTGCTCTTCATCCCTGTTTTTCCTGGACAGGTTTCCTTCCAGTTATATCAGGCATTTTATCCAAAGCTGTACAAAATGGGCTTCAGGCTTACAAATAAATGAAGAAGAGGAAAATGTGTTTGTGCTCTACTCTCTCAACATAACTGAGAGGTAGTCTTGTGCAAAGGTCAAGTGCTGTTGGTCAAAGTCAGTGGTGTTTACACAGGTGTTGGCTTTGTTGAAAGGGCCAGATGGTGTCAAGGAGCAGATCTTATCATTCTGAAAGAGCAGGCACCCTGCCATTGAAGTTTTGAGCTCAGGAAATGCCCTGCTGTTGTTTAACCTTTAAATACTTGGTCCTTCTTTTCAGATTCTCCATCAAATATATGCTTCAGACAACCAGGGAATTAATACTTAAGATCAGATGGTGCAGGGCACCTTGTCCAACCAAAAGTCATTTGTTCTGTACACACACTTGAACTCCAGAAAGTACATAGAGATAATTTATATAACTTTGAATCATTTAAGAAAAAAAGTATTGCCTCATATTATTTTAGTTGTAATATATTTTACTTCATGCAGTGTTCAAATATATAGATATCAGCATTCATAGCTACTTTTTACATTTGATACTCTTTTTGTCTTCATGACCAGAATCATGATATTATTCTTTGCTGCCACCACATCACACACAATCCCTTTCCCCAACATAAAACTAAAATAGCAGATAGTTCATCTTGGCATACAGAAACAGCTCCTGCAAACAAACCTCCAAAGTTAAACAAGCCTCACACCAACTACTGCAGTTTCTGAAAGCATCCATCAGTGACAGACCTCCTCCCAGCTCAGCCCCTATGCTAAGCGGTATAAGCCTATGATGGTGGATCCCCTGGGGAGAAAAGGGTTTGACATAGCACAAACAATATATACCAAGGATAATATCCAAGAGTTTGGGGTTTCATAGCCCTCTTTCATTATACTGAGGCCATGTTAGCACTTGAAGAATTAGAGTCATCTTCTGAAAGCCTTCTTCCTGAGGCAGCTGCTGCTGGAGGTGCTCACTTGGACCAACACTTTGCCACAACAAACCAGAGCAGGAGGGTGTGCTATGAGACCACACCTCAACTATAAATTCCGACGTGTTGGCTCAAAAGAAGAAGTCAAAACCCACTTCTCTGTCACAATGTATGGTTTGAGAGGGATTGCTATAAAACACTACTGGTTTCATATTTTGTAAAACTGTATAATGCTTTCATTTTGAGGAAAGGGATACTAAGAGCTGCACAAGCACTACATAAAATGCATCAGCTTTGGATGAGTAATGATGAGTTTCTGCCTATGGGCTATCCTGAATGAAACTTGCTTCAGAAGCTGCTGCTTCCCTTCTCTTCAGAAAAGCTTTACCAAGACCTTTTCAACTGTATCCCATGGATCAAGTTGCTCAGCCCAGTGTTCTAGCTGCTGGGAGGTGCTGACTTGCTCCCAGGGTACTTTTGGCTTTTGCCTGTTGGCTGGTGGCAGAGATACTGTTGTGGGAGAGAGCCCCTGTGCAGACTGCTCCTAAGGAAATTGTCCCGTGCTGGCGTATGAGCAGCCTTCCTCCTACAGTTTCCCATCTTTGGCTTCAGCTTCCCATGTTTGGCTTCAGATGTGCTCAAGGTGTTGTCAGTAAGAAAGTGTTTAATGACTCATGCAATGTATCTTTAATTATTATTCATCCAGTGTCTCCCTGACAGGTGCTCATGTCATATGTTTTTAAAAAACACACTCATAATTAATCTTCAGGAAGTATTGGTCCAATTTTCCACTCGCAGCTTACCTCTGTGGCATATTCCACCTTGGCAACAGCACTGTTGCCTGTGAGGACTGAATGAGCAGAGAGTGGCACCTGACCTCGCAGCACTTCCAAGGTATGTGCCTCACCCCTGTGCTATACTAATTCCCAAGTGAGAACAGAAATTGGAAATGACTTTTCCAGCCTCTCATGGAGGTAGAGCTATGAAGGATGCTGGAGATGCTGGGCAGGAGACACCGCCTGGGGAACAGCTCAGTGACCAGCAAGGGGCAGCAGAAGCTGCTGGCACACCAGATGAGAGAAGACTGCATCAGGGAGACCTGAGCTGGTGTCTCTCATTGACCCTTTTCCCCAGGGAAAGGAGAGGATAATTCCAGTGGTGTGCACAGAGCATGGAGAGTGGCTGGGCACAGACAGTGATTCCACAGCACAGCACCATGTCCAGGATTTGGGCCTCACACAGGTGTGGGGACCATGGTACCTCTCCAGTCCAGCCAAAGTAGAGGCAGTAACAATTGAATGCAGTTTGGGATGCCCCACTAATGCACATTGGAAATCCCTGCCTGCTGTACTGGAAAGATGCCTGTTTGCCCTGAGTCTCTGGTGCCTCTGAGTAGGTGCAACCTTTTCCACCACATGGAGGAAACTGCAGCTGTGCAGGAGAAATAACAAAATAAGCCAAACTCCAAACAAGTGGAGCAAAGACGCTCTTTATCTTATTTCTTGGAAAAAAGACACCAATTTTGAAATGTTTCTTGCACCTGCTAAATGCATTGGCTGCAACGTTGTATCTTGAACAGCAGTCGTGATGAAAGAAAAACAGCTTCTTTGTGGTGATCTGGTGTGCTTTTGACAGCCATTCAGGAGATGATTTACTGCTCTGTGCTGGAAGCTGCGCAGCCACACTCAGTGCTCACATGGCATGAAGTTGCTCTCCAACAGTTCCAAACTTCCTTGAAAGAGCTAAGTACTTTGCCACCTATTTTCTCTTTTGAAAAACTATCAGAGCAGGGTTTTGCATGTGTTGGCCGTGCTAAGGAAAATAAGTCCTTACTGGGAATTGAAGGCAGCAGGCCACTGGCCCCAGAGGTTAGTAGAGGGTGTCTAGTTCCAGCAGCTGACAGCACCATAGGAAATTTCAGAGGTTTTTTGCTGCCAAGTAATGAATTAGCACATCACCATAATGTCATGAGGGAAAACAAGAAAATATTACCTGCATGTTATTAAAGCAGATTAAGTGTAGAGCTTTGCTGGTGTCGGGCTGCCCCAGGGGACTAGTGCTGGAGGAACAGCCCATGCTTTCCATTTTGGAGCTGACTCTGCTCTGCCTGTGTGGCCTTGGCAAAGCTTTTCCATTTCACTTCATGGAGGGCAGCAGGGGTCAGTGCCAAATGGGATGCAGTCCAGAGTCCAGTACCACAGCCCTGGTCAGCCCTTGCCTGGGGCGAACAAGCAGCCATTTTTTTCAGATAGGTTTGGACTCAAAAAAACACTGAGGAGCCATGACTACTTTTGATGTTGTTTCATCAGACAGTGGTGGCCTCCAGCACTTGCAGACACAGCCCATGCTTCCCTGGAAACAAGGTGAAAACTAATTTAGGGAAGCATTAACTTCTTCACAGAGCAAAGCTCCCAGCTGTGAGACCTGGGATCAGACCTTGGTTTTGGTCAGCCAGGCAGCAGAATTTTCAAATTCAGTGCAGGATAACCACCACTTTACCATGCAAAGCTTTCCATGGTGGCTGCTGAGAGCGAATGGTACACCATTTTGTCAAGATGTATGTGCTGTCTTCATGTGCTATTTGCTTTGGTGCTAAAAGAGAAATTATGAAAGAGGATAGTTTTTACTTGTTATTGAGCAATGGAAAGGGCAGGGTTTTTACCTACCTCTCTGTGTCAGTGGTCAGTGTGGTGCCTTCCAGCCCACCATCACTCCCTGTGTCAGCCTCAGATACCCCCAGTGTAGCTACAGGGGACAGTACAGGAAAACAAGTTCCTGAAGAGATTTAGGTTAATTACAACTTTCCTTGCCCCCTGAAAGTGCAATTGATCACAGAGCTGAGACTGGAGAAGTCCCAGAAGAAAGCACCTCCTGAGGGAGAAAGATCTTGGAAGCCAGAAAGAAGATGAAGTACTGTGGGTTCTGGGACTGGCTGGGAAGATGGTTGCCCAAGAAGGAGCAAACCTTCCTACTGTTTATTTCTCTTTATTTCAGGTGATCAGAGTTTTGTTTAGCTTCTTCTTGAAGAAAACCAGAGAGCCACCTAAAACTACCTTCATCCTTAACTCCTCTGAGCCATTTTGTCTAAAGGGAGCAAATCAAGGGCAGCAGGTTGCAGTGGCCACTGGGGCTAAAGGGGCAGTGACAGTGCACGAGTACAGCCCTGCTGTACACATGCTCACTCTTCCCTTGTTTGCCAGCCCACCGACGGGCTGAGCTGGGCTAGAGCAGAAGCTGTGCCACCAGAGGATGTGCAAACAGCAGCACAGGCAGGATCCCCTTTGCTGGAGGCAGCGAGGTCTCTGCAGGCTGGAGTGCCTGGCACTCCAGAACCATTCACACAGCAAGGGGGGAAGCAGAACACAGGCTGTCCATGTTTCTAGCTTCTCTTGGCAACACGAAGGCGAGAGAGAAGGTTTAGGTATTTCTAGGAAAGGTGGGGTTGGTTGCAAACATACTGACTTGGGGATATCCATACAAAGAGAAGCGCATTTTTGTGTTGGCTAGAGCTGGAGCATTGAAGAGGAGCCTCCACACTGGGGACAGATTTCAGGGAAAACAAAGGTACAATTTCACTCAAGTGCTGCTTGAACAGAGAGAAGCAGGATGTTCAGTGGCAGATCCTCTCCAGTACTGGAATTGGAAGATATGATTATAAATCTCAGGACTGTGACAGAAGAGCAGTCATCCGAAGACACTAAGTCAAGGCAAGTCAGAAAGAGGATGCAGAGGGTGCACAGTGAATTCAGAGCAGACTAAAGTCACTGCTGCAGTCCACATCTCACTGAAGTTCTTCTGCAGTCTGCTTTGGGCTGCATTAAGTCAGAGATAAAGGGGATGGGCAATTTATCTCAGGCAGAGACCTGTGAAGTACCCAGATGGAAGAATCAGATCAGGTCCCCCAGGGCTGAGGTCTGTGCTAGTGCCTGTCCTCAGATAAAAGATTCCTGCAGTCCCTGAGACCAGCGCAAGCCATGAGCGATATGGTAGGATGTCCTAACCTGAGCACTCAGTGAGAGAAAGCAATGCTGACCTTGATGTAAAGATAAGGCCTCACTCCTATATGGAAGGACGTCACTGATGGTATTTAGGCAGGGATGGGTCATTACATGGAAGGAAATCTGACGCAGATTTGGTTTTACTTGAGAAGTTGTAGCTTGCTGATGGAGAAACACCCCAAGCTGGGAAACAGATATCAAGTAATTATTGCTCTACCCAGAGCACAGTTTGAGTTGTAAAATAGCCATCTCTTCTCTGTGGGAGCAAATTATCCAGAGGTGACTCAGGAGTCAGTGAGATGAGAACCAGACATTGCTGCTGCACATGGGCAAGGCCAAGACTTTAATCTGTGTCCTCCAGGTGAGGGCTTCAACCTCCAGCATAGCCTAAATGATTAATGAGATATGGTAACTGAAAGCCAGAACTGAAGACATAAAAAATATGAAAGCCAAAATGAGGAAAGTCCAGTGACAGATAACAAAAGCAATAGCAACTGTCAGCAGCAATTTGGAAACTCTGTGCAACACAGGGCATGGTCACTGCAGGAGAAGCCGGCCTTTGGGACCTAATTATAAATATTCTCAGGTTAGCTTAAATGGCTACTGTCAGAATAATGGCCTTTTTCTTTGTTAGGTCATGCTACCAGCCCAACTCCCACAATCCTTAAGCACTGATGTCAGAACTCTTTAGTTCAGCTATAATAGGTGACAAATGCAAAATATTTGGGAGATCTAAAAAGACATTTTATGTCAACTCTGTATAGTTTACTTTGTACCTATACTAAGTTCCAGCCAATGTTGTCTCTTTTGTGCTCTTTGTAGAAGTACAGCAGAAAGTTCAAACAGAGAATATTCTGTGATTCTTGGAAAGTAGGCACATGGGCACTGATTCACCAGACATACAGCCTCTCAAGTTACTCCTAATTTAATGGGAAAATCTGAACTCTGAGTACTTTGCTGAAATAAGACTACATTTGGCTAGCACTAGATGACTGTAAGACTGTGCAAGATTGTTAAACTCTAAGCTTGTATTTTCAGCTTTTAAGACTGCTGCTCAAACAAAATAATAAACTGGCAGAAACTGCCAGGCACTGGTGGACGTGCAGAATACCCTGTTGTTGTCTTGGAGGAGCCACTACCATATGAATGGATGTGTTGAGCTCAGCGTCCTGAAGAACATGTTAGTGTCACAGCACAGCAGGGTTAGTAGCAACTACTTTATTTTGCTGATTACTGTTTTATTTTTTATACTAAAAATATTAACTAATCTTGCTCAAGTTGCTTACTTTGCCAAGTTTCCATTCCCACCCACATCATTGCACACTGATCTCTGGTTCTAGAATAGCACTAAAACCCTTCACCACAGTCCCCCACCATAGAGGGAAATGACCAGAGAGCAGAGATGAAGCAGAAGATGCACTAACCAGTTACTTGGGACTATCTGGTTTTGCCACTTGACTAGGTGATTTTGACAGATAAATGCATTGTGCAAGGTTTCCTTAATGAGGTAAAAACTTCTGCATTACAGGACCGGTGTCTGGGCAAGCATGGTCTTGGGCTAATTAAGTAATAATGTTGCAGGGACATGAGTTAGAAATGTTGGGGAGATAGTAGAGGTAGAGACGGGTTGATTTCCAAGCAAAACTCAAATACTTAGGAAGAAGTGAGGACTGGTTTCAGTCCAAGACTATGATACTCTCTTCCCAAGCCAGATGGTCCTGTGCTCAAGGCCAACACACTGCAGGGTGAGGGAGGAGGTGGTCCTCTGACACAGGCAGCTGTGAGATATCACCTGGTGCAGCCTTCCCAGTCTTTCCTGACCTGAGCTCCTACATATCTTCCAGTGGCAGAGGCTCACTGCAAAGTGAGTTTAAGCACACTGGTGGTGTGCCTTACAACACCTTAATTGCCTTCACAACCACTAGAAAATAATCAATAAACCTCGATTGAGGTTAAAATTGTTATTCCAGCCCACACTAGCTATATGAAACGTACTTTTTCTTAGGGGCATCTTTTGGGGGTTTATTCCACGTGATGTTTGCAGGATCCTTCCCACCTCAGCCCTGCAGATGTGCAGCCTCTCCTGCTAGGCAGCAGCAGCGGGTGGATTTAGGGCACCACTGACTGTGCTTACTTCCCTGGGAGACATGTCACTCCCTTCTGCCATCCCCCCAACCTGACTCTTCTGTCCTTCACTATGAAAAGCTGCTGCAGCAGGTTACATAGTTTGTGTGGTTTTGAAGGTGGAAGAATAAGCTGCAACTGCTGCCCAAGAAACACCATTAAGAGAATTGGAGGCCTTAGTCATATAACAGCTGGGTTAAGAGAGGTATTAAGCAAGACACTTAAAAGGTTCTCCCACTGAATTAATACTCCTGTTCTTCACCCTCAATAAGAACACAAAGTGCTAGAATGGCTAGAGCCAGTGCTCCTCTTGTTTCACTGTCCCAGCTGGCCTTTTCTCCTGTGAATTTGTCCCACACATGCTTTTAACAGTCACAGTCTTCAGGGACCAGGTGTTGCACACCTGAACGATGCTTTAGTGTGAAGAGCCACCTCCTTTGTTCATTCTGAACCTGATTTAGTTCTATTCAGTGGAAGAACAGCCTGTTCCCTAAGGGGTACATTGTTGGGGAACATTCACAGGGAAAGGCAGTGCTAATGATGATGCACTGAGCCAATGAGGCTCCCTTCAAGGAAACTAGGAGCCACTGAGGGGAGTCTACTGGTTTGTTACCTCTCTTCATCTTCACTAGACTTTTCTCAAATAGGAAAGTTATTATTATGACTCATGACTGTAGCAGTGAAATATGGAGTAAGAGAGCTGGATATCTGGTCTCCAAACATCACCATTGCCTGGACTGAGACACCTCAAAGAACATTTAACTAGCCCCTGGCTGTCCTTCAGTGCCACCACTGTCCCACATTGATGTACTCATTATCCAGCACGTGGACACTTCCAGTAAGGCAGGCCTCATACAAGCCAGGTAGGTTAGAGAAAAACTGTGCCTCAAGAAGCCTGAAAGACCACTGCTTTTCTCCAGAAAAGCTGGAGTTTTCAGCTCTGAAATGCTCTGTAGCTAATGAGCGTGTGACTTCATCATATACATTTGTATATGACTGACAGCAAGAGCAACCCTTTTCTTATGTCCTAAATCCCTCATGACCAAACTACTACGGCACACCAAAAGATCACAGAAAAACTGACTTTAAATTAAACATCATCTAGGAAGACTTGATGGAGCAGCAGGTCTTTTGCCTAATGAGTCCCTCCCTGCAGAAGCATTCGTGAAAATGCACAGTGCAGGAGCAAAGAAGCCAATTTTAAACTTCTACAGACAGTGACTTCTACAAAGGTAAGACCTTCAGTCCACTCAGAAAGCAGACATATACATCACCAGAGGTTTTCTGCGGAATTCAGCTGAGGGGCTGGTACCACCTCTGATGTTTTCAGCTTGGGTTTGGTGAGGAGAAGAGGAAGAAGTACCTTAGTCCAGCAGAGTAGTAGTAGTAATAATAATAATAATAATAATAATAATAATAATAATAATAATAATAATAATAATAATAATAATAATAATGTTTTTATATATTAAAAATAATAATTCAAGAACACTGGAAGCAGTTTTCCAAAAATAGAAACCTGCTTTTTGCCAGGAGGATTTCCTGAGCAGTCTAAGTGGTTGAGGATCTTGTCTCAAATAAAGTTCAGATCAGTGGGTTATCTTCTTGTGCACAGCTTCTTCCTAAACCTGATCTTACAGCTCAGGCTCTGATAGCTTTTCTAAGACCATTTGTATCAAAATATTGTGCTAGAGTCTCCAAGGCCATCTGGGGCTTTGTGCAGACAGGGTGCTTACAAATGAATGTGAACCAAAGCAAATCAACATTGCTTGGCAGGGATGAAATGTGTTGCTAGGGTCTGTCTCTGCCAAGTTAGACTGTTTGGCTCCAGTCCCACTCTTTGGGGGGATTGTCTGTCAAAACACAGTTTGGTATTGTGTGGCTCATGGTTGCATGGCTCACTACTCCTTTAACCCCTCTCAGGCACTACACTTTTGTTTTTTGTTGAGTGGAAACATATGAATCTCCAACTCTTAGAGCAGACCTCGTGCTCTGGTACCTCGCACCAATTGTTCCTTGTGCCGCTGTGTTGGTTTAGATAGAGCTTTCTCTTAGGAGCTGTCAACCAGTAGATTGCAACCTTCTTGAAAGGAAGGCATTATTTCTTAAGGCCATGAAATAATAAGAAGTCATATCTTTGTACCACCTGATGGTGGAAGCCTGGCTTCTTGGCCTAACTACCTCCAAAATGTGGTCATCCTTTCAAAGTGGGAGCCCAGCCTGAACACTCAATTGACTTGATTATCCCATCCCTCCATGAGGCTGCTGCTTTAGCTGAGCCCTGCTGGAAAGCCCACAGGTCATCTGTTAGAGGACAAGCCAAGATAGCAATGTAAATATCCTCAAAGGTCCACCAAGAGGTGTATAATCATATCACCCTTGCCACTTCTGGACATATTTCTGAGTTTGTTCAACCTAAATATAGTTGTAATAAATTATCACAGGAGCTTGGCCAAGACGTGACACTACAGGAGGATCCAGGACCATTACATGCAGTTTTTGCTATAGTAAGCACTGGTCTGAACACAGGTTCTGCTGGAGGCCAGGAGAGGAGCAGTAGGAGGAGGATGTACATACTCCCTTCGGGAGGCGGGTGAAGAGGCAGATCCTCAGCTGAGATCCCTCTGAGCCTGGAGACAGCAGAGAAGAGCAGCAGCTCCATAGGTATGACAGGCAGCACGTGCTGTCCCACAGGCAGGCAGCTGCCCACGTCGCTGCCTGGGCTGTCACGTCGTCACCAGCCTGTCACACAGCTGCAGCCTCATCCCCAGCAGGAAGGGCAGCAGCAGCCTTGCACAGGCTGGGACACCAGCAAAACACAGCCTGGCTGTCCAGGACACACAGCCTTCCTTCTGGCTTTCTCCTTGTGCTGTGGGATTTGGGTGTTTTCTGGCAAAGTTCAGGCTAGAGCACCCCAGTGCCGCCCAGCTCTCCCAGGTGATGTCTGGTCCAGGGGCTGGGCTGGGGGGCTGGGACCTGTTACCATCGCAGCAGACTGGGCACAGCTGACGGCTTGCTGTAAGTGTCTGTTCATCTGCTGGGCATGGGGCTGTATGGGTAGCCCCAGTGCTCAGCTGTCTCTGACCCAAGGTGCAGCACAATGGTGTGACCCTGGGTTGGGTTTGATGAGAAAACTGCTGCTATAGTGTGAGAAAACCCAGGAACTAATGCCAGGCAAGATAAGAGAAGTCAAAACGCAGACAGAATTGAAGTTGTCAAGATGATAACAGCTAGTGATGCAAGGCTCCAAAAGCAAACGCTGTGTGAAAAAGGCATAAAACCCTGAAGGGACTGGTTCAGGCACTATCTTGCTCTAAAAATCCCTGGACTGGAGGTTAGAAATGCTCTGAGACCTCGATTCTGGCTTAATTCTGATGTGAGGGTACGTCCCAAGTGCTGGGCCCGGAGATGGGAGATGGAAAAAGGGACAGATGAAAAAAAGAGGAAGAAAATGAGCAGCTGGGTAAGTTGAAAGTGGAAGATGTCCACAAGGAGTGCATTTAGTCCAGTGTCAGGGAGGAATTTGGCTAGGAAGGTGAACATGAGCATCACTGGCTGAAGAGCCTGAGCACCTCTGCTCAACTGTAGGCTCCCCCTCTGTTCTCTTCCACCTGCTTTGAACGACTCCCTCCTACAACCCCAGCACACCTTCCCCTGGCAGGGCACCTCATCTCTTCAGCTGGAAGCCTGGTGGGAGAAGGACAGGGACAGCATCTCTCCAGCCACGTTCTGGGAGTGATGACGTGCAGACAGCTGCTCTGACTCACGGATGCCAGCAGTACAAAGCCATGCAAAAGGCAGGCCAGGACATGAGGGGAGCTTGCACAGGTGTGAAAATAACTGTTTGGGGCGAGGGAGGCTGAAGGCCATTTTGCTGAGCTTGCATCAACCCGGTGTTGGGTAAGAGGCAACTAGACACACTGGACGTGCAGTCAGGAGCTTTCTAAGGAGCAAAGGGAGGTTCCAAAGTCCACACTGGGTTGACAAGCAGCTATTGTAATCTGCAAACAGGACACCCAGGTGTAAAACATCTGCCATGATAAGTGAGGCACGGGCTAGAAACACCCCGCCCTGTGGCTGTATTGTCTTCCTTGCATGGAGAAATTAAAAATTTGCCCTTTGCCCATCCCAGCTCTGCCCAGCAGGTATTTCCTCTTCACCTGGAGCATGTCAGAGTTAATATAATGCTACAAACTCCTTGTATTTGGGTAAAGACAAACATTTTGAATAGAGTTGATATGTATTTATAGTGTAGAACAGGTGCTGGCATTGCATTAGAGATGTAATTGGCTCCTGTGGCTGGCAAGAGAAGAACCTGTTGGTGATTCATAACTAAAATGTGAACAGTTTTTCTTTTTTACTATGAAATTTGGCACCACCCAGGTCTTACTAGTAATGCTAATAATATCAACAGCCAAAAAATAAATGTTCAATTTGATGACTAATGCTGAAAACTAGGTATTTTTCTACTAGTGTGTCAGGAACTGGATTAGCCCCACAGCAACACAGAGTGAGCAGAGGGGACAGGGTCCCTTGCAGGGACCTAGGTGCAGGCAGAGATGAGCCTGCTCTTTATAATGCTTTTTTTTAAAAAAAAAAGAAAGCAGCCCCTCTCCAAAAAAGCCCTGTGAGCCGCAGCCCCCACGGGGAGCTGGGTTGGCTGGAGAGAGGACTCTGCTCCTGGCAAAGGGGCTCTGCTTCCAGAGAGGGCTTTGCTCGTGGTGAGAGGCTCAGCTCCCGGGCAGCAGGGCCGCGGTGGGAGGCGGGCCGGGCGCGGGTCCCTGCCGCGCTGGGCTCCCGGGCAGCCGGCCCCGCTCGCCCTCCCGCCGGCGGTCGGGGAGCCCTCCGACAGGCTCCCGCGACCTTCGCGCCATGTTTTCCCCACCTCTGCGGAGCAGTTTTCTTTCCCTGTAGCAGAGAGATACCGAGCTCTTCCCAAGGCTTGGCGCCCTGGCGGGATGGAAGTTAATCATCTGCTTCTAATTAACCCGTGACCTCCCCCGCCCGCGGGGCCGAGCTGTAGCTTTAACGCGGGCGGCGGCAGCGGGCGGGAGGAGAGCAGTGCCAGGAGGAGAGCAGTGCCAGGTCCAGCCCCAGCCCCAGCCCCAGAGCTGCTGCAGATCGCTGGCCGTGCCCGCCATGGGGAGCCGCAGCCTCCTGGCCGCCCTCCTGGCCTCCACCCTCGGCGCCCTCCTGCCGCCCCCCCGCCGCCTCCCGCAAGCTCCTGGTGTTCCTGCTCGATGGCTTCCGCTTCGACTACATCGACGACAGCGAGCTGGAGAGTCTGCCCGGCTTTCGGGACATCGTGAACATGGGGGTGAAGGTGGATTACATGACCCCAGACTTCCCTAGCCTCTCCTACCCGAATTACTACACGCTGATGACAGGTGAGTACCTGCCTGCCTTTGCTGTGATGCTCCTCGGAGCTGCCAGCTCCCCGTGCCGAGCCACAAGGCAGCTCCTCGATGACTTTCTTCTCCCAGGACGCCGTAAAAATAACTTAAATCGTGCTTTTAGCTGGCAGTTTAACAGGACTGAGGCATTATAGCTCAGTATTTCTTGTCTAAAACCTGCTCTGAACTTGGAAATGCTGCTTGGAGCTGATTTTTTTAAGTTCTCCTTTGTTTTCTCATGCTGTGCTGCCGGGTCCCTACCTGCTGCCCCCGCAGCAGCAGCAGCACGGCTGCCCAGGGCTCCCCGGTGGGTGCACAAACACGAGTGGGAGAGGCATGGAAGGTTAATACGGAGCCTGCTCACAGACTTTCCAAAAGGCATGTAAACTAAGGGTGGCTAAGATAAGAACTTCATTTCAGCCAGCCTTGCCTTATTTTGGCAAGGTCGGTGTTGAATTTCTTTTTAAACTTAACAGACTCTATGCTTTCACAGGTCCCTGTCTTAACATTGTTCTGAGTCCTTACATCTGTCATATAATCTGAAATAGCCAAATAGAAGGCCATTAAGGATTTTTGCTTTTGCTCCCCTACACTTTCCCTTTTTCTAACTGCCCAGGAGAGGCTTTCAGAAAACAGGGAGGATAGTAATAATTTTCATTTTGCTTATTTCCTCTCAATCTAAGTGGAGCAACACATGATTGCAGTGACTCTAGGAAGGTGTGCAGAGTACAGCTGAGCCCTTCACATCAAAGAAAGACACACTGAAAAAAATTAAGTTAAAAAAAAAGTTTTTCTGGAGTTTCTGATAGGATTTTTACAGCGTTATTTAACAAACAAGACATTTCAGCTAACCAGGAGTGATAAAATCTGTCCTCTCCAATGTTATATGGTATCTTCTGCTGTCATCATAACAATACAGTGCCCATCAGTCCATATACTGCTTGCTGGGAAAGCAAACAGATGCCATTGTGAGACAAAAATCTGACATCAGTTGTGCCCAGCTTGTTTTGAAACTGCTTAACCCCTTCCTCCCTCTCTTGGGAGAGGAATGCCTTTCTCTTGCTCACCTCTGAACAAAAAAGAGTACAAAATCATCACAGGTTTTTTTTCGTTACTTGCTGCAAATGCATGAAAGCAGAGTAAATGTCATGACCAAAAATAGAGGTGTCACTCCACTGTGGACCTTGTTCTTCAGGCAAACGGGCTTAACACTTCATGTGTAAAAAGCAAAAAGATGAAGTTGTTAAAGAGAACAGGGAAAGCGACTGCTTTGTCTCCTTGCCACGTTTAATCATCACTCCTATTACGTGAATATGCGTAGAGTGAGGTCTGTAGTCAGCCTTTCAAGGAGTTTTGGAAGCATCCTATTTTGTATGCACACAGAAGTTTTGTTTTAGATGGGGAAACACCACTACCAGACTTTTCACGTTTTTAGGATACCAGAGTTCCTACACCCCAGCTTGAAGCGATGATACAATCTATGAGACCAGACTCAGCTCTTCTTGCAAGTCTCCTGGCCTTCATGAAGACAATCTCAATGCAAATACAGCTTAACTGCAAGTAACAATTCATGGTCAAAAACATGAGTCACAGGAGTGTTAAATAGGTCAGGAACCAATGCAGAAAACATGCTCAAAGGAAGACTGAAGACTGCACTTGAACCCTCAGGGTATCAGTGAACCTTGTGGCTGTGTCCTTGCATGACAGCAGGGTCACTTCCATGGCTGCACTGTTCTTGCCCCCGGTGCCACGGTGCAGTCACCACAGAAAGGTGTCACATTTTAGGTTATGATGGGGTTATGAGTGTGGGGCACTTAGCAGTTAGAGCTGTGCTTAGTCTGTGCATGTTCAATTCACAAAGCTGGCACAGATTTGGGGAAAAAGGCAGCATGGCAGGGTGACATGAGCATTGTGCCGTAGTGACCTGCTTAGGGACTGGCAAGTGGCTGCAGGAGAGATTATGTTGCAACTCACAGGTTGTGTGTCTCTACTGCAGGAGTGGAGCGGGTACATGACTTCAACTGGTTTTGCATCTGTTTGCAGCTGGGCTGTGTGGTACTGAAGTGTTGCCACAGTTTCTTCTGAGAAGTCAGGGACTAATGGACAAGCTGTTCTTCATGTCTTGTCCTGCATCGCTGCTTCATAACAAACTGTTAAGAAACTCACATTCTAACCTCCAAATTGCCATATTTTTGCATTTGTGAATGCAGTTTCATAGTGGCTTTTTTTCTGCTAAATAAGATTAAGAAATTTCTGGTCCCACCTGCACATTCTCACCCTTGGCTTGTTCATTATATCCCACCACTTATTCAGATAAACACTCCTGTCCCTTCTTTGCTTATTTACAAGGTCTTGTGGCCCTGCATCCATTCTGGAGCAAAGATGGCTGCCAGGTCTAGGACAGCATGTGCATGAAAGTGCTACAGTTGGGATGTGTTTCTCTCTTGCCTCTCTCCATTCAGATGAGTAAGGCCTCTCCTTCCTGCATGCGGCCCTTCACCCCACATCCACGCAAGCTTGATGACTCCAGAGAGGTTTAGCTGTGACAGAGGGTAGTTCTCTCCCATTTTGGTGGCTTTGGAAGTGGAGAGTGGGACTCTGCTTCTCAGACACCATCACCACTGGGACAGTGGTGACAGGTCAGTCCCCTCACATGTGAACACACCTCCCCTCCTGCCTAGGCTTGCGGGTGGAGGCTATGGAGGTCAGTGGCATCTGCCCTGCTACGTTTCGGGGCAGATGCCAAAGTGCACCCGTCAGCCCTGCCAGGAGGTAGATTCCCTCTGCAACAGGCAACCAGCAAGCAATAGCAGACAGCACAGCTGCCTGAATATCTGCAGGATCTTCTGGTAGTTATATTTTACTTTATTGATGATTTCAAGAGGGCAGCCTGGCTGAGTTTAGTATCAATGAGAAATAGCAAGTTTACTGAGATTTTCAAAGCTAGAACCAAATAGATGCAACCATAACCGATGACGAAGAGCCGTATATCTAAAAATAACTTACTAATTTGTGCTAATGTGAAGTATACCCTGTTTTGCTGAGGCTAGGTGAAGCATAGATACAGTGGGAGGAGGAGAGTCCAACCTAGGTAAACAAAACAGCTACATTTTGAAAGGGAAGCAGAAGGAAGGAGGTGACTTGTGGGTGGCCATGATGGCAGAGCTCTACAGGGGTCCCTCTCCTACATAATTTGCTACTGCTGTTAACCTATGAGAAGATACTTGCTGGAGCTTCCCCACATGACACAGAAAGCCTCAGCCTGAAGCCCAGGACCTGCCTAGAGTATTTGCCTTTCCTTACAGCAATTATGAGAAAGAAACCAGAGCACAGAAAAGACAAATGCTAATGGTTTGGCTTCTTCATGTAAAGTCAGCCAGTGATTCAGAGCTTGGGGGAGAAGCCCAGTCTCACTTGAAAGCTAGGGCATGGAGTCAGGACCTGCCAAGTCACTGCTGGAGCAAAGAGATCTCATTGACATGCAGCCAGAGAAGTTGTTTTATTATAAAAAATCTGGTGGTGTGCAAGGTAGCCCACTCTTTGAAAAGTAGTTTTCTCTAGCAACTTAATTAATGACATTTTTCAATTTTGGCTTCCACAGTGGCATAAAGACTGGTTCTTAGTTGGCTGGGTTATCTTCTAATCTGCTAGACTGAATCCTACCTGGCCTCCTAGCTCTCCATGCTCCAGGTATGATTTTGCAGTGAGTGGCCTGAAAGGCAGAGCATGAAATGGTGAATTAGGTAAAAGGAGCTGTTGCTGCTGACATGTGTTGGAGTGAGCTCTGCAAGGCTCGACTGGGCTTGGCAAGAGAGGGACGAAGGAGTCCAAATATGCGTATCTCAAGAGGCTCACTTAATCACACCATGTGCTGTTTGTTTTGCAAAGAGAGGAATTAAGACCATAAGTCTGTGGGGAGTTTTTAATATTTCCCTTTCCCTGCCTCAGCCTGGCTCTGCAGGGGAGCTCTTATGCCAAGCTAAATGGAAAGTCTGAGGTCTCCCTATAACCGCTGCAAGCACCAGTTATTGCTTCAGAACCCTTCATGCCACATCTCTCTAGAAAAGCTGCTCAGCCTGAGGAGTTTGGGTCTCCCTCAGCTGCCCACCTGCAGGTGTTGTGAGGCTGCTGGGGGACCCTTGGCATCCCAGGTCCCCTGAATGCCCCCAGCTCAGGGCATAGAACCGTAGGGCATGTGGGGGCCCCTCACACTTCCAGCCCCAGCCAGCATAAACACGGGCAGACAGTCTCACATCTGAGCTGGAAACTCAGGGAGGGTTTATTTTCCAAGATCCTAACAACCAATGAGGTCTTTTCTGGCAGGTCCTCCACGAGGACACACCAGCCACCAGTCAGCTGTTTGGCTCTGCATCCAAGAGCCATATTTCTCTTGGCCTCCATGGGAAGCAGAGGGAGTCCCTGCTCACAGAGGTGGGTGGAGAGGAGCTAGCAAGGGGCTTTTGTGTCCCTCTTTGGAGAGAACCTGACCTTAAATACTTGGCAGAGAGGCTATGAGACCCTATGAAGCTTGCATGATGGAGGAGGATGTTGAGCAGATTGCATTTCAGGTCTCCTGAACCCCAAGGTGAGGCCGGTGGTCTTTGCAGAGCTGTCTCACGATTGCTGTAACTCAGCAATGGCATGTTTGGGGCTTCTTTAAAATACAGGGCTGGTGTGTGGTGTTTTCCCAGCTGCTGCAGCTCAGCCCTGCATGTGCCATCACCCTCTGCACGGCAGGAAGGAGCACGACAACACAGCAGGCCTCAGGGATGGGTGACAGTCAAGGTTCACTCTGTCAAACTGAAGATTTCACCCATCTTCTGTGTTTCTATCATCCTTCCTCCACTCCTCACCTTCAGTGTTGGCATACTTGACTGCTGAGGGGCTTTGGTGGATAATGTTGTGGTCTGGTAAGTAGCTGGTCTGCTCTGTTTTCCCCTGAGCACAGCAAATCTCGACATACACAGCACCCCTTTTATTCCATGTTTTCTGGGAGCAAATGTCCTTTGGGCTCCCACAGCTGGAGTGCTCTGGGGTCTGGCTGATGTGCACACTACATGTGTACTAGTTCATTGGCTGTTTGTTGCGAGAGGTCTCCTGGGTTACAGCACAGCACGCAGACAGTACCTGCATATTGTCAGAGTCAATAAAAAACTGGAGGAATAGGACTGTGGTGACATTTTTTTTATCAGTACAAATGAACTGAACTACCTCAGCTTCTCTGTCCAAGCTGAGAAAAAAGTCAGAAGGTCACAAAGAGCATGATGAGTGACAAGGGAATAGTTTGTTTTTTTTTTTTCTTTTTGTTTCTCTTTTAACCACCACAGATGCCAGAAGCAACAAGGATTTAAAAGATTCTGCTCATGACATACAGTTTTTAATTCAATAGTCTCTCCTTATTCTTGGATTCATTAGCTTTCCATTTCTAAAATTGTGTGTTGGGAAGCAAAAGAGCACCAAGTCATCTGTGGTAGTACTGCTAACCAGCAGGGAAAAGGTACTATCCTAGCAAGGACAGGCTGGAGAAGAGAGTGGGAACTGGGAGGGTTTTTAATTTTCACATTCTTCATCTCGCTTTGTTTACTTGCTGCCTGCAGGAAGGCTGCAGTGCCAAGTGCCAAGATTTTTCTCTTTCACTCATACACCAAATGCTGTAAAAATCTGTGTTTGCTTTTTATCATTTAAAAAAATGGAAACACTTCCAAAGTGGAGAACAGAAAGTTTTCTCTAACACAAGTTCATATGTTATGAAGTGAAGCAGAGAGGGTTTCCCATTCTTGCTAGCTACAACCTTACAGCTTACAACTAGCATACCTGCTGTCTATTGAGGTGTTTCTTTGTCCAGAGCTGAAGTCACAGCTGGAGGACCAAAAGCTGCCAGAGGCTCGTACTCTCTCTGATGGTGCAGGCAGCAACTTTGCACATTGTTCAGAGCCTCTGTAATGCTTGGAGCTGTGGTGCTCTTGAGCCATACCCAACTGGGGGATGGGGGTGGTCAGGGGTCCTAGCATGGCCCCTCAGCTCATCACTGCTGCTCAGTTCAGGAAACCAGCCAACAGCTTGGAGCACTGGCTCTCCAGGACCTCAAGACTTGCCTTCCCACACAAGCAGGCATCCAAAGCCTAAACTTTCAAGGCAATTTTTGTGTACCCCAGACCTGGCCCCACTATGGAAGCATCGAATTATGAGTTTCACACTCTCATTAAATTAATGCCCTTCAGGGGAAAAAAAAAAAAAAAAGTATAGCAGAGATTTTTCTGTACCTTTTAATGTGATCCTACTTGGATTGCAAAGTCTCACCTGATGTAGGATAAGGTGTTCTTGCTTTGGATCTGTCTGGTATTGGAAGTCATAAAAATTGGAAGAGCTTTGCCAGCAAGCTTTTCTGGGAACATAAATTGTCTGTACACATCTTTCAGGTAATGTTTTTGCCCAGGGGCCTGCAGATGGCAGGGCCACTTTGCCCTTACTAGAGCTCTCCCCTCCCTTCTCATGAGCCCTGGTCTTCTCCAGGTCACTTAAGGTGTAGCACACCAGTCTTATTTTTCCCTGAAGTCTCTTTTCAAAGCAGAGCAGATGAGACCCAGCAGGCGAAGAGCAGAGCAGGACACATATTGGAGTGGGCAGAGCTGGGCTCTTCAGGATGCTTTGCTCACAGCAGGCTGGGCTCAGTCATTGGGAATGGCAACACAATGATACGGGCTCCTGAGCAGGAATACGGTCCTGCTCTCCTCCTGATGGCAGGCAGCACAAGCAGAGCATCTCCCAGGGCAAGTCATCCAGCAGGTCGAGCAAGAGAATAGCAGAGGAAAGACATTGTGGGCAGTGGAGAAAGGGAACTGCATGTCTCACTTTGGCTGTTAAAACACATGCTTTACATGTGTACAGGTGTTTCCATGGAGGAACTTAACTCTTCCCCAGCCTATGTAGCTCCACGGCACCCTGTGCTTTTATCTGCCCTCCTGGCTCCTGTCATTTCCCAGTGGGTGGGGACATCATGGGAGGACATGGGAGGACAGGTCTCACTGTAGCAGCAAGGCATGCACATAATATTACATAGTACAGTACGTTCAGGTAAATGCAAGTACTCTGTTTGTCATCAGGTGGGTACTGCGTGGGCACAGGTCATGGTACCTTTGCTGCGTTGGCTAATATACACCCCAAGAGTTCTCTGATAAATCCAGTTTGCTCAGTGCACAGCTGGTTTACCTCTGTTTTGTTGCCCAATCCACCAGATGTAGCATTGTGCATCTGCCACCACATGCTGCCTCTCTTATAACAAAAAAAGACCACTGAGTGTCTCAGAAGAGCATTTTCTCTCATAGATTTAGATGCAGGTGGCCCCTGTATGACATATCTGGCCTACTGGTGATCCTACATGCTGTCCCTGCAGACAGCAAAAGACCACCAAAGAAAGAAGAGGTCATTCCTGTAGCAAATGCTACAGGAGCACACCCCCTGCTTTCTAGATCTCACATATGGCCAATATAGGGCGCATAGCACTCAGCGTTACTGTTCTGTTGGTTATTTTAATTTCATCTTTGTTTGGCATAGATTCATTTGAATGCTGACAAAAGTGCCTGGAGACACAGGAATGTTCTTTAGACAAAGCCAATGCTGCAAGAAGTGCACTGTCCAAGTAAGCTGTAGCACGCAGACTTGCAAATGCTTTTGCTGGCTCTCTTCCAGAAGGATACAGGAGTTGTCATATTCCTGGGAACTATACCCTCTTTGTTTTCCTCTGCTGCTTGAGGAGGGGGTGCTTTCTACGACAATTGCAGTGAGCTTAACTAATAACATCTGTGTGCTGAAATTGCTATGTGCCCTTTTTCTACTTTTGTAATCCTTAAGATAATGTTTGATTACAGAGGAAAGCTGCAGTAATGGAAGCAATATAAATTCAGTGTGTTACGGTGACTGTCTAACACCATGTTGCTATTATAATAATTATTAAAAAGGAGATCACCAAAGATAATTTTCTCAGGATGGAGAAAATAACTTAAAACAAGGGATGTAAAGAACTCAGGTTGTACAGGTGACTCAAAAGATATTTGAGAAGTGACCTTAATTCTGCACATGAGTGCATATGAGGTGAAGAAATGCCAGCTATTGCAGGACTTCTTAATCTAGTGAGCAAGGCACAATATAGCCATAGTTGAAGATTAACAAAGGTCAGAAATAAAATTAGACGCCCAGCATGATTTTTGAGCAGTGTTTACTGGTGATAAATATTGGGATGAGCAACCCAAGGAAGAGATTGATTAGTTGGTAGTCATGTCTTCAAAGGAGATCCAGGGTCATTCTGAGACAGGCTTCAGGCAAGCAGACATAAATGGCTCCAGGCAGCATTAAATGGTCATGTCTTTCGGTCTCTCTGCTCATCTGCTGTTCCCTTCTGGCCCTGTGTACCAGGGATGTCTGCAACAAAAACTGATATTTGAAGTTCTAGGCCTGTATTTCAGTATAAAGAAGAGAGTTGGAGTCCATGGAAGAATGAACTTTTCTGATACGGTGATCAGAAGAATACTGTCCTCTGTATTAGTGCCCACAGTTAATTACACTTCCCAACAACACTACAAATAACAATCTCCATTGTGTTCCTTAAAAAGGTAAGCAAACTGGCAGCAGACCTTAAATCCTGTAGGGAGCTCACAGCAGCAGCAGTGGGAGCTCATTGTTTCTGTAATGAAGACCACACTGTACGTCATACAAATATGTGACCTACCAACTTCAGCACCAACCTGCAGGTTTCCCAGACTGGCATCGGTTCCCTGCTTGAAGTTTCCCAGGTTTGGACATGCTCAAGAGCACCTGGACTTCAAGAAGCTGAAGAGATGAGATTGTCCTCTAAGTAGGAAGGCTGTGGTTTTGTTGGACTCTAAAGGACTTCTTTCTAGCTCTTTTTAGACTAAGAGAGAAGAAAGCACGTGGCAGCCTAAGGAGGACACATTACTGCCCATCCAATCCACCAGTTTTCCAGTAGTAAACCTTTTGGTTTAACATGGTGAATAGTGACTGTCACAAATTGGGCCTGTTTTTCTGCACTGGAGAGGAGGAAATGTTTTACATAATTGAAATACTTCATAGGAGGGAAGGAGAGTTCAAAATCCATTTAAAGATCACATGTGCCTGAAGTATACAGAGTCCTCTGCTCAGAATAATGCCTTTTCCAAACAAGCATACGAAGGTTATTTCAGTTCTGATCCCCATGCTCAGTCTTACAATAACCAAAGCCTGTTATCTGGATCCTCGGAATATCATGACTCACCAGCTAATGATGACAATGTCTCACACATAGAATCACAGAATGGCTAGGGTTGGAAGGGACCTTTGAGATTATCTAGTTCCAACCCTCTGACTATACACCCTTGTTAACAGTCCCTCCCCAGCTTTCCTTTAGGCCCTTCAGGTACTGGAAGGCTGCTCTAAGGTCTCTCTGGAGCCTTCTCTTCTCCAGGCTGAACAGCCCCAACTCTCTCAGCCTGTCTTCATAGCAGAGGTGCTCCAGGCCTTTGGTCATCTTGGTGGCCGTTCTCTAGATCCTCTCCAAGAGCTCCATGTCCTTCCTGTGTTGAGGGCTCCAGAACCAGACACATGTATCAGTTGTTGCTTTTTAAGATATGGAAATTGTAAACTCCTGTTACATCTTAATCTTCAACATTTCTTTTCCCATTTTTGTTACTTCACCTGCAGATTAACCTTTCAAATACAGTAGCTTCTCTTCTCTTTCTCTTGTGGAAAAATTATGTGTCCTGTGGATAAAGGAGAGGGGAAAAGTGAGTTTCCCAAACATTATTCTGTGTTTCCAGACCATGCTCTTATCCCTTCCCATTCACAGACTGCTTCCTGCAGCCCCCTGGGCCTGTGCACTGGTGGGTACCTTAAAATGGTCTCAGACATGGTAGATGTTGTGAGCATAGAAGGAGCCAGATGTCAGCCAAACATGTCACCTGCACGGGATGCCGCTGCCATGGTTTGTGTGCATGGAACGTTGAGCAGGCCACGAAGTGCAGGCTTTGTTTCTTCCAGCCTCAGCTGTCTAAAAGTTGGCTGTCTCAAGCCAAGCTAATGATGTGATCTTTCTCTATAACCAATAGAGAGCAACATGCACCTCCAGAGGATAACTCCCCTGAGATACTTTAGATGCCTCTCTTACGATGGCATGAATTGCTTTCTAGAGGTGCCTCTTCTATGAAGGGAATACAGGTGGCTGACCTGAGTTTCAGGCACTAACTTTTAAGTGGCTGAATTGAGGGATAGAGACTGCTACCTGGAGGACCTCAATAAAAGGCAACAGAGTCAAGATTGTATGCATTCAAATCTGAGCTGTATAGCTGGTTTGCTGGATGAGCTGGTGGTACCTGTGGTGGTGCTGGTGGCATCTTCTGCTGGAGAACACCAATCTGATTGTGTTTTGTTGTTGTCTTTTTTTCCCTCATCCCTGAAGGTCGTCACTGTGAGGTTCATCAGATGATTGGAAACTACATGTGGGACCAAAAGACAAACGTGTCTTTTGATATTGGTGTGAATAAAGAAAGCCTGCTGCCTCTCTGGTGGAATGGATCGGAGCCTTTGTGGGTCACAATGATGAAAGAAAAAAAGAACGTTTCCATGTACTACTGGCCAGGTTAGTATGTAAAAAATTGCTGATATCTTAACAATCACATCTAAGCACTCGATATGCTGTACGATGACACTTTAATACACTGAAATACAGAGGCATTATTAATACTTCACTAACCACTCATAGAAATGAATTATCTTTTCTTAGGCCATGACAATTTGCATATGCTTAAAAAGAAATAGAATGATATGTCACTGGAGGTAGATTTCCACCAAACGTTACCTTCAAGGGCGTTGCTGGCTTGCAGAGCATCCCCTTCTCCACCAGCTGCTTGTTCCTCTTGCCCACCTGGAGCTTCTGCTGTGCTGAATGGTTGCTCCATGAATGCTTCTTGGAGCAAGACTGTAGACCATGTCACTGATCAAAGTTAAACAGTAACCATCCTACCCAATGCTTGTTTGGTTTTAACCTGGAAATTAGCAGCAGAGCACTGAAGATGATCTGCTCTGCAGAGACAGCAAAATCCAGCTGAAAGCAAAGCATACTTAGGTGAGCTGGAGTGAACATTCTTGTGCTTCATCATTAACTCACCTGAGGTCCTAGTTGCTCTGAGTCTGAGCATTGTAGGGACTTTCCATTCCTCATTTGTTGGGTATTGGACCACTGAAATTGCTAGGGATGTACAATAAGAAGATTTTTTTAAAGGGAGTATACCCTTAGGGTGTCCTTTTAGGGACCCACACAGAAGTATATGTTCCAGCTCTGCAGCCAGACCAAATCCCTCACAAAGTACCCAACTTCTCAACGTTTTGACCTTTTAACTCTGCCACTTACGCAGTGTTCAGATATCCTCATATGTGCAAGGACAGGCTGGGGGACCACACATTAGAGAAGCTGCACTGAATACAGCCAGTGCCACCGGGCAGGGCAGCAGCAGCTGACTCATGCCTTGGGCTCCCAGCCAACTTCTCTTCTTCTGCATCCCAATGCACGTGTGCCTGGTCACGCTTTTCCCATGCAATGTGGCTAATGGCATCCCAGAAAAAAAAGGCCACAGTTCTCAAGAAAGGGAAGACAGAGAAAACCAAGATGAAAAGCACTGGAAAGCCATACGGAGTTTTTCTACAGTCTTGAAGAGCAAGAAGATCTTCTGAGAGTGACATTATTGCCTTAAGGACCCAAAGACAGTCTAAGGGATTGGAATTGCAGACTAGGTACACTGGTTTGGATCAGCCCTCAGGAAAAAAAACAACAAAACAAAAAAAAAGTTCATATTGGAGATCATCCAAGTGACATAACAGCTATGCAAGTAATAGTAGAAATTATACAAGAATGTAGAAATTCTTGTGAAGATTTACAAGACCTATTTCTATAGATTATTCATTTTTAACTACTAATGTAATTGCACTAAATAGCTATAATTATGGGCTGAATAGATGTAGCAGTCTAGAGAGGGCTACTGAAATCCAACAGAACAGTATTACTTTCCATTAAATGCCTTTGGACTTTCTGTAACTCCTTCTTGTTGCCCTTTAAGCAGTGTCTCCCAGGGAGAAGACATCCCACATCCCGCATCTCCCACACGAGATGCATGTGTGTGTATCCCTGTGAACCTGTGTATACCCTTCACACTTGCCTACTATTTCCAGTGGAGAACCGAAGAGAACAGCAGAGCTTCCCTTTCCCCAGTGCTTATGCTGCCAAGTGTGTGCACTGACTCTTATGACACAGAGGGGGAATTTGTGCCCTCTGGATGCCAGGGGGAGATTTTGTGTGGATCTGGAATTTAAGTTGTGGACTGTGACATGCACATCTGTCTGTCACTAAGAATTTAACTGTGACTGACGACCTTTGGCAAAATCATTAGTGCCTCAGTTCAGCAAAAGCTTAAGCACATGCTTGTTTTTAAGGGTACTCATGGTCACAAAGGACACATTAGCCATACAGGGTCAGGCACAAGGCAGAAAGCAGTGTCAAACGTGGAATTATTGAACTAAAACACGGGGCAGAAGGGCCACAGTGGGAGTTCAGGTGTAACTGGAGTAAACAGAAGCCACCCCAAATGCCATAGTATTTATTGATTACATTTTCCCCATATGATTTTTTAACTGTTTTTTGTTCCATAGTAAGGATGTAGTATGTTCTTGTAGATTTATTATTTTAAAGCTTTAATTCTGTAAAATGTATTTGACTGGGGAGTGATGACAAACAAAATCAAAGAAAAGAAAGGGTTTTAGTAGCCAAAGTGGGTGAAGGTCCCACAGACATTTACAGTGAGTACAATCAGCTATTAGTGATTAACTTTTCAGCCTGAGGATATACTGCTCCTTAGTAATGAATCTTGCAAATCTGATAAAGATCCAAACAGGAAAAGTTTGGGAAATTGTTAATAGGAACAGCAATGTACAGTCAAATTCATCACACTTTGTTCTGGAAGATGCTGTTTTCTCTCTAGCCAGTGGTGAAGATAAACAAGACCAATCAAACGTAGCAGGAATGTTGTGAATGCCAGCAATCTGATTCCCAAGGTTAATTTACACCGCTGCCATTTCCTCCTCAGAGCCAGTTCCAAGCTTTGCAAAGTCTGAATCCAAAATCCACTGCTTCATATTCTTCCCTATATTCCTCTCTCATGCATATTCAGTGCTTAAAGGAAGAGAGTCCAGACGCCAGCGAACAGGGACACAGAGCATGAGGGCTGTCAGTTGCGAACACCCATCCATCACAGCTTATCTGAGCCCAACATAAACACAGCAAAGACAACTCATGGGCAGAATTAGTCTGCGCTCTCCTGCTTCTAGAAGTGGAGGAGTCAAAATAGCACCTTGCAGAGGTCCCAGCCACCACTTGTGCCAAAACATAAGCACTTGGCTTGTAGGGACATTTTTCTCCTTTCTTCATGGCGTTTATCAAGCAGTTTCTGCTCTTCAGGGAGTTCCTCGTGAAAAAGTCATGTATCCTCTGACCATTTGCTAAGTAAAACACAACAGCCCATGCTGCACGTGGGCTGAAATGCACAGCCTCAGGCCTGGGTTGCCTGTCTGAAGCTGGTGCTTCCGCAGATGGAGAAGGCTCAGAGGAGTGCGGGAGCACCCCAGTGGTACCACCAAAGTCAAAGCTTCATATCGCTCCTCATGCTCAGCCCGGTGGGTGATGTCCTCCCAGACCCTCACACTTCTTCATTTTTCAGCAGCTAATGCAACTGCTTCAGCTTAAGTGCAGTGACTTCTTTTCTCAACGCTGCAATGAGAGGAAGGGGTAAAAAAAGACTCTAAACCTAACCTTTCGCCATTTAAACATAACATTTACCAGATCGTGGAGCTAGTTTGGAAAGCTTTCAAAACTTTCTGTTATGACAGAAAGTGTCCAACTGTTAAATCAATGTTTAGAAATGCAATTTAAAGCTGGCAGAGATACAGGTCTCCATGTCAGATAGATAAAGAAGAGCCCATATATCACTGTGAAAGAAGTCTTTATTCCTGCTCCAGCAGTTCAGGTTTTTAAGTAAAGGTTTAGTGTATACAAAACTGTGCAGAAAGGTATCTAATGTCACATCTTGGTAAATAGAACTTATCTTAACCAAGAAAAACTTAGCATTCCCTTTGTCTGGCTCCAAACATTTTAAAATTTCCTTTCCCATAATATTTAAATGACAAAATTTACCACCTCTCCTGGTCTCTACCAAAAATAAATTTAAATATTAAAGGGTCTTCATGGCCAGTGTTTTGGAATTGTAACAAGCCTTAACATAAAAAAAAAAAAATATTTTAAGTTCTGTTCATCACAGAGGCTAAAAATAAAAATAATAATTAAAAAATAAATAAAAATAAATTAAAAAGAAGAAGAAGAAGAAGGAAGCTTTTGGTGTCTAAGCAGCCTATTTAGTGACCAAAATATCTAACCAATATTTCGTGGCCAAAATGATTTCTAATTGTTGGTGCCTCTGTAGTCTTTTTCGTCATGCTCACCACTTGCCAGTCTAGAAATGGCAAAGATACCTGAGCAACTAAAATATCCCCCATCCCCAAGAGGTTAGTGCTTCTGGTTATAATTATGTAGTGAATAATTCTGAGGAATGATATGTAAGAAAATTATAATCTGATGTCAGTATCTGAAGACAAAAAAAGAGGCTAAATCATCATATTAGTCATTGACAATGAGCAATCATCCACCCAAATTCACATAGTAATAATTTCAAATGTGCTTCCAAATGTGTCCTTAAAATCTTGCCTGGCTTTGGAGCCAGTCTTTTCCTAGACTCAAGTGTCAGAGGAGAAATCAACTCTGAAGTTCCAGTTGAGTCTTGAGAAACTAGAAAAGCCCACAGAGGACTACTGCATCACCTCGAGCACCTGAGCTGGCTGAAAACCCACATTTTGCTGCTAGTAGCACTCAGGACATCGTACAAAATACGGAAGCTGCACGTCCTCAGGGCAGGGGGTGACAGCTCCTGCCTCCCAGAGATGGCTTTGGGTCATTCATGAAATACATTTTTTGAATAATTTGGTTAGGTAGCAGCTGTGCCTCTCCTGCACAACACAATTGCTTGAAGGTGCTGCATAGAGACATAGAAGTTTTACTGGGGAGAGGTATGGAGAGTCAGTTCTTGTCAAGTAAACTGCAGGCTGTTCATCCAGGTTGCAGACTACTTTCATGGTGGAGAGATAAACTCTAAAGTATCTTGTTGCAGAAAGGGGAGGATTAAGTCATATAAATTTAGGGCAACAGGGAATAAACAAATAGTGAGCACCATCACACACTCCCACAAGTTTTATAAAAACAAGTATTAGATGGAGGTTCAAAACTATGCAATGTAAATTAGTCAACTATATTTTCTGGTTATTATTGCAAAATTATTATAAATAATTAATTCTTACAAACAACTAATCATAATAGATGTCTCTCGAAACACACAAAGAATATGGAGACCTGGAAGCCCCTACCATGGACCACTGAATCTGTCATGTGTGCTAGGGCTCTTTACCTTTCAGGAAGGGTAACCTCCATCTGACTTACCTGGCTTTCTAGAAATCAGTGAAGACTTAAAAAAATTTCCTAAGCTTAAATATTTCAGTTTTTCTAACCTTTCATTGTACTCCTGAGAAGTCACAATCAGAAGTCTCCTAGCCAGCTTAGCCTGGAAGTGACGTGCTTTTCCCTGTGTCCCAGTATTGCACCTCAGCAATGTGAACTCACATGGGCTGAGATGCAAGTCACTGACAAATGCTCTTCACTGAGTGTCCCAGTAAGCAAACCACTGTAAATCATCCCTGAAAGTAGCTCTGCTTGCTCTAGTCCCTACTCAGTATTTACACCTCCTGTGCAACCTTTTTCCCTCCCAAGTAACAAGTCAACTTATGACAGCCCTTAAAGCCTATTCCTTTCATTCCAAAAGAGAAGCAAATTGACCCAAATGTAGGCAGACTCAAGTTATGGCTTGTTGTTGTCTTTTTTACTTGTCTGTATATATGGCTATATACAGAGGCCATCTAGCAAAATATCTTTTTTTTCATGTGCCCTAGGAATACACACCAAAAAAACCCTAACTGTGATGAGAGGGCTCTCAAAAGATAATTTGCATTAATCCAGTGTTTGTGAAAGCTAAAGTCTTTAAAATATTTATGTTATTCAGCAGGAGAGTAACCAGAGAGCAAAAGGGCAAAAAATCTCACAAAAACATGTTTTTGCATGTTCAGGGTCATGTTCTCCTGTAGAATTTGTTGCCATAAATTTCTGGGCCACAAAAGAGACTGTATTTTGCAAGGAAGGCTGCAACTTACCAAGAGAATTAATTGGTTTAGCGTGTTTTAATAAGACCCCCTGGGAAACAGATTTACTAGTGGAGTGCCAGTATCACATAATAATATGTGGTTTATAGAGGATATTACAATGTAAGAAACAGTGTGTCTAACTGGAAAGTATTTGCTGAACTTTCAGGGAACAATATCTAAATCTATTATGTTGGAAGCCTGGAAATGAGGCGATGTGGCCACAGTAGTTAAACTGAAAAGAGGGTAGCGATTTAGGTGGAAACCATCTGCCACAAGGGAATCAAGAGGTTTGTCGTGGGAGGGTTGCACAGAGAGCTTCCTTTTTGAGAGGGAAATAAAAGGAATGTACAGTTTGCAACAAGCACTCATCAAACCAACCTCGCTGCCCTTTTCCTTCCCAACCACAAGGTTTCCAGCCAGGAAGGCATAAGGTAAGTAACATCACAGGGAATTTACAAACCTGAATTTGTACCCCATGGTGTGGGGTCTGTGATCAAGGTGAAACAGCAGAGCTTACCTAATTTTTTGCTCGTAGGTTGCGAGGTCGAAATCCTTGGAGTCAGACCGAGTTATTGCCGCGAGTACTTCAGTGTCCCAACAGACAAAAACTTTGCAGACGCCATCAGAGATGCCCTCGAGTCTCTGAGGTACATCACTGAGCTTCTGCGTGCGGGGTTCCCTCTCTCCAGGATCAGTATTTAGGTTTGCTCCCAGCTTTGCTGCAGGGCAGTTTTCAGGATTGGACCCCAGGCAGGCAGATGGAAGCTGAGACTGGTTTATAGGAGTGTCACAGAAACACGACCATTACAGAAGTAGACCCTGACTGTAAGACTGGAGGGAAAGATGTGCTCCTCTTTTTGTGTGTAGGTAACAATGCAGAGGAGACATCCTGACTTACTGTTTCTAACTTGCTGTTGCAAGCAACTTCAAGATCAGTCTGTGAGTGTCTGTTCACTGCAAGAGCAGGCTTTCAAAGGCTTGGAATGCTCCTGGGAATTTGGAAATTTGATTCTATAATTTATCCAGTCCTAGGATGCATTTCTAATTTGCTACTTGATAACTGCCATAGCTTTTGAATCTGAGAGTTTCATATTCAAATGCTGAGCGTTGCTTGTCCTTGAAATGCAGGCTCCAAAATGATGATAGCACTGCTGGAGATGTTGCTCTCATTCTCACACCAGGTCATGCTGCACACATGCTCACAAATCACAGTGACATTTATGGCACAGGGCTTAGGGAGAAGCCATCTCTGAACACATGAAACTTTAGATCCTGAATTTATTTAGCTTGTATTTTAATAAAGTTATCTGCATGTGATATATATGAACATAGGTTAGAGGTGGGCTTGCTGGAAAGCAGTTCTGAGGAGAAGAATCTGGGACTCCTGTTAGATAGTATCCATGAGCCAGCAATGTGCCCTTGTCACCAAGAAGGCCAGTGGAATCCTGGGGTGCTTAAGGAAGTGTGTGGCCAGTAGGTCGATGGAGGTCATTCTTCCCAGTTCAAGAGAGACCTGGAACTACTAGAGAGAGTCCAGTGGAGGGCAACAGAGATGACTGGAGGACTGAAACATCTCTCTTAGGAGGAAAGGCTGAAAAACCTGAGACTCTTCAGCCTGGAGAAGAGAAGGCTGAGAGGAGACCTTATTGCCTGTAAGTAAAGGGTGGATGCAGGGAGGATGTAGCCAGATTCTTTTCAGTAGTTGCCAGGTTCAGAAAGAGGGGCAACGGGCACAAGCTGGAACATAGGAAGTTCCATTTAAATATGAGGAAAAACTTTACAGTGAGGGTGAAGAAGCACTGGAACAGGTTGCCTAGGGAGGCTGTGGAGTCCCCTGACAATTCCGTGATTCCATGAAAGGAACCTCTGAGATGCCTTTATTGTAGGTGTATCCATTTAGCCAGAGTTAGCATCTCTGGGTAGAAGAGACTTGACCTGCATTTCATTGCCATCTGCATCTTTTGCAAGAGCTTCTGACTCAGTGCTGCTTCAGACTCGATGCTGTTCAAAGGCTGACAAATCCAGTGGGTTCTTTCCACACCCACAACTAATTGAAGAAGCCTATTAAGCTGAGGCTTTATGTGGGAAAACAGCCTGTGGCAAGGGCAGCCTGTGCCTGGAGCAGTGCCTTGCTCAGTTGCTCTAATGGCAGGTATTAGTGGTTAATGAACTGCACTTAGGCTCCCATCAGTAGCAAACCTTACAGGGACATCAGGGTAGAGAGAGAAAGGCCTGTGTTGTGGCACAGTGGCCTAGGGGTTAACTTGAATTTGGCCATGGGAACATCCAGAGCCATCTTAACTTTGCCAGGGAAAAAGGAAATTTTATCAATGCCCTCTGCTAGGGCATAAGTACCTAACTCATCAGGGAGCCACTGAACTCCTCTTCCAACCAAAGGAAACCATTCTTTAGGAATATTCCCCCAGTCTCTTCAAACAGATGTTTTGAGACCATTGTTTAGACCAAAAATATTCAAAACTAAGTCAAGCATCCACCTTTGGCAAGTAAAACTAAAACCTCCCTTTGGTAATTTAAGGGCTCTTATAATCTGCCTACCTTCCTGGACAGGTGTCATGAAGTGTGTGTGGTACTTGCAAAGTGTGTTGGTATAATACAAAACCCTTTTTGGTGTTGCTGTCGATGCCCTCCAGCTTTCTTCAGCAAGCTTTCCTTAGCCATTTCTTTTGAAAGTTGCTGATGATTGGAGCAGACAGGACTAACACAGTTAGAAATACAGGTCAGAAATGCCTGGCTTTCTTAGGGAAACAGGCAAAAAAATGGAAACAAAGTCAAACTCAGTTTTGCCAGTTCAGGATGCACTGTACCTGATGCTGCAAACTCCTAAGTGTAATGGGGGCTTGTTCCATTGAAGTCATGTGCAAAGTTGAACATTTATCCTCACAGCACTGAGCCCTCTCTGAGAAATCTCACCATACCCTAAATAAGACCATTGTTTTATGCTCTTTCTTAGTTTTTATCTTAATCAAAACAATTGTTTAGTTACAGGTGAGATGACACAAAGCAGTAGCTAATTAATAGAGACATTGCAGCAGCAGAAAACTGTTTCAATAAATTCAGTGAGTATGTATGTAACAGAAATTACAGGGTTAAACTTTATAAATTATTTTCTGCATAATATAGATGGAAAGTAAAACTGGGGGGGAAGGGCTGCTTCATTTGTATGGTTTTTAAATCATGAAGAGTGAGAAAGAACACTTGTTCTGCAGGACCCACAGTGGAGAAATTCCCACCAAAGCAGAGACCTTCAGCTTCCTGCAAGACTGCTCCTCTGAGGCTTTCAAAAAGCTTACAAATGCAAATTACAGACCCTAATTCATTCAATCAGTCCCTCACCTCTCATTTTTTCTCTTGTGTCTCACTCATTACACCAGACTACTCAAGTATCTTTAATCAGTGAAGCTGGACCTGTCAAGACACCACACAAAGTCTTTTGGAGGGACCTTGATCTGGGTGAGGGCATGTATTATGGATGGCACACCCCGTCATATATTAAGTACACTCAAAAAAGACTGGGTTTGGACTTCATGAGCATAGATTTGCAATTTTATCCATGTGATTGCTCTCAGGGAGCTTTACAGTGAACTGTAAAGTGGTCATGAAAATATAATTAAGCGCTGATGCATATGCAGTCCCCACTTAGAAGGCCGAGGGCATTCTATGTAGAAACGTATGGTCAGCTAAACTTGTGCAGCTCTGAGATTGCCTTAGTTTCCTCTGGTCACATTCCTGAATAAAAACCCCATCCGAAATCTCACCCCAATTCTTACCACTCAGGATTTTGCAAGGTCATGGAAGAGCCTGTCCTGAGTTGACCTCAGTGGTTTGGAAGACCATACACAGGAGAAGGCCAGAAGTGCCAAACTTTAATTAAGGCACATTTAACTGGTACTTCCCACAATCCTTCTAATAAGGGCATTCAGCACAGAAATTAGTATTTCTTCTGGGTCTGTCTTTGTCATTAAGGGAAAAGATGCCTTCCTGATGTGAAGAGGCAGCAGAAGGCTGCCAGGCCAGCTGGTGCTTGCACATGGTGGTCTCTGCCTGGTGTCTCTGATGGGAATCTCAAGCAAACTCGGGAGACTCTGGGCATGGATAACCACCCCACCCGTGTGATAACAGGCAGGGAAGCACAGGCTGGAAGCAGCAGATGGGGTTTTGTGGCTCTGTGTGGCAGTGAGGACAACAACACGGCAGGCAGGAGGTGTCCATGTGTGTCAGCCTCTCACTCCTTCCTCTCCCTCCACCTCCAGCAACGGCAGCGCCGAGATGGCCGCCGTCTACTACGAGCGCGTCGACGTGGAAGGCCACCACCACGGCCCCGCGTCGCGCCAGCGGAAGGCCGCCCTGAAGGCGCTGGACAAAGCCTTCAGCAGCATGATCGCACTCATCAAGGTGAGTGGCATCTGAAAATCCGGCTGCTGGCTGCGTTTGGAAGGGGCTCTAGAACTGCTCTCTGTGGCACTGCCGAGAGCCTATTGAACGGCTGTTAATTGGAGGCGCTGGCTGTAAACTTTTATATCCTGAGGAACCGAGATCACGTGGCAGTCAAGGCACCATTCCCCTGATTTTTATTTTCATCAACGGCACTATAATCCTCCTAGTAGATTATTATACTGATAGCCCTGGGAAGCCATAAACCAATATACATGTTGCTGCTCTGTTTTTAACTTGTGTTGCTGGTTGGGGTTTATAGTAGGTGAACGAATCAAAACTGCTCACTTCCTAAGATTTGTGGAATCCGACAATTAACTTTTATAGCGTTTTTTATGGCACCACTCAGAACTCTGTACTTTAAACTTTGTTTTAAAAAACATTATCTAAATGATTTTGCAGTGAGAAAAGTAGAACACCCAGCTTCTGGGGAAATGTAAATTCTGTGAATTTTTCTCACACTGATAAATGCACCTTCTAGATTTTCATGTGTTTCAGTGAGGAGAGGAAAATGTATTTCCAATTTCACTGAATTACAAAAGCTCTAAGGTTAAGTGATTGTGTCTGGGAGAAGAGGCAAACACCCCTGCCACAGATACTGCCATGTCAAAGTTCCTCTTCCCCCATTGTTTTGACCTGCAGACGAAGCACATTGGGATAAAATTCTATCTAAGCCAAACTGGGACAACTGGAATGTAGCACCTGGTTATTTAGCAGAGTGGTGGATTTATTTTGGCAAATCCCTCTTTGGTGCTAGCCTGTTAGTCTCCTCCAGGGCAGCAAATGGACATCCACCATTATGGGTGGTGGCAAAGCACACCACAGGGGATTTGTGGCCATGTTCCTTCTGGCTGACTTCCCCTAAATCAGTGGAGAACTAATGGGTTTTTAAATCTGACAGTGGGCAGAAATGGTGTGAAAGACTTACCCAGCCATAATGGCTGTCATGCGCTCACTTCACAGAGCATGGGCCTTCAGGATGACATCAATGTCCTCCTCTTCTCTGACCACGGGATGACAGACATCTCTTGGGCAGACAAAGTGATTGAGCTGAAAAACTATATCAATATGAGTGACACCATCCAAATGAAGGACCGAGGTCCTGTTGTGAGCCTCTGGCCAGTTCCAGAGAAGCACACAGAGGTAAGTGCAGCTTTTTTGTATTTATTTGGTTTTGTGTTTCCTTGGGTTTTACGACAATAAAGTCTTTTGTTTGCTCGTAACATCCAAATTCTACTCACAGACATCTGTGCAAAAATCAGCCTGAGGCTCTTAACAGGAGTCAGACTTGGATCCTGTGACACTCTGTGACGCTGGCTTCTGAAGGAAAGTCACAGCAGGCAAATTAAAAAGCATGATCTTTTACCATTCTTTGTCAAATAAATGTGCTTTCAAACCCCACCACTATTAATTCTGATAAACAGCTAAAAGATTTTTAGGATTTATATATACGTAGTAGTCAATTTATTGACACTCTAGCTGGGATTTTAAAATTGCATGGAGGAGGTCAGGCATTCATATTCTAGTAAACTCCCATAGAGTTTGAGGAATTAACTCCATTAGACTACAAGTACAAAAAAAAAATTTTTACCATAGTCTCCTTTAAGGAATTTTGATGAATAAGCATGTTGGATTGAATCAACCATAAAAGCCCAAGGCTAGAACTGCAGGATTTGGAGTGACAAATTAAAACAATACAGAAAAAAGATTCGGAAACCACTTGAAAAGAATGAAAATGCAGCATCTGCAACTAATAGACTAGTACATTATCATTTAACCAGAAAACAATGCTTGAGAAGTCATTATTGCTGTCCTCAGAATATAAATTAATGGATGTACAAAACTGGCAGTCCGTACTCCAGGTGAATAATTTTGTTTCCTAAATTATATTTTGTCCAGTTCCAGTATATTGTAGCCTGTGCAGTTTTGTGTAAGAGAATATTTGCTAATTTTTGCACCCAGATGGGCTCTCCAGGAATTGTACAGATGTGATGTTGTGAACATTACAAATTAGTGCAAGAGCTGAACACTACCTTAGAGGCACGCACAAGCCTGTCACTCAAAGTTCGTGCAAGGATTCCAGCATTTATATAAGCTTTCCTCAGCCTTAATTCAGAAATCCCTATTTTTGTAGGCCAGACCTTCAAACAAGGGCAAGTTGCAACTTCACATAGGCATGGGGTTTCATCCAACAAAGCTCTTAAGCCCACGCTTCTTTCTTCTTAAACAGCATAATATCCCTAAGAATGAAACAGAGTTCCTCACACCATGGTTTTGCTTTCTTCTTTCATTTCTTTTTGGTACTTAACAGAGAGCTGCTTTTTTAAGCTAAGTAAGTTGATTTTATGTTTCCTGATAGCCAGATTCCTGTATTCTGAACTCATTTTGAAGAGTCAGGTTTAGGAATTAAATTGAATTGTAACATAGTGGTATCACATGTAAGACCTGTCCCATTTTGAAGCACCAGAAGTACTCATGAAACCCCAGGACCACTCTCTGTGGCCATGGTGGAAGGGTTGGGCTGAGTCCTGCATCACACCCTGGTGCCCTCCTTTCAGTGACTGCATATCAATGCAAATCTCTTGCACACATGCACACACATCACACAATCAAGGGGGGACTTCGCTGAAAGTTTAGTGAAGGACCTTTCATTCTTGTTGCATTTTTTGCTACTTATTCCTGAAGAATATTTATATTTAAGCAAAAGAGTGATATAAGCTCTGAGAACTCCACTAATCACCTTTAGTATGGCATATGAATATCTTCTTTAGGCATTTAAAATAATTTTCTGAATAATTTGGGTTTTAACTACATTTGTGTGATTACATTCCAGATGGTATGATTAATATTTATAAACCACTTGTACGACCATTGTGCAGCTTCAGAGCTGCAGGCTTTGGCTGATTAATCTCACAGCATCCTTAAGAAGCAGATAACTAAGCACTATCGATCCCTGTTATAGGATTGACATGTTAAGTGTAAGAAACACAGGTGAGGTGACATTAATTGTTCATTCAAGAGCACAGCACAAAGAGAAAGCCAGTGGGAGAGGCCAAAGGCAATGTCCCTTCTCTGCATCTGTACCAGTCTGTGCTCCTGCTTTGAGCATCCTTCACCACTTAGAGGTTACTGTCTCCTGTGATGATTTGGTTTCTGCTGGTCTGTCCCTGGAGGTTGATATGCTCACATGCATGTGTGAGTGCGTGTATTACAAATATATATAATACATTATTTCATGCATTGCTATGTGTTTATGAGGAAGTTTTCAGAACCTCCTAAACCATATCAGCAGGCTTTGCACAGTCATCATCTTTGGACTGGCAAAGTCCCAGATTGAATGTGCCAGTGATGAGTCATTCAACAGCGTTATCCATTTTACAAATGCAGATGTTTCCATGTACCCATGGGTGCAGAGATGCCCTTTGCAGCCATATAGTGATCTAACATTTGTTTTCTTTGCAGATATATCAAAAATTGAAAGCTGTGCAACACATGCATGTTTATAACATTCAGGATATTCCAGACAGATTTTTCTACAAAAAAGGAAAATTTGTGTCTCCTCTAACTCTTGTGGCTGAGGAAGGATGGTTCATTGTAGAGGTAAAGTACAAAAGCAAAATTCTTAGACATGAATGTGAAAAGGTGCTATATATGACAAAAATATGAAAAATGTACAGTTTTGTGCTGGGCATTGACTTAAAGTGTTACATCATTTACCTGGGCTGATTACAGTGCTAATGTCAAATATTGCTGTGTGCTTGAGAGAGCCTTTAAGGCATGGCAGCTGTGCTAGAAGTAGGCAAAGTTAAATAGTCAAGACTATTCATTTTTCTGCATCATCATAAAGGAGGAGGAGGAGTTTTTGTATTTACCATTCCAGTTCTGTTGCTTTACTCTTCTTCCTCCTGTCCCTCTACCTTCATCTCAGACACAAAAGAGTGTTTCCATTTCCATTTCCTGTCCTTCCATTCAGCAGTATTTTGTGGCAACTTTTCCTTCTGCCTGGCTTCCCACCCACCAGACTCTGTCCTAAAAATACCCCATTTGTCCCAAGCCCTCCAGTCTCAAAAGACTGGGGATTTACTCCTCAGAGATACCCATTGCACACACTGCAAACCCGGTTAAGCAAAGAATTGCTTAGACTTGCACAAGAAGAGATTTTTCATACCAACTTATTTTTTTTACTATGAATTTATTATTAGCAGTATGATTGTTACTAGTATTGTTATTTTGTACTTACATTCCTACTGAGCATCTCCACACCATAGATAATAATTGCACCTCCTCACATCTCAGAGGGTTAGGCAACTTACACACCTGGTAAGTGGCTGTATTGAGGAGCAGTACTAAGTGGTTTGCCCAAGGCCATATGTTAAGTCAGTAATTTGGCAGCAGAATCAAATATGTGCTTTTGTAGTGTCCCAGCACCATAATTAGATCAGGTTGCCTGACAGATCTTGTAACTTGGCTTAGCGTCTTCTGTGACCTTCAGAGGTGCCAGGCTTTGCTCAAGACAGTCCACACTGCACATTTCTCACTAGCCAACATGACTTTAGGATAATCATTTCTACAGCTGAATAAAAAGTGCATTTCTAAAAAAAAACAAGCCAATTGCTTTTGTGTACAGACAGGTGAATACCAAGTTTTTGTTTTTAAAAAAAGTATTAAAAAGCCAGATTCAAGATTCAGACTCGTAAAGCAGGAATATGAAACATTTTTGCTGAAATTATTTTTTTAAATTACAACTAAATTATTTTGTACAGAAGTTCAACACCGAACATTTTTACATATTCTGTAAAAAAAAACAACAAAAAGGCACTTAAAAAATCATTGAAACTCTGACAAACCTTAATAACAGTGCAGCAAACACTGCTGCTATGGTAATTATTCCTGTCTGTCTGCCCATTCCTTCCCATTGTTTCTGATTTTCAAGAATGTCCTCTCATTAATGCTGTCAGATTTTCCTTCTCCTTGGTACATTTTCATTATCTGTGAATGGGATGTGAAAATGAAAGTTTCCTGTCATATTTTTAAGGCAATAATTGAGCCTTCTATTATATTTCCTGTGCAAACCATTGAAGAGAGAATGTTCAGCTTTTCTCCATCATGCTCATAGGGTGTTTTAACTCTGTCAGCTAGTGGATAGCTAAAAGCTGTTTGAAAAAAGGGGGATTTTTTTTTTTTTTGAGAGAGAAAGACAAGATCTATCTGGAAAGTTGATGTTTGCTTATTTGTTTGTTTTTTCCCATCATAGAGCAACAAAAGCTCATCCACATTTCAGTTAAAGCAGGATGAGGAGGGATTTCATGCATCTCCAGCTGTATCAAAGCTGGTCTGCTAATATTACCTTTTTTCCTCCATGAATGAGAGGTCCCCATCCTTTCAGCAGAATTTCCCCCAGCTTCTCTCCTGTGTGCAACGACAGCATTAGTCCGCAGGGCTGTGTGCTCACCCTGTAGCCATCCCAGGGTACTTTCCCAGGTTTTAGGGAACAAGTGCTGTGCTGCTTCTAACCGTGTACATGCAAGGAAAAGTCCATCGTCAGCAATCCCAGCCATGCCTTTGAGTAGCAGTGCTAGCTCAAGCTTAGGCCGAGCATGAAAAATTAACATCTCAGTTGTGAAAGAAAGTAATAGGTTTTCTGACCCAATTAGCAGCAAAAATAATGGCAGTGGCTGTGTCTTTGCCTGCACCTCTGGCTGCAAATAGGTATCTCCTAGGGTCTGGGTGGGTGATGGAAAGCCACACTGCCTCCTGTGTTTGACATCACTGGGGAAGCCGCTGAGCCCACGACATCTGACAGCACCGTGGAGAGGTTTAGCTTCAGCAGTGTCATGTAAGTGCCAAAGAAACACTGCAAATTAGATGTGACTTAGTTTGTCTGGAGCTGATGCTAACAAGTGCTGTACAGGTTGTCTAGAGGTGAGCAGCTCATTGACAGTTTGTTCCTGGGAACCACAGTAAGCAGAGCCACAGTGTAACAAGGTCCTATGGTAGGAAGAGGGGCATCTTGTTTTCTCCTTGGCTTGTTCTGAGTGCTGTCAGCAAAATAGATGGGGACAAGCAAAGAGATTTAATTTGTCAGCTGAAATTGTTTAATTATCAGGTACATCAACTGACTATTACATACAGAGAAAAGCAAGGGATGCTCTGGGGGTTCCCCTGGAAAGCAATCGGAAGAGCTACACGTCATAGCCATAATCGTTGCCATCCTCAGTGCTCCTGCGCATGGTCCTTTTTCTTTTTGGCCAGGTGAGGGAAGCAAAACCAGACAAAAGTAATGTTTGTAAAAGGAAAGGGATCCTCAGTCAACCTACTTCACCATCTGCAAGGGTTGCAGCACCACTCAGTGGGGGTGGGAATGTGGGAGACTTTGTTGGGGCATCTTCCATGCTCCTGTGATGGAATGTGAAGCCCAGACCTTGCCACTTTTGAGAACTGTAGCTCCTTCTCTGTAATCATTGGTGAAATTAATGCCAGGGGTCTAAAGGACTGTCAGCTGATGTTCTTCATTTAAGTGAAATTCCTGCCATAGTTTTGAAGTGTCTGAAGTGTCACTTCATATCTGGTGTCACATCAGATGCCATTGCTAGGGAGCATGGGACAAGAGAAATTAATGGAGAGCATTTTGAGCAGTCCCCAAGGACCGCTGCTCCCAAGCGGGCCAAGATATGGTGCTATTTGTAGGTAGGCTGGTAAGAGCTGTTAGGATGGAGCAGGACAAAGTAAGTAAGGAATTTAAAGGTATGACTAACGTGCAAGGAAAAACAAGAATTATGATGATAAATTATTAAAGCATGGACACTGAGCAGTGAGATAAATTGAGTGGTGTATGTTAGGGAGAAGGGGACCGTCTTAGGTCTGAGTCTGATACTAAAGCAGGGAGAAGAAACAATAATAATTAGAAGGTATACAGTAGGGATGGTACTTGTATTGTTTAGGCTCACTAGCCAAACCAAGCAAAAATAGCTGTTTTTTCTATGGTGCCAATGGCACATTGGGCAGAACACACCGTCAGACCCCTGGGAGTGCATGGTGTCAGGTGGGAGAGCAGAGCTGCGGGCATGCAGCGGGGAGGGAGACCACCTTGCTGAAACGTGTCACCTATGGCTCTGATACTTCGTGCTCACAGCAGAAATTCAGATGAGCGAGAGGCAGAAAGTCATCCTCCCTGCTCAGCCAGGAGATGGCTGCCCACTGAGACAGCAAAGCCAGGGCTCACCCTGCACAGCGATGAGCCCTGTGCAGCAGGGTGCGGGGCCTGAGGGGCTGGTGCAGCAGCGTGGCACAGCGCCCTGCCCCGCAGCACGCCACGCACCGCCCAGCAGGCGGGCACTGACCGCGCTCTGCTTCCTCACCCAGAGCAGGGACAAGCTGCCCTTCTGGGAGAACGGGACGGGCTGGAAGGAGGCCTGGCAGAACGGCTGGCACGGCTATGACAACGAGCTCATGGACATGAGAGGCATCTTCCTCGCATACGGGCCAGGTACAAGGGCACTGTCACTGGTGTCCCGCTCCCCTTGCAGCCCTGTGGCCCCTGCCCCAGCATCCCTGCAGCCCTGGCATATCGGGACCCTGATTCGGCACCCTGAGACACCCCAAAATTGCAAATAGATGGCATTATTTCCTCACTGTGGCTGAATGCCGGGGAGGTTTCTAGCTCTATCTCTGGTTTAGAGCCAGAGAAACAGGGCAGAGAGACATGAAGGGATTTGGTCAGCCCCTCTCTGACATTCCAGCGCAGTAACTCTATTACTTTGCCCTGTTTTCCAAGACTGGCCTAACTTTTTAAATTCTATTTGAAGCACACACGTTCTCCTTTTCCTGGTGGATTCGGACTCACTAGCCCAGAGCACTTTCTTTGGGAAGGCTGCAGCACACCTCGCCCACCTGTCCAACGGGCAGGCAGGAAAGCCCGGATTCCCGCTCCATCAGTGGGTAGCACTGCCCAGCACCCAGGCAGGAGCAAAAGCAAAGCAAGAATGGGCCATGCAATTATTTCAGGCCATTAAATCTGCCAAGCGTGCACAGTAAAGTAGCTCCTGTATTTAATACGTTTATTAATTTTGTCTTTTTTAGTTTTTAGGATAAAAATTGACTGGAAGTAAAAATGAGGAATTAAACCCTCTGAAATGTTTTTGCGGTGCTGTGCAGCCCCACAGCGCCCCGCCTGTCAGCAGCTGAGCCCCAAGCCGTATGACGCCGAATTCTCTGTTTGCCTGTTTTCCCTGCAGATTTCCGATCCAACTACCGAGCGCCCCCCATCAGGTCCGTGGATGTTTACAACATCATGTGCAGCCTGGCAGGAATACAGCCGCTGCCCAACAATGGCTCCTGGTCCAGGGTGGAATGCATGCTCCGAAACGCGGCCGCCCTGGCCCCGCTCCCCCCCGCCGGCAGCTGCGTCCTGGCGCTGGCGCTGCTCTCCCTGCTCGCCGAGCGCATCTCCTCGCTGTGATCCCCCAACAACGTCAGTCAGTGTCACCAGCAACTCCATTCTTTCTTTTCTTTTCTTTTTTTTTTTTAAGTTCCTCATTTGCATAACAACTTCCTTAATAGAATGTTGCCCCTACTTTTCTCCATCGTGCTACACCGGGCGTGAATCTGACCCACCCAGCTTTTACAGAGGCTGCATACAACATGAAGCCATGTTTTTGCTGCTCTAAACACATGCAGGGAAGCTGGTGTTGCTACTGCAGACTTTGGGCACTGGTAACAAGAGCAGAATCCCAGCCGGCTGTCCACACAACCTTCTGGTGTGCGCATGTGGAGCTCTCTCCAAGCGTCAAATGCATCTTGCCCCAGCATCTTTAAATGAGAAGCTGCCCCTGGCTCCCAGTGCTGAGAAGCTCAAGGGTGAAGACAGACCTCTGCACCTTTGTGTCCTTTCTGGTTTACTCCATCTCCAGCAGAGCCCCAACTTCTTCCTTACAGTACCAGTCAAGCCCCATCAGCACCAACACATGCTTCAAAGAGCTCTTTGCTGAGCGATTGTAATGTTGAGGGGCAGGAGAGCAGTGAGAGCAGTGAGAGCATCCTACTTCTCTCAGCCTTTCCTTCTTCATTTTCCTCAAAGTGAACCCTGGCCCTGCACACCTCAAAGGTCAGGCTTTCCTCACGGACCAGAGTGGAGGGGAGGGCTGGGAAAAGGGAGCAATAAAAATCCTCTGCTTCAGAAATGGGAGGAAAGTGAAAAGGCATCTGGACACACAGAGGTCAGGAGAAAGTAGGATGAGGAAGCCTGGCATTTAACAACCTCTGCTTTTCCTGGTGAAGATATTCTCTGCTCAGATTTCAGGGGTTTGTACCCAATTGCTTTTCTGAAGGTTTTTCAACACTTAGTGCTTTTCTACCACCTGTTGCTCTCTACACCCCTGCCTGGTGAACAGCACATTACCATTTATTCTGAAACAGGGAGAAAATGGATCTCCCGCCCTCTCAGTTAATCCTAGCTAGTATTTCCACCACAGTCTATCAAGCCCAAAGTTGTAAAGTTAAATAGCAGGAGAGGATGGAGCTGTTGTTGGAGGTAAAGCCTCTGAAAGGTAAGTTAAATGGGTGATGTAATCCTGAAAACATCAACGTGGCAGATATATTAAATCCTTGAAAAACCTGGTTTTGCCCTACTTATTCACTCCAGAGCAGCCAAGGTCCACCTTGGGCTGATGTTCAACACAGGGCTGGTGGCAGAGCCAGCACCATGGTCTGTTAGCTCAGAAGATTCATTTCACCTAACTGCTCATTTGTCTGGTTGTCACAGTCCTTGGTGTTACACACTGGGATGTATGTATGCTGTGGCAGGTCACTAGAAAGGTGTTATTTTTGCATCACTAAACTTCCACTGTGAAATAAGCTTGTCTAGAACAGGGCTGTAGGGTCTGATCCTGCAAAGTGTTCCTTCCAGGCTGTGGCCTTCAGCAACGCTTTTGGGAGTGCTCAGCACTTCTTCTGAAATACATCTGAACCAGGGGCTTTCTGTAACAAAATGCCTTTGGAAGGATTTAGGTCCCTCCCCATCCAAAATAAACCCCTAGGACTTACTATTCCTATGGATCCAGAGCCAAGCACCATCCAGGTATGTGTGGTACAGTGAGTTTCAGGGTGAATGATTACACCAAGGAGAAAAAAAAAACACACCAAATTAAACCTGACAAAAGACTTCTGTAATAGCTGTAAAGATTTATGTAATGTGTTTTTAAAGCTCAAGTGAACCTTCAAATCAATTGGGAAAAAAAAGGAGAAAATCAGTCTTTGTTATTAGGCTGTTCAGTATAAAAGGCAATTTAGTGCTTTCGAAGCATTTGCAGTAGCTGTAAAACAAGCACCTATTGTTCAGAGTTCCCTGTTGCTCTTTAATGGACCAGGCTCAATGAATTCACTGGAACACATTTTTTAAAGCAAAAAAATTCTCAGTATACAAGATAACTAAATTACTAAATTACCAAGTTTTGTTTGAAAATCAAGAGGATAGATACAGTCAGTGCCTGCTAATCCCTTCACAGCCTGCCATTTTAACTCTTACACTGAACACAACCCAAGGTCATTTTACAGAAGAAAAGATCCTAAAGGTATAAGAGTATATTCAGATTCTCCATTTCACAAGCAGAAGTTGGAAGTAACAAATTGGGTCCATTGTGTTGTTCCCGGGATGGGCCACGACACACAAAACCAACACTGAACCCTGGGAGTACTTTGTGTAACTGATTTTTGCCAGTGTCCACATGCAGATACTGCAGAATAAATCTCTTTAATTGCAAGGTTATTTTCTTGCCCTTAATGCCAGCATTGTGTTTATGGCAATGCACTTCAAAAGATACTTGAATTGTAAAGTGAAATTTGACAGCAGACCTACAAGAAGCTCATTAGCTTTGGGAGAACTGCAGATGATTATTTTCTGAGAAGTGCAGCTTTCTTCCTCAGAAATGTTGCACCTCTGAATCAGCTCACATTCTCATTGAAAAATGAAGTGTCTTGACTCTAGCCTATTTTTCTGTATACTATGCAATGGAGGTGGGTGTATTTTAAAACCTATTTCTGAATGATGTTTTTGTACAATGACTAATTGTGAATGAGTGAGTAATTCTAAGAATGCTGGTAGAAAAACTATGCATCTTTTTGTAAATACTGTAAGATTTTGGAAAAAAAACCCAACACAACAGACCCAAATCACCTCTGTAACATCTTGCCTTTCTTGTTTGATTGCTGCATCAAAGTGTGATAAACAGTGTTTGAAGCTTGTGCTGATTAATCATCAGAAAGATGAATGATAACATTGTTTAGAAATGGCTAAGTTGTCAGCATGTAAATTAGGGATATTAAATACATCACACGAGATACTGTAGCTTGTATACGCAGTCCTTTTTTTCCAGATGTATTTCAATGTTTAACCTTTTGAACATCCATCCAGGAACATGTAATTCACCCTAGCAAATGGACGTGACAAACCATTTTGCTCTTCTGAGAAGAGAGGTGAGCCTTGGACACGCTCTGTGAACCCACTTCTCCCAGCCCACCTTGTTACCATCACATCAGCCACTTGCACAGAAGTCAGGTGCATCGCCACAGGTGTCAGGGTCCAGTACAGCTTGGGCTTTCCAGAGCCCTCACAGTACAACCTACACAGTACACAGCACAGGATGGTCAAAACGGCAATGGGACCTCAAAAACCAACACCAAAGGTCTCAGGAACAATGGGAACCTAATTCCACTTTAAGCTCCACAAACCAACAATAACATTCATGGAACAGACTGATCTAACAGCAATAAGTCTTCAAACCTACTCGGTGGAATTTATTTTGTTTTCCTTAACTGACCACAAGGGCAGGGAGGGGATGATGTCAAGAAGTCAAGTCTAGAAAAGCAGCTCAGGTATACTAGTGAGTCCTTTTATTCACAGTCCTTTTATTCCCTTTGAACTGGCAGCACCACAAGGACTGGCCAGAGATGGTCCCCCTTTTTCCCACCATGTGGGTGCTGTCAGCGGGAAGGTACTGAAGGACATGGGAACAGCATGGGAGTCCCCCTCAGTCAGCTCCCCAGAGCAGTGCCAAAAATGGCAATATCCCATCTAAATAAGCTGGACCCTTTTCATCCATGAACTTGGCAGTCATGGAAAGAGCATGACTGGCCACGGCTCAATGGATAAGCCCTCCAGCAGCCCTTGGGATGCAGCCTGTGTTGCCCACACAGACTGCAGCCCCATGGAGACACTTTCCCAGGGCCTGCCACAAGCAGCAGGACTTCACACTAAGGGGTGAATTAAGAGATCTGGTGGTGCTGGCCACTTCCCTGCTCTTGTAACTGCTGAGCAGAACTCAAAACATCTGTTAGGCATTAAACTCTACACATCAGGGGGAGATGCAGACCCAGAAAGCTCTGGGCACTGGGAAGTGAGAGTTACTGGAAAAGCTTGGTGTAACTTTTCCTCCTCCTCCTTTTCCCTGTAGGGCTGCGGCCGCAAACCTAACAGGAATTTTTTTAAGAAAACATAGGCTAATGAAGGGAAACCCTATATTTTAGCATAACAAGCCTTAAATAGCTGTTTTGAAATACAACTTTAACCTACATGGAAAAATGTTGTTTTTTTTGTGTAGATACTGAAACACATTTATGTTAAAGGGAAGGTTATTGTGGAGTGCTCAAAAATAAGAACATTTCAGAATTACACTGTAATTCTCAAGCTTCGCAAGACATTTCATAGAACCATAGAATCATTAAGGTTGGAAGGGACCTTAAAGATTATCTAGTTCCAACCCCCCAGCCATAAGCAGGGAACCCTACCACTAGACCAGGCTGCACAAAACCTCATCCAACCTGTCCTTAAAAACCTCCAGGGATGGGGCATCAACAACCTCCCTGGGCAACCCATTCCAGTTCCTCACCACCCTTATAGTGAAGAATTTCTTCCTAATATCTAACCTAAATCTCCCCTCTCTCAGTTTAAAACCATTGCCCCTTGTCCTATCACTATCTTCCCTGATGAAAAGCCCCTCCCCAGCTTTCCTGTAGCCCCTTCAGGTACTGGAAGGTGCTATAAGGTCTCCCCGGAGCCTTCTCTTCTCCAGGCTGAACAGCCCCAGCTCTCTCAGCCTGTCTTCACAGCAGACAGCAGTTTATACCTGCATAGATTACTCTGATAAAACTCAGATGACACGGGAGTAGCTACGGACTTGCAGACTGGTATAAGGTGACCCTGAACCGCGCAGCTGGGCGGACGACCCGGCTCCTGCTCCGGCAGCCGGATGCAGCAGCAGCCCGAGGGCAGCTGCCCACACACCCGCCTGTCCCCCGCCCCGGCTCGCCCCGGAGGCTCCGCGGCCGGGGGAGCAGGCAGCCCCCGCGGGGGGCGGCAGCACCCACCGGCAGCCGGGCGCGGCGAGCAGCGCTCCCTCTGCCGCGGGGGCTGGGGGGAGGCGGCGGCCCGCGGGGCAGAAGGCTTTGCGGGTCTGGCACGCCGACATCTTCCCGTCCGCTGCTCGCAGGGACTTGTTTTTACCCCTCGTTTCCGCCGGCGGGGCCGAGCAGGCTCCCGCTGCTGGGGGGCGGCGACCCCGGCCCAGCCCGGGCGGGGCGGCCTGGGCAGCGGGGCTGCGCGGGACGAGCCCAGCGCAGCTGAGGCGGGAGGGCTGCAGCCAGCCAAGTCAGAATCGGGGTCTTTTTTTGTGTGTGTTGTTCGTTCTGTGTTTCTCAAGGCAGGTGTGTTTTTTTTCCTCTCCCTCTCCCCTGTAATTCACTTTCTGTTACCCTGAGCCTCTCCCTCCAAACCTGCTGCCTCTGTATGGCTTCCCGAGGGAGCCTCCTGTCCTGCCTCATCCTGCTTCTGCCCGGATTTCGGGAGGAGGATGGGTGGCCTCAGAGGGACACGGGCGCTTTCGTGGTCCTTAAGCTGCTCGGCAGGGACCAGCTGGGTATACTGCCAGACTCAGGGGACTTGGGCTGCTTGGAGAGCTGCTTTTGTTTTTATTAAAGCTGATCCTGTTAGTGGGAAACAAAATGCATGTGCTGAAGAGCAGAGCAGGGAGCAAACCCAAAGGCAGCCCCCCCAGACATCAGCCTCCCCCACCGGGACGGGACCGCGAGGGCCTCTCCCGCATCCCCCGTTTCCTGCACTTGCGGGAGCGGGCACTGTTGGCTCCCGAGCCAATTCTGTTGTTCTCAGGATATTAATAGTACCCTAAAACATTGCTCAGCACTTACACGTATCTCTTGGTGAATATTAATTAAGCCTCAACACTGATTGGAGGCGCCGGCATTGCTTCCCTGCTGGATACGAGCGGGAGGCGGCTCGGGGCCATTGCAAAGGCTGCGGATGGCAGGCAGGGCTTGCCAGGGTGGGGGGATCAGCTGCAATCCCCACCATCTGCCCTACCAGGCTGTCTCCTTGCAAGGGCTCCCAGCCACCACATCACATGTAAATGTCTATAACTGAGCCACATCTCCACAAAGGGCAGTTTTAACCTTTCTTCAGTGGTCCAATGTGCTGCTGATCCTGCAGTGCTAGATAGAACAAGGAGTGATTGGCAACCACTGTTTTGTGCTCCCATGCCCAGGTTAGTTTTCCCCCTGCAGGCCACGGCCACACAAAGGGAATCAGGAGGGGCCAGCTTCCGATTTCTGAGAAGAGCCTCTCTCCCTCTCCCTGAGCCCTGAGCAGAAGGAGGCTCTGAAAAATTCAAAATTAGTTTTTAAAAAGTGTTTATTTGCCTGCCTATGTATCCATTCATCCACCCATCCATCCATTCACTCATCTACCCATTCACCCATCCACTTATCTGTAAATCTCTCTCTCCCTTGCTACTCCTTCAGTTTCTTCCCCATGTTGGTGGGGCTTTTTTGGGCAAGACCTTGTTTCTGTTACTGCCAGAGTAGGCAGCGCTGTGGTTTTCAGCTTGCACATCACTCCTTGTTCCTAAGGATCCTGGGGGTAGGAGAGGGGTAATCCTGACTGGCCACGTCCCACGCCCTGGATACGTCTCAGCTGCAAAAGATGCTGTTAGAGAGAGGGAATGCATCCCTTGTCCAGCCATGGAGGGAAGCTCCAAGCATGGATTTAATAAGGAAAACACTTTTGGTTTAAGAATAAGGTTTTCCTGTAGCAGCTGTGAAGGAGAACAAAAAAAGCTTAATGTCTTTTAAGGTGGAGTTCAAGATCTTAATGAGCTGGGTCATACAACTTGCTTTCTTACACTGCTGCAGGGGCTGGATGGGATGACCTGGAAGGTCCCCTCCAAAATGTTTCCTTATTAGAATGATTCTGACAAAGACAAATAACTTTCTTTTATTAATTTTATTTTTATTTTCTCTAAACTGAATAAATTTGAGAGAGCTTTTAGCTTTCTCTTTGCATTTCATATAGCCTCTTCTTGCAAGAAGAAATGGGATGAACACAAAGTCCCACTGACAAGATGTTGAATTGCCATGATGTGGGGAGCTTTCCAGGGAAAGAACAACTGTATTATGCAGAAATAGCTGAATACAGCCTGGAAAGGCCCAACAATGAATCACACATTTGAAGAAATACAACAGTCACAGAGGATGAATTTTAAATGCTCACTGCTCTATTTTGGACAGTGACAAATTAAGGCCCATACAAAAGCAGGTGTGGCTCATGAAGAAGCCCTCTGAGGGCAATTAAAAATGGGAAACAATCTGGTAAGTGTGCAGATGTGACAGCTAGAGCAGCTTAAGAAATTAATACAAAGGAGGAGGGTGGAGGAGTTAACAGTGTAGGAGCTGAGACAGATGAAACAGGATCTGCTCTCCAGATAGGGATGCACCGCTGTGGGTGAAGTGCCTCATTGTGGGATGGCAAAGCTGTGACAGCCACTAGTCCTCAAGAGCGGCTGCCCTGTGCCTGCCACAGATGGGTTGAAAATGAACCCCTCAAAGGACCCCACAACCTGCAGGGGCTGCTGCCCCTTGTGTCCCACAACTTCCCCTCCTGTCTGGGAGAGACACGTGTTCGGGGATGTCTGAAGCCAATGGTGTAGGCACCTCAGAAAAAGCTGTTGACATTGAATACTGTGCTCACTTTTGAGCCCCTCACTACAAGAAAGACCTTGAGGTGCTGGACTGTGTCCAAAGAAGGGCAACCAAGCTGGTGAAGAGTCTAGAGCACAAGTCCTATGAGAAGCAGCTGAGGGAACTGGGGCTGTTTAGTCTGGAGAGTAGGCTGAGGGAAGACCTTGCCACTCTCTATCTGAAAGGAGGCTGGAGCAAGAGGGTGGTCAGTCTCTCCTCCCAAGTAACAGGAACAAGAGGAAATTACCTCAAGTTGTGCCAGGGGAGGTTTGGATTGGCTATTAGGAAAAAATTCTTCACTGAAAGGATTGTCAAACAGGGGAGCTGGCTGCCCAGGGAGGTGGTTGAGTCACCATCCCTGAAGGTATTAAAAAAACAGGTAGATGTGGTGCTTACATACATGGTTTAGTGCTGGCCTTGATGGTACTAGGTTAACAGTAGAACTTGGTGATCTTAAAGATGTTTTCCAACCAAAATGATTCTATGATTCTATGGCAGTGATTGCTAGAGATTACTTGTTTGGTTTTTCTCCCCCCTTGTCCACAGCGAAGGATTGCTAACATTAAGCTTCAATGTATGATAGTCCTGCTGGGAAGCTGAACATGACAGAGTTTCATTCAAAGCTACTGCTAGCATGGGAGAGTGGACAAGGTCTTTACCAGTTTCAACCTCTAAATAAAAAGAAAAAAATTATAGTGATGAACTGCTTCGCCCCTCACCTGTTTCTGTGGAGTTGACTATTTAAGATATTTCTTTCTTGAAAAAAAAACCCTTATTTTCATTGGCCCTATTTTCAGCACAGCATTGATGAAGCATGGAAAGTTTTTATGTGAAGGGAATTCTCTTTTTGTGTCCACTGCGCGCGCGCACACACACACACACACACACACGCCTTGCTGTTTGTCACCAGCATGTCAGTGACAGCCCTAACAGTGCCATCCAAGCCAGCATGCCAAATGATGAAGCAGGTGGGCAGCTCCACCATGGGGAAAGGCCTTGCACAGTTCCTTCATGCTTGAGCAGAGGTAGTCACTGCAGCACACAGGCCCTGTTGCCTAACAGCTTTCATATAAAAAAATGCATCCTAAGACTGAATAATTTCCCTTTTAATGAGCTCGGCATCCAGGCCCTCAGCCAGAGAGGAGGGCCCCAGCTGGCCAGTAACAAATCTGGCCCCAAAAAGCAGTCTTTGCCAAAAATCCTGCAAGGGTGGGAAGAAGAAGACGACAAGAAAGGGCCATGAATGCAGCCCAAGGCTGTACTGAGCACACAAACAGCAGCAGCAGGGCAGAGACAGTCTCAGCCTGCGCTTTTCTTCTGTTTGAATAGGCTAATTTGGAGATGGCAGTAGGTAACCAAAGAGAAGATGTAAGATGAATCTTTTATAATGGTCTGAGACTGTTCTGCACCCCCTTCCAGTTCCCTCTGACAACCATGGCTAGAAACAGATGCCTCTATGTGACTTTTAAAAGGTTTCAAATACCACCGTGGTAAATAGAGCCAGCGCCAAAACTTCCCTGCTTCTGAAAAGCAGCATGGGGAGAAGGAATTGCTTGTTGCTTATCCATCTCCCTCTTGTAATCTGTTGTGTCTGGAGGCTACTGCCACATGCAAACATCTGGGATGCATCATGGACCTTCTCCTGCTGGAGAGAAGAGATGTTTTTTTGGACACAAACTAGGCTCAGAGGCATTCCACAGTCCTTGCAAAGGAACAAACAGCAAGTTACTGCACGTACAATAGGAATGGAGGGAAACAAGGGAGAAGTTTTTATTCCAAGGCAAATGTGAGAGCCTTCAGGGTGTGCAAAACCTTCACAAGCAGAAACCTCCCACACAAACAGGGAAGGCAGAAGGCTGATGAGCTGAGACAAGCAATTATCACTTGGATTTCAGGGGGCTGCCTGAGCAGAACAGAATACCACCAAGAGTGCTGAGCACCTCACCAGTGTTGCAAGCTGTGGCTAGTTCCTACCTCAAGGGTGAAGGACAGCAAGTCATTCTTCAAGCTATAAATTAACTAGGATTAAGGAAGTCCATTGCAATAGGGCAGCAAAGAGGAGCACCTGTGGCAGGGCCTGCTGCGATCTCTCTCAATCCCTTCCTGATTGGGAATCCCTCAATCCCAGGGATTTTTCCAGTATGCAACTCTGCCTGCAAATGGGCACCTCCCAGGGTATCCAGCCCTGGCTTCCAGTGGCAGTGCTGCACCCATGCTCCTGGCTGGGCATCACTCAGGGACAGCACATCCTTACAGCACAACTACAGACACATGCCAGAATAATCCAGTATCGACTGCCCTTTATTCTAGGTCCATACAAACTACCACAAAGGCAGATACATGTAGTTCCCCACCTCAGCTGGCTTTTGAGAGCCCAGGATCCTTCAAACTCCATGTAACGTGAAGATTTTTTTCTTCTGTCATCAGCTGACATTTTTCTTCTCCAACTCCTGGTCCCAACAGGGACTCCTCTGCTAGTGAAGTACACTGAAGTTCCTTTTTTCAGCCTGACACATGGGACAAACTCCATCACTTTGCTTTGTCTTGAGACTGAAGTTGGTGATCTTGACTGACTGGACATGATGATTAGTTAGTCTTGCTACTAATTCGGTGTCAAACCTGCAGCTTCCTCCTCAGCAACATCCCAAGCAGCACATTTTTAGAAAGACAAACAGTTCTGAAATCTGCAATGGTCTATATATTTTAAGGCAATAGTCTTTTATTAGTTTCTGATTCAAGGAAAGTCCACTCATCTGCAGACGAATGCTTTAAATGCAGCAAAAAAAATTTTTTCAAAAGTGTTTCTCATTCTGTAAAGCTTTAGTCTTCTGGGATTTTTTTTTTTTTTTTTACTGCCATCTTAAAAAATAACTGGCTTTCTCATTTTGTTTTTTTCTGTACATACTGTGAACTGGTGAACTTGTTATCTGCTGTCTAACAGCAAATCATGAGAAATACTGTCCTTCCATACTGGGTTACAGGTAATAACAAAACTGTAACAGGTGAAGGGTCCACATTAAGGAGGAAAAATGGATATATCAGCTGCCTTAGGTCCACTGGCAACTACTTACAAATAAAACACTACAGTCAGAAGAAGAACTGCTTTCTTCAGAAGTAAGTAGGAAGTAGAAGACGGGATGCAAGTACCACCTGTGCACAGGAGCCAAGGCATGGAGCAGCAGCAACACAGCTGAGGAGCTGTTTTGGTTTCCTCTGCTACTCTGAGGGCTGGCCGTGTCCTTCCCCTTCAAGGACCAAGGCAGGCAGCCTGGGCTCTGATCAGGGTCCCTCTGGGAGCTTTACATCTCTGTTCCTTGGGCTGGGCACCAGGGTGGCCTCGTGCATTTGCACCACAATGGACAAAGTGGCCCCTGTCCCTCTCCTCCTCGTGATGCCTCCCCTGACTGATGCTTCTGCTGCATACCTTGGCTGATGGTGAGACTTCTGCCTCAACCCACAGTTTCCTAGGAAACTTCAGGCAAGGTGGCTCAGCAGACCTTTAGAAGAGAGGAAAAAAGATTCTGCATTGTCCAAATTAAAAAAGAAAAAAAAAAGTGGTCACTGTTTTGCTGAGAAGCTCTATCAAGGCCATGCCTTGGATTGGGGTTATAGCTGGCCCAGTTGCAAGCATCAGAAAATCATCACCCACTTGTGTCCAGCAAATGCATGTCAAACAGCAGCAGCTGGGTGCTGAGTAAGACTTTTCTGGCAGGTTCACTTTGGGTCCCAGCCAGAGGCAAGTGCTAAGTGTGACAGAGAAAAGCCTCTCCCCTCATGGCCTCACCATGTTGGAGGCAAGTAGCAGCAAGAGGCTGGGGCACCATGGCTCACCTGGGAAGCAGGTCAGCATTCACCTGCAGTAGAGATTATGGCAAATGCCCTTCCCTGTTGTCCCTGCCACTGCCCACAACACTGAGGCACACCCAGGTCTGAGGTTTGCACTTGTGAGTCTTCAAGTTTGCAACGATGGCTGCTCCTGGCTGTCACTGCCCAGTGGTAGATGTGTAGTGGTGCGCATGTGGTGGAGACCACAGCCATGTAGCAATGGCAGGTTCCAGGTGCGTGGGACATGATTCTATGATTCTATGATTCTATGGGAGATGGTTTGCATTCAAATCCCTTCAGTATGCAAGCTGCCCTGCAAAATTACCTGCCTAGGTCTTTACTTCCCACAAACCTGGCTAATGGGACCCAGAAGGATGGTCACAGAGACAGGGCTGAGCTGGGTCTGTGAGGAGGAAGGTACCACCTGTGCATGTTTTGGATGGAACAGGTAGGCAGGGGGGGGAACACCCCAAAAGCTCAGCTTAGCCTAGGGAGACAGACCAGCGACCTCACCTTCCATTTATAGGCTGCTCTGAATTGTCCCCTCCAGAAGGTTTGCTTGCTTTCTTAACAACTGGGGTACCCAAGGAGCTTCACAGGCTCAAGTTAGACTTCGCCAATACAAAGACTACTGATAGGTATTACTGATAGGTAGTAGCACACAGACAAAGTGTAGTTAGTTTAAGAGATGTCACTTGCCAGGGCTTATTACCTACACAACTTCCAGACCAGAGCTGGCTCACAAGCTGCTTACCAGAGTGCAGGCAGAGCACACTCCTGGTGCTTGCACCCAGCAAAGCAGTGCTCCCCATGCTACTTGTGCAGCTTCCTGCCAGACTGACCCTCTATGGCACTTACTAGGCAAGCAGTCCAATTTTACCAGTGACAAGCAGAGGGACAAGAGGAGAGAGATGCAAAAAACTGATAACAAAAGGCTTCAGGTTTCCCTAAGAAAGACACGAAGAATGCAGGGTACATAACCATTTCAGTGTAGGCACAGACATGTACATGCTGGAAGATTTATTTACTGTGCTTGCTTACTTCCAAACAGCTGGCAGCAGAGGGTTAGGTTTTCAGTGCTTATTAGGATGTGAGATAAGAAAAAAAGGTTTTAAAAAAACATACTTGGGATTTCCCGTTCCCAGTCCCCATTCATCACTACTGTGTCAGCTGGGCTAAAAATACTTTGTTAAACCTGAGGATCCAAAGGCGAAGAAAGAAGTTGCTTACAAATGCAAGCTCAGCCATCTCAACACAAATCCACTGGCGGTTATCAAAATCCCAGGATCTCTGACTCTGCTACAAAACCTTTCTCCCTTCACATAGCAGCTGCAGTGAACACGAGTTCTGGAGCAGCGGGTTCCTTTCTTGCAGTTTAGGAAAGGCTAATACGACAGGGGTCATGCTCCCTGTAGCCATTCTGAGCATAGCTGGGTATTTTTAGAATTGCTTTTCTAAGCATTTACATGTGGCCTTGCTTGGTGCCCTGAGGAAGACAAATACGACCTGTTTTTCTAGCATTTTTTGAGGTTTGGGGTCTCCTCTTTGAGCCGTCAAAGCACAAAGATGCTTGGCAGCAAAGCATGCAGTCAAGAAGAGGAGCAGGAGTCAAAAGAAGGGAGGGAGAGAGAGGGAGAGGGAGAGGGTGAGGGGAAAGGGAGGGAAGAGGGGAAGGAAGGGGAGGGGAAAGGGAGAGGGCATGGCAAGGAAGGGAAGGGGCTAAAAGCGGGGGCATATTTACACTCATAAACTGTTTTTAAAATCACAAACTCGCAACAGCATGGCTTGAAGTTAAATGTTAACAGGCAGATGATCACCTTTTCTTCTCTGAGGTCTTTCTAATGAGCAGGAAGAGCAAAAGAGAAAGTAATGGAAAAGGCATTCAAGGGTTAGGATGACATTTTGAGAAGGGAGGGTGAAAAACGGGGCAGAGCACATCTCATGTCAAGTAATGCATGGGAAAAAAACCCAACCTGGAGAAGAATACAAGTCAAAAAGGAGCAGAAGGGGATTCTGAGTGATGGAAAAAAAAAACCAACAACAAACATAAAATGGAAGACAGACATTATAGAAAATAAGTTGAGAGGAAAAAAAAGACCCTAAAGTAACAGCTGAGAGGCTGGTGGAAAAAGGCAAAGCCTGGAGAGAAGGATAATTTTTAAAAAATACTATCTTATGGATGCAAGATATCTGTACATACAGAGCAATTGAAATCTGCTGTTTTGTCTCTGCTTTTAGCAGAAAGGCATGATCCAACAGCAAGAGAATAGTTCTTCAGCCAAGCAGTGGCCCTAGGCATTTTAAGTATGTTATAGACCACGTTTCACCAAAAAGATGTCACCTAAGATCTTCAATGTACCTGTCAGCAGAGTAAGTATAAAAATAATCCAAGCCAAGTTTCTAAGCACATTTTAAAGTGCAAGGTGTGATGGGTTTGGACAAGAGCAATTTCCTTCTAGGTGATGATCAGCTTCATCTAACTCCTGAAATATGAGTGATGAAACAGTGCTTGCAATCTTCTCCAGCAATACTCAAAAGGCCTTCAGAGTTTGATTCTGACCACTACCCATGGTTCACAATTGGCTCTCTTTGTGCAAGGCACTAGGTGAGACCTAACAAAATTTTGGTACTTTTTCCCCCCCTATAATTAAAAACCGTCCATTTCAAGGAGATGCATTACAAAGGGAGGAGAGGGATGAAGGGGAACCAGCAAAGACTACAAATAGTATGGCGGTAGTATGTGCCACTAGCAGGTGATGAGCCAAGGTGCTTATGACAGCACCTACTTCCAAAAGATGCTGCTTTGTTTCTAACGTAAATACTCACAGCCAACCTTGGCAAGAAGCAGTTCTCAATGTAAAGCTCTGGTAAGGCTCCTGGAGTCTAAAACTCCTCAAAACCCTCTTCCAGGTGGTGACAGAGTACAGTAAAATGCCACCTGCCTGTTACATTGTCTACTTGGGTCTTTCCAGTCAGCTGCTGTCACAATGTGGAAAAAAAGACAGAGTAACTTCGAAGAATTGCTAGAGCCCTTTCTCTTGGCTGTGTGCACCAGGTCCTCCTTTGGCTCATGAGGATGGAGAAGAGAGAAGAGGGACCTGACACCTGTTGCCCTTGGCATCAGGATGCCCTAAGGGACTTCTCATTTCCTGAAGCATCTCAGCTGGACACTTGTGCATTCGGTGGGGATCACACTCCCTCTGCACCGATCGCCTCCATGTCCGATCCAAACTAGGATGTCTCAAAATACCAAATTTTCTCCCTTGTGCCTACTTACTAGAATGGCTCACAGACCTTTTCTGAACCATTCACGAGCTCAGCAGGCTGTAATGGCTCTTGGTTTTCTGACATTTCTGGATTGTCCTGCAAGGTTTCCTAAGCGAGAGAAGGGAACAGCATGTTAAATGGAAATCTAAGTACTTTCTCTAAAAGCCACTGATGGGTGCAAAGAATCCACTTAAAACATATAACCAAATGTTATTTAATATCTTAAAAAGTAACACAATCCAAAATGGATATTTCACACAACACTACATAAACAACATGAACACAATATTACCATATGGAGGGACCTTCAAATATAGACTTACAAAAATCCCTGTCCTTTTTTTTTTTTTTTTCCCTTTAAATTATTATACTAAGCATGACAAGTAATCATCATTTACAATATGGTACACTGACACAATAAAAACCATGTTACAAATGTGCTGTTATAAATCAGTAACGTTAGGGAAGACATTTCATGAACTGTAATTATTTCATATGAAATACTATACAATATAAACAGAACATCCATCTTGGATGACCTTTACAGCAACCAGAGACCAAGTAATTTTTAATTTTATTTTTTTTTTCAGTGCAAACACATTTATACAAGGCAGTCTTGGCTGCAAAACTCCCTTCTAACACACAGTAAGTCCCACTTGCATTTATTAACTCATTTAAACTTAATGCAACAGCCACATTCAGTCACTCACAGAAAATTACCTGCAGAATTTCGATCCCTTTAAACCTAAGTCTCCTCCACATATAAAAGTAACATCTGTGCCAATTAGTCCAAGGGCCCTTTCATACTTCTGGGTGGGTATCCTTTGGATGGCTCTAACTGCTATGCAACATGAGGGCAGCATACCACAGGGAAAGCCACCCATCCGAGGTGGGAAACACTTGGTGGCTGTCACAGCATCCCAGCTGGGTGTTTCACTGGGGATTCAACCCAAGCTGCCCTTCCAGAGCCAGGGGCGTGCGTGTGGCTGCCTGCTCCTTCTCTGCATTTAGTGTCGCGGGCTGGGGGAAGGAACATGGAAACCCTCAGCTCAGAACTGAGCTTCAATGGAGTTAATGAGCCATTCCCATCTCCAGCAGATCTGCGGGAGATCAGGGGAGTTATGCCAGATTCACACCCGCGTAGCTGAAACCAAGGCTTAGAGCGCCGCTATAAAAGAAGTGTGACAGTCCCGTTTTCTTCTAGCACCAGCTTGGCTTTTGGTGGGTCTGCTGCAGGCTTCTCATGCAGCAATGATGCACTTTACTTATGCTGGGGGGAAGATTTTAGATATAGACTTTTTAAAAAGAATTTTGTAAAAAATAGAACTTTTGTCTTTAATACTGTACAGTTTTCTTCAGAAGAGCAAAGAGAATTGTAAACTGGGTGTGACACCAGATCAGGAGTGCTATTTGCTTTCTCAGCACAACAACTGGAACAATTGTGTTGGGAAAAGCTCTGTGAAATGTATTCAAAAAACAAATTTTTAATTAAAATAACTATTTCTAAAACCACCACTGGCAGTAATATGCCTGAAAACTTGGTTGATTTTAGCACTGCTAATCCAAGAGCCTCTGCAGGACCGCAAAGTAGTTTCTCTCTTACTTAAACATACTGAATGCATCAAAAAGAATAACTTGAGAGTATAAACATGAAACACTTTGGTTAACTATTAAACTTACTCCAATAACTTTAAGAAAGCAACTGGTTAATAAATTAGTCTGCAGCCTCTCAGCCTTTGCTTTTTTCCAATGTGCCTAAAATAAAAGTGGGGTCATAAAGCAGGGTCAGTGAACTCTCTCTGCCTCACAGGCTCACCAGGCTCAGCTGGTACCAAGTGCTTCAAGGCCCTTGGGCAAAAAGGCATGATTTAAGAGCAAAGTATTATCAGTGTTTATGATGGCCTCTGAATACTGGTTTGCTTGTTCTTTTTTCTAAAAAAAACTACTGCTGGAAAACACTTAGGCCATAGTTTTCATTAAAATCTTTGTTTTCCAATATACGTTGCTTTTTAAAGTTGGGTGAACATTTTTTCATGTGTAAAGGACATTTTACAGTGATGCAATCAGTCCAATGGCTAATGATTTCTTATAATTTTTAACTGAAATACTTAAAATGGCAAAATACACTCAACTGATGATTGTATATTCATTTGCATCAGAATAGTGGTACTAGTTTTACTGAAAGACTTGTTCATAAATCCAGATTTGTAAATAAATGTGATCTGCTTAGGTTCAACTGCCACTTTCTTCCTTTGGTTTTTGGCAAAATCTTCCTTTCTTTCTTCCCTCTTGAAAGGTGGCTTGTTGCAGCTGGCTACTTTTCAAAAGCCAGCTTCATTTTTCTTGGAAACTCGCCCACGTTCTTTGAACAATAGGCACATACCTCAAGTAGGGTCCCTAATACTGCTCCCAGCAAAGTCAATTAAAGGCTGCTAATAATTTCTATAGGAGCAAGTGTTTCAGATGCACATCACCTAGAGACAGAGTGCATCTCCTTAAAGGAAAAGCTGTTTTAACACCCTTGCCAGTTCAGAGAAACTATGACCTGATATGTTGACAAAGACAGAGGCAGAATAGGGCCCAAAGTATTTGAAGGCTGCCAAGAAAATACCCAGAGTGTCTTCTATTAAACCCCAAACCGTCAATGATATTTCAGACTGTAGATGTTTCTAATTTGCTAAATTACAAATACATTTTCAAGTTCTACCAGGCAGAAATTTTAGCAGTAACTGGCGAGAAGATGGAAGGTTTCAGCCTCCCTTTCGCTTTTATCCCAATTATGCAGCCTTGTCAAAGTGACTCATCTGAAAGCCAGATTTTTAATATTGTAGAAGGAAATTGTTGCAATGGAAACATGATGACTTCATACGCAAGCATTGACACACAAAAAAACACCATGACCTAACGCTTTGAAGTTTTTAACCTTGCTTTGTACAATACACTTTTCATGTTGCTGCATTTCATCAACTTCATGGAGGTAGTTATATGTGTAAAAAAAATTACCATAAAAGTAACATGTTGTATTATAATAATACATATTAAGTGTGCAAAATGCCGACAGATTTGTGTTGACCCTTTACAGTTGAACACAACACAGATTCAACCTAATCTAACTCTGTAAACCTTTAAATTGATACATTATAAGAATGACAGATAAGCAACCATGTAATACAAGGCTATGATATCATCAAAGGATTAGGGTGACATAAAGCACTCAAGCTCCACTCTCGTGGTTTTGTTACCAGAACCTCAAGATGGAATTTCCTTATATTCCATTGTTGATTCTAAATGGAAAAAAAAGATAAAATTAAAAAATAAAATAAAATTCAAAACTAGAACGTTTCTATTTGAAACTTCTGTTTACATTCCATATTCCAAGAGTCACATTAGTATTGGTACAATGCCATGTCAACATTAATATGACATTTATGTTATCTGTTGGTCTCTGGGAACTTTAGGAAATAACATACTATACAGTTTTTAGGTGTGTACTATCATATTTTGTTGAAATTATGTCTTCTGTACAACCAGCTGCCTGCATAAATTCTGATTAGTTTATGACAAACAAGTATTTCCCCCAAAGGTGAAATTTATTTTTGCTGTTCACATGTTAATACTGCCGTTAGCACTTCAGATCATCACTGTAAATTTTTTTATCGTTTTGACATTTTTATTTACTGAATTGATACATACTACTGATGTCAGAGCTCGTCTCAGAAACAAAATCACAGTCAGCCACTGCATAGTATATGACAATTCCCCACAAAAACTCTGACTCTACAGTTCGCATGGAATAAGTACGGCTGCAGTTACATACTCAATAATAAGATGCGTCATGCAAAGCATTATGTGGTAATTAGAGCACATCTTGGAAGGTATGATAAGGCAGAAGGCTAAAGGCCAAGTGACTTTGATAACCAACCAAAAGCACAATAATTTCCTTTATGTGCACTGAAAGGTCTTATTGCTCCTATGAAATGGAAATTATACACTGAAAACAAGGAAAACAGACCTGTGCATTGACTGAGTGCTCTTGATGGAATTGGACACTCACTGTGCCCAGAGTTAGAAAGCCGTTTTGTAAGTCAATGAACTATATCCAACTGTGTAACATAAGGCTGAATCTTCAGTAAAGACTTCTGATGACAATAAGGAACATGAGTGAAGTTCAAATGACTTTGTGTACAGAGTAATACATGTCACCAGAACTTGATGAAAATACTGGGTTTTAGTATGTACAGTTGGGTTTCCTACCTGTGTACTACAAGAGCTAGACAATATAAATGTCCCTTTTCTATGCAACAATTTGGGCTGCTGAACATTTTAGTATCTTTGTTATTCTTGCACCAATTTGTCTGTTATGATGAAATAAATTTGAAGTCAGTTTGCTACACTACCAGGCTGCATAAGTAACAGAACAGAATGTGACCCTATACCTAACAATTACTCTTGGAGTTTATCCTTAGAAGTGTCTCTACTATAATCAGTATAGTACTAATTACTTTGAATTAACAGTTTGGGGGAGAGCAATGAGGATATACCATACCTAAAGAACTCAGATTTCTACTGCCAACCATGTGGACACATGTAATTTCTAGAAACTAGACATGTCCATAAAACGCTAAATTGCAAGTAACATCCACTGAATAAAAGGCCAGAAGTTTATAATTCTCTAAATTTTGTTCTCTGATAATCACTACAATGTATGCTATTTTAATAGCCTAATTTAGGCACTCTATTTAATAAACTACATAAAATAGATTTATGTCCTTCCACTAGAAAGAAATCAATTCTTCAGGCCATACTTGTCATTTATATCATAAAGAATATTTTTGTTTCAAGAAATTATTTATCCTGATTCCTATATTAATGGCAAGTTGCAATACCAGTAGTGACACAAGAATTAGATTATCTTTTTAAAATATTGATTTATACTGAAGACATTTGTTATATTTGGTGTCACTCCACATTGTGGCTCCATGACAGTTATAACTTTCCCTTCCCTCCCCACTCCCCCCGTTACACAAAGGCCCCCCCTCCTCATTTGTGACTATGGAAGGTCAAGTAGCAAGTCTCAGTTAAGTAAACAACTCTCATACTTTTGAAACACAAAAGGAGAAGCCGTCTCCCTTCCCACCCTCCACTTAAAAAACCCCAAACCAAAACAATACCCAAACCTCTTTTTGCTTGCTTAAATGGTTATTTGCAAAATTGTGTCACAAAAATGCACAGTGAAAATGACTGACTAGTATTAATAATTCACAGATAGAGCTGAGGTCATCACTTATCATGTTTGGCATTGTTTTTCCTCATGGTGATCCTGGCTGGTTACTTTCAGCAGTGGCTCAGTTTTTGAAGTAAAAAACGATCAACTCTGCAGCAGAGTTTAGCCTCTGACTGGGGCATCACACATCTGTGGCATTTTTTTTAAATGAAGTTGGCAACTGCATGAACATTGAAAATGCAGATTACACTTACAGTGTCTAGACTTTCATATATGTGCTCAGTTA